>NC_050524.1:20606154-20639184 GCF_002922805.2 Oryzias melastigma | reverse complement strand
GTTCCCTCTTTAACCCCTCATAGGCCGGTCCATGAAAATATTGTTTGGCATAAACTGATCCGTCACCTGAAAAGAAAAAAAAAGTAAAATATTTTTTGATTCTCATTTCTAGCTGAAGAAGAAGTTCGAGGCCCCTCTGGTGCGTCTGCAGCCAGAAGGCGACTGGAGCGCGGACATCGACGCCATGATCCTGTACAGCCCCCTGCAGCCGTTCCGCTCCAGCAGCTGGGACTGGATCGGACTGTATAAAGTGAGTCGACCATCGGCGACTGTTGAAGACGCCTTTGCAGGAGCAGATTCATGAGGTCTTTGTGGGTTCCAGGTTGGGTTCAGCAGCCTGTCAGACTACATCACCTACACGTGGGTCAAAGACAACGAGGTGGCCTTCAACCAGGAAGTGATGCAGGTATCTGTCCGGAGACGGGACTCCAGGTCAGTCATTTCTGCGGGACGTTCACGTGTTTGTTCTTACAGGTTTTCATCAGTAAAGAGGAGATCCCCGTGAGAGGGGGGGACTGCGTGTTGTGTTACTTCAGCAGCATCCTGCAGTGCATCATCGGAGTGAGCGAACCATTCAAGGTCAGTTAGCTGTAAACATTTATGGAGGTCCGTCCTCTGGAAAAGCTGCAGGTCTGCTCCAGTGCTGCTCTCCTCCAGGTCCGGGAGTCCTGGGTGGCCACCGAGGAAGGTCTGCTGCCCGACAGGATCAACGAGCTCGACCAAATCACGATGGACAAAGATCTTTGAGCCTGATCACAAATCTGTGACTGGATTCACGAGTCATTCCAAGTATTCAGTTACTCAGACTGACGTATCCAGAAAGGTTTCATTGGACCTGAAGAAACCTCCTCTTCTCAGGATGGCTCCTCTGACCTTCATTCAGGACATTCATGTTGTCTCTGGTCTCCCCTGTGAAGAATCAAGTTACTGTACTGTCTATAATTTATTGAGAGTGTATGTTTTTGTTCTTAGCAACAGCTTAGAAGAAGGTTCTTGAAATAACATGTCACTGATAAACATCGCATTCCCCTTCGTCCCCTAAGATCGGATCCTCTTTAGTCAACCGTCGCAGAAAAACAGAAATAAAAGGGAACGGTTAAAACTGACCACACTCATCAGCCATGTTTGATCCATTTAAAACCATGCGGCCTTTTTGCAATAGAGAATGCAGATTTTCTGAACAGCGCATGCAGCATGCAGGCTATCCCCGCCAGTCCACTGCTGTACATGACCCTTTCAAAGTAAAAGCAGTCTGATGCAGGAAATGTGTTTAATCTCTTCCTGTTTTGGGGGTTCTTCCAGCAGACAGCTTAACACAAAGTTTAAACCTTTTAGGAAAAAAAAATAAATGTTGATTTTAGTTAGAAATTTTTAAGAAGCTTTAATGACAAACCCAATGATGTCAGGACGACAGTCCAGTGCTGATGGAAGAGTTCGGTCTCTGAAAAGTGAACAGATGGAAAACTGCTTCAGTCTGGACCTCCTCTTATTTTGAAGAGGACTTCCTGTCTACCTTCTGCTTGACCCCTAAGCAGAAGGAAGCAGTGAGCATAAATGTTATTTTGGTTAAAAATGATTTTTATTGGGGACGTTCTGTAGAACTCCAGGATTTTATTGTTCTTCAGTGTCTCTGAATGAGAAAACGTCACAGTAATTAACTGTTTTAACGCAGATTTCTGGAAACTCATGTTTTCTGAGTTTTCTCCTTACTGCTACTTTATATAAAAAAAAACATTTGAATCTTTCCCTTTTCAAGCCTCTGACATCACAGTTGACTTATAAATGTCACAGCCTTTAACCTTTTTATTTATTTATAGATGTTCCCTGAGAAATGTTGATATTTTGTTTTACTCTCCTCTGGATTTAGCAAGTGCCTTTGACATGATTGTTGCTTTATCTATGTAGACTGTGATGGAAGCTTTAATATGCTGCTTAAATTTCTATACATGTCATTAAAAATGATTTATTCTCATGCTGTAGCATTTGTGCAGTTTTTCTCTACACATCAGTGGATCTTTTGGTGATGACACCCTTTGAAGTGTCCTTTATTACAAATTAATAGACTTAATGTCTGATAATGGACATGTAGAAAGGCATTATCTCACATAGTCACTTGGGAAAGAACTGAATATTAAATCAATTATCAGTACTTTAATCTTGTTATTTTAAATAGTTTTTCTAGACTATTTGATACCTGGTGTGAGGTGTAACCTGCCTCTTGTTCTGTTGCAACTGGTGTGTATGAGGACTAACCAGCAGACTAGGTGGTAATAATAATAATAATAATACATTTTATTTATCAGGCGCCTTTCATGGAACTCAAGGTCACTAAACAAGGATAAAAGCTCAAATATAAATATATATTATATAAATATAATATATATATATAATACGTGGTATGCTAAACCTCATGTAAAGTGATCCAAAGTAATATTTCAGAGGACTAGTTCACCTCTTGATATTGTTTTTGACCAAATGATGAAGCAAAAGTTTTAAATGAAGTCCACAAGTAGATTCCTAGAACTCTTTGATTGAAGATATCCACCATTAACTCTGACCTTTAAATGTGGATTAATAATTTATTTCCTTCATTTATTATAATATTATTCATAGACATGTAATCCTCTGTGTCGAGAAATACAAACAAGACAGACATCTAAAGAAGTTTGTGTCATCAGCTGGTCTTGTTAGGCCAGCGCAATACAGAACTTTGGCCTTAACTTCTTTTTCTTTTTTTTTGTGAGTGTGTACATCTTCACTTTTCAATGGACACCCTGCAGCCAATCAGAATGTAGTATTCACCCAGACCATTTTATAAAAATAAAATTTCTGCCAGGTTCTTTTTTTTTTTCTTTTTTTTTTTTTTAAGACAAATTATGTGGTGCCCGAGGATGACAACAATCCCACAAGTCTCGTTTTTGCGTTGTTATTTTTTCTTTGGTTAAATGAGTTTTAAGGCTTTTGTCTCTGCACAAATGAATGACTTAAAATATATATATATTTTTAAATATAAAAACTAGGTAACCCTTACTTGTCAACATTGTTTATTCGTGTTTTGGGTCAAATCGTTACGAAAACGCCCTGAGCGGAAGCCGCGTGCAGACCGGATGTAACCATGGTAACGGTTTGTTGCTCAAGCTGATGCTGCGAGGAGTGAAGTATGTTCCGGTTTATATGTGATTCAAACCAGCTTTAAACGTGTTTTTGTTAAGATAACATCAAACAGAAACTATCTTAATACTTTAAAAGAGTTTTGTTTATCTTAACCAATGTTTAACATTTACAACTTTATGTCTTTATGGTGTTTTGCTTTTTATGCTAAATGCTAATTTATTTCTTTAGTTTGCTCATGTGTCATAAAACTTCATTAGAAATATTTTGTATTTTCAGATTGAATGTCAAACTCAAATTCCTGATTCAATGAGGATAAATGATTCTCTCTTTGTTTTCTGAGCTGCCCTGCAGGAAGCCTTTGGGCTTTTTTCATTTTCATTCTGACACATTCTTCATCTTCACCTTTTCACTTTCTTCCCAGATTCCATTATAATGAGACCAAAACTTAATGCTGTTGAAAATAAGCAAATAAACTTAGTCTAAAAAGTTTAATCATTTGTGCTCCTTCATTTATTTTCTTCTATCTTATTTCTTTGGAAAAAAAGTTTAGCATCTTAAAAATTGAGGAAGATTTTTTTTAAGAACATTTGAAAGAAGTAGTTGGACTCTGAGAAGAAACTGAAATTATTTTACACAAAGAAGAAGAGAGTTTTGTCATTTACGAGGTGTCATAAATCATTCCTTCCTGCCTGAATGACAGCGAGCAGAGAGCTGTTTCCATCATGGACCAAACTCTCCAGACCCGTGAAGGTTTTAGCCCAGTAAATGTTGCTGGAACTCTGCACCAGTCCGAACGTTTTAGAGCAGAATGCAAGGAGCTGATCAAAGAGACCAAACAGATCTGCAAACGCATGCAAGAGGATGAGAACCAACAGTTTGGTGAGTCAGGAAACAACAGTCAGACTGTCTGCCCTGTGAGGCGGATGGATCACGTGATATTCTGTATCTGCTGCTCAGACCAGAAGCTCAGAGGGATCCAGTTCCTGAAGAAGGAGCTGGAGTTAAAGCTGGAAGAAATGATCCTGGAGATTGATGACCTGGTGGTTTTGCAGAGCAGAGTGACCAAGGCCCTGGATGCCTGCAAAGAACCTCTGGAAGTCACTGAGCTTTGTATGAAAGAGCGGTAAGGAGAACCCAATGAATCAAACTTTAAAATAGGTTTGATTGCCAGGGACTTACCACATATACAGCATTTACATCCACATTATAATCAATGGAACAAACACAAACACATTTATGGATCCACAAACTTTTGACAGCCATTATCTTAAAATGTGTCAGCCCTTAATTTAAATATTATACCTAATTTTAATGACAAGTCATTCTTTTATATATTCTTGTTTCAATCTTTGACTTAAAAGGCATATGTCAGTGATATAGCTTGTTTTATTTTGAAATGTCTTGAATAAACAATGAACAATAAAAATTTAATATATGGAGGAAGAAGAAGTTAACTAAGTTTGAATCAATAACATAGTGTTTTCATAGTAAAATGTTGTTCTGAAGGCCAACAGATCTGGTTATGTTTAAACACACTCATTATTGTAACGTCAGCTCACAGGAGAAACATTTACTTCAAATCTGAATTTTGTGTCGAAAGGAAGAAAAAAAAAGATATTCTGCCATAAAGATTCTGTTTGGTTGTTTACTCCAGACTGAAACGTCCCGACTCTGAGAGGTTTCACAATGAGGTGGACAGCGAGCTGCAGAAGGAGAGAGAAGATCTGAGGAGAGTGGCGTCTCTTCTGCAGCGTGTGACGGAGCAGATCTCTGAGCAGCTCCGGTAAATCTTGAGAGTAAAATCATCTCATGGTGCAGTTCATTCACATAGCCGTTCTGTTCTGTTCCAATCCAGCCTGAACCGATCTGCTAAACATGATCTAGAGAAGGACCTGAAGGAGAAATCTGAGGCTCAGAACGTCGACAACTTCTGTGCTTTAATGCACACCCTTTCTATGAGCCTCCAGCACAGACCCAAAACCCATCCTCAACCAGAACCGAGGTGAGCACTCACAGGTTTCCTCAGGTGTTCTTGATGTGCTTCAGGGTTTTTATGGAAAACTCCGGATCCTGCTTTTGTTGAAGAGGTTGAGGAGAGCTTCAATCCTTCTGCAAAAGACCAGCAAGTTTAGACCTTTACAGCCATGACTGCAGCTCAGACTGATGCTTTTCAATGCTCCTCAGCTCAGCGGTGACTCTGGAGCAGTGGGAGAACTTCTCGTATGCCAACATGGCCAAGGCGGAGCGGCAGAAGACCAACTCCAGGTCTCTTCAGGCTCTGGTTCAGTCTGTACTGGAGCAAACGGCTGCTGACATGCAGAAACAGGTCCAGGCCACGAACACTGCTCTCCAGCTGAACATTCAGAAAATGAAAGCTGCTAAACACCAAATGGAGGACGAACTGGTGAAGGTGGAGTAGAGTTTATGTCACATAAATATGATGTTCCTTCACTCTGAAGGAACATCAAAGCTATCAGGGACTTTGAATGAAAATATGAAAAAAATCAATTTAACTTTCAAAAACGACAGTAATTCACTCAAAATGATCAATATGGTCTAGATGTAGAGTGATTGGCCTCTGATTGGCCATCTAAGAAGGTACTAAGGTGCTGTATACAGTAAATATAGGACCTGTAATATTTTTACTATTTACATAAATTGGGAGAAATGAGTGGTTGGATGGCTCCGTGGGCTAGGTGTAGGACTGCTACACAGGGGACCTGTGTTCAATCCCTAGGGTGTCCATTGATATCAATCCAGATTGGGTCCCTTGATGCTGCTGCCTAACTGGATTCCCCTGTGCCTTTCAAATACAAAGTTATGTAAGAAAGGGCAGCAGGCATTAAAACTCTGTCCAAAAAAAAAACATTTTTCTAAAAATTGACGCAGCGTATCAACCAATCAGAGACCCAGCTTTGGGCACGTGACGTTTTCAGTGACTAGATCAGAGAGTACAAATAAAGACGTAAAAATCACGCCGCAGCAGATCGCTTCTTTACATTGAATTAACATTGAAAGTTGACGCCTCCGCTGTGCCTGCTGCGTTTGGTGTGAATGCACTATTGTAGTGTTCCATATAAGTTTTTTCTACAGTAAGAAACACGTTTTAAAGCAGTTTTCAGCCCTGACAAAAAAATCTTTCCACAATGTTACACGTTTATAATAAAAGGTGAGAGTAATCTGAAAGTTGCTGCTAAAACTATAGTAATGGTGACTTCTGAAAGTATAATTCTTTATATTTGAATAAATGTATCCTGAATTCTTGATGTCATTCCTGTTCTCACTCTAGATTCAGTCAGAGATCAGCAACCAGAGAAAAACCAGAGAAGATCTTCAAGTCGCTGTCGCAGAGAACGAGGAGTTTCTGAGTTTGACTCAGGCGAAGCTGTCTTTACGCCACGAGAGGCCCGGAAAAGAGCAGTGGCGAGATCCAGCCCAGCGTAAACTCATCACCGATGTCCACAAGATCACAGAACACATCAATCAGTAAGGCTGGCTGACAGTTCTCCTTAAGCAGAACATACTCGTGCTTGACTCCAGAGTGGAGATGTTAGCATGCGACTCAACGCTCTGTTTCTCCCCTCAGACTGCAACAGGAAGTAGCCCGGTCCGAGGATGAGGAGAGGCGGCTGTTTCACTGCGAGCTGAGGCTGCAGGAAAGCATCGACAGCAAAACCAACTGTCTGTACATTGATGAGGTTGTCTGCATGCAGCACAGGGAGGCAGTGGTTATACAAAACTTCTGAACAGAACTTTATTTCAAGAAAATACAGACTTTTATTTTACAAACTTTTATATTACTGCTGAGTGAACCAAACTTCTGTGAAATATTTAACAGAACCTGACAGGGTTTACCACACAAGCTACTGACTGAAAAGTTTATGTTGTAAAAGAAAAAAAAATAACAGCAAACATTTGAACAAAACCATAGTAAATGAAATGACAACATAAAAATGTGGTTATAGTAAACTCTTTGATTGTATGTGAGAACTGGAGTGAGTGTGACATCACTTATAGTTTTTTCTGGCTCCAACCAAATGAAGTCAGTTCAGACGCCGTTTTTTGTATGGCACCATGTTGGAGCCAGTTGGTCTGAATTGGCTATAGTTATTGTTTCTATGGCAACCACTCTCACCAATCAGGAGTGAGCTTGTTTAAAGTCCGCACCCCTACCACTTGAAAGTAGGATACACAAAACGCTTTGAATGTTGGATGTGAGGGCCATCAGGCTCCACCTACTTTTATAGGAGCATCTGATTGGTCAGTTTATAACTTGAATTACAAAAATATTATGAAAAAATAATCAAGAACCTGTTTAAAAAAAGGTATCAGAGCAAGAATGGTTGTTGAACGAGTTATACTTGTTTGTGATTTTGGTGTCTTGGAGCCCTTGCGTACTTCCTGTTTGGAACGCCAGGGGAGATGGGTCACTCAGTCCAATTCTCATATAGGCTACAGATAATTGTTAAACCATATAATCTACCATAAGCTCCATAAGAATAATTCAGCATAGAGAAATGTTGTTTTTGTACAATTATAGCTAATGAAAGAACAGTCATAAAAAAGAGCATCAGGGCAAAGTGGAGAAACACCTATTTGACAGAACATAAAGAGTCCTGGCTGCAGAACATTTATGAGCTGCATTAGCGAAGAAAGTCAGCAGGTTGATCCCATCATGCACCTCCTCCTCGCTCTTATCGTTTTTGTGCATCAGGAATCTTGACAGACCAGACTTTCTGATAATATCTCAGAAAAAAACACAGTTTGAGATGTTTTGTGAAAACTTTATTGATGGGAACAAATCAGTGCAATGGCAATAATAATCTTATTTTTCTTCCACAGCAAAGATAAGATAGGAGCTGTACAATTTGTTTGAGTATTTAAACACACTAGTGTGTCAGAAGTGTGAAGTTTAGGTACAGAATTATCATCCTTTTGAAAAATTTCTGAACCTAAAACAGAATTTGAGCTTTTATTGTAACAAGAAAACCGCAAGGAAGACTCAACGGAAGAGATACTAGAAAACAACACAGATTTTTTCAATTTTTGGCTAAAAACAGCATAATCATAATTAAAGGAACACTGGGAGTACTTTGAAAACAGATTATTGGAGTGGGATTTTAACCCCTTAACAACTATTGATGCAAATATCAAACTACTCCTGCCTCACACTTCCCTTAATTTAGCCGTGAAAGCAAAATCATAAGGGACTTTTTTTTTTCACAGCAGGAAATACTTTTGGGCGTCACAAGGTTAAAGCTGGAGGCAGCAAATCCACTTAGAGTTCTTCTTCTTGAACTCTTTTTGCTTTTAGGAGAACATGGGTTTGGCATCTCACCTGCAATCACACAGAAAGGTCAAAATAACGTCTTAACATTAGAAATGCTCATTACAGAGAGGTTCGTGATGGATCTACCTCATGCCAGCGCAGCGTTCTGACAGGTAAGGCCAGGTGACAGTGAGGGCAGGTGCTGATCTGATCTGGATCTTCTCTGTCATCCCAAGAACCATGGCCGTGGGAGTGCGAGGAAGCTCCTGGCTCGGATGCACGATTCCAGGAGAACTCATACTCGTAATCCTTCTCTTCCACCTTTTCCTTTTCGTCATCCTCCACGGTTTCTGACAAATGCTGCAGCTAATGAAGGGAGCAGGCACACAGCCTAAATATTTCCTTCATAAATGTTGAAGGTTGAAAAGCTCCTGGATGTGTAAACCTCAAGAAATCTTCTTAACTAACAACATTTTTAAAAAACTGTTCATTTAAAACACTTGAATTTACAGTGAGGTTCTGGATTTGATTCATTCTGACGACAGACAACTTCAAAGTTTTCCTAAGATCTGAAAAAAAATCCTTGTTTCAAGCTTCAAACTTCAGCACCAAAAATCAAACTATTTCATTTAGACTTCAGATATTCAAGAGGAGGTAGCAATAAAGTCAAATTTACAGCTTCCACTTTAATGAAATGATTTGATTTTTTAAAAAATCCCAACAAGATCTTTTAAATTTGTCTCATTTTTCACTTGTTTATATATTTTAGGGGACTTCCAAAAGATTTTAATCACTGAAGAGAAACATGAAAACACAGAAAGATCACCTCATGTTCCTCTGTGTCTTCATCTGAAGATGAGCTCTTCCATTTACTAAAATCCACACTGACTCCAGCTGTGAAGAGAAGCAAAATGTCTTATTCCTGGAAGAGCAGTGATGCTGCTCCGGTCTTCTTCTAACCTGTGTCTGGCTCATCACTGGCAGCCGCGTGGTTCCCGCTGGCCGAGCATGTGAAGCTGTGATCCTGCAGGTCTCTCAGCTTGACGTAGCAGCTGCAGTCTTTGCAGAGCTCAGTACGACTCCCACAGACCAGAAGGTGCTCGTCCAGCTCCCTGAAGCGGACCTCCAGCTCGCAGAACGGACACTTCTGCAGCCGCTCCAAGCATTCGTCAGACTGAAAGGGAAATCAGATGTAAAATCAATGTAGAGCTGTGAGTTTGCACTTTTGTCAATTGTGACATCAAGCAGAAGAAAGTACGCTGGAGTTCTGGGCTTCACTCTCTTCTGACAAATAGATCCATGTGCGTCTTTGTTTTCAGGCTCATAAAAACAACTTTTAACGTGATACACATTGCTTCTCACACTTTTCCTGACAATCGATAAGTCACAAAAAGCTATCAGCGTACCTTGTAGCTGTAGCGTCCTCAGTAACCGCCTTGCAGCATGCCTACGCCGTATAAAAGTAGCAGTAAAAAGTGCTGATACAGACGTTCAAAACTGACCAGCGAAATAAAACGTTTGAATTCTGGCAAGGATTTTTAAAGTGCAACATCTCCATCTTTCTCTTTTTGTTTTCACCCGCCCCTGTAACTCCTGGCCAATGACTGAAGAGATCTTTAGTCACATGGTTTACATTGATATTACATTGATGCAATATCCCTCCCATGACAAATGTGGATGAAGGTGGACAAAATCACTGGAATAAAAAGCGCAAAAAAAGTGCTAGGATAGCACAAGTGTAAATCCTGGAAAAGAATAGCCTGCTTTACTGTAGTTTGAATATAGACCAAACACAAGGTTTGGGACTCAATCTGGAAAAAATTAAGCGGTTCAGTCCAGAACAAATAATTTTTCCAGTCTAGATACACCCTAAGATACCACTAAAGGGACAAACACAATCTACCAAGAATTTTACATTTAGATGAGGGGTGATTTAGAATAACAAGATAGTGTATTGTTCAATAACTAATCTGTATATCTTCATAAAATGAAATGTACAATTCTATGCTGATGACGTCCTGCTCTTTCTGTCATCTCTTCCCAAGTCATCACTTTAATTTTGGTTAACTCCCTGAAGCTAAACAGCAATTGTCGACACAAAGTCCTTCCTCTCCAGATTTAACAGCCTAATCATCTCTATTGACAACACAACCTCCTCCCCCTAAGTAAAGAACTTGGTCTTTCAACCCCTACATAGCAGCTTCACCTGGTCAGTCTTCTCTCACCTTTGTAACACCAACCTTTCATTTTCTGGAGGTTTTTAAAGTTTGATGACTTTATAAAGTCACTACCCTTCCCTCATTTCATTTAGGCACCACAGGCCTCCATGTGGAGCAGGTGACTCACCTGATGGTCCGACAGGTGGCGCCGTTCCATCTTGGCGTTGCACTTGCTGCATTTCACCTTCAAGCATGTTCACAATCAAAACAAACGGAAACATTTGCATTTCAACCAAGACTGTCTATGATTACAACACTCAGAATGATGTTATGATATGACGCACGTGCCACCGAGCGCGCGCGCATGCACGCACCTGGGCGTGTTGTTCATCTCTGTGTTGGGCCAGCTGGTCCCTGGGGACCGGTTCGGCGCAGTCGGGACACAGACACAGGAACCGGCTGCAGTGGCTCTCGTGCAGAGCAAAGTTGGACTCGGCGACGTCTCTGTGGCTTTCAAAATAAAAGTCCGGGTAAATTAGTGAGGAAAATGCGCGCCTGCGTGGATCGATTGACTGTATAGATCACAGTGGCGTCATCGATCACTGTGATCTACGATCATCACTTTTGATGTTAACATCAATATTAAACCTAATACTTCTCTCTTATTGAAATAAACTCGTTTAGATATTAACATGTTGAATCTTTACCATTGTCCACAGGTGCGCGTCACTTCCTCCTCATTTTTGTCCATGAAATGTGTTTTATTGATGAAGCTGAAATTAAACGGTTCCACTTCAGCAAAACAGAAAGTGAAATTATGTTCTAAATACTCTGGACTCACGCTCTTAGTTTGTGGATGCTGATTGGTTCTTATTATCTCGTGACCTCATAAAGGGAATTGTGGGAGTTGTTGTAAAACCATATAAGACATGATAAAAAGCAAATAGACCTTAAAGAGAACTTAAACAAGGTAAGAAATAACTTCTTTATTTGTAAATATGTTTTATTTTGTTTGATTTCTTATGTAAACATTTGAGACAAAATAGGTGAAAGATGAAAACAATAAATTAATTAAATGTTAATGAGGATCTGTCTTGGAAAATAAAACCAAGTTTTGGTGAACAAAGAAAAACAAACACAAACATAAGATCACTTAATATTCAACCTTTAATTTAAAAAATATCTAAAATATTAGGAAAAAGAAACAGATTAAACTGAAAAAAACATAATTAAAATGAAAAAAAAAGTTATGAAAGTGAGAATGTTGTTGAGTTTATCTTGTATTTCTAAAATGCTGTTTTAGCCAAAAGGTTTTTATTTAATTTAGCCTTTTTCCAGTTTGTAAATGTTAAGGAGTGTCTTGGTAAGCATTTTTTAGTTTAAAATGCTCATGTTTTTTGAAGAATCTTTAAAATAAAAAAAAGTTAAGCAAAACACAACAGTGGAGCGATTATATTTGCTTCTTTCCACCCCCTTTCAAGTATTTAATAAAACTATTTCACATATTTAATATATAATGGATTCAATGCATCATGTATGTGTAGAAGTGCAGATATTTCCATGTTTATGATTAAGAATAATTATAATTTCAAGAAGGTATCCTTTTGTTATTTATTATCAAATACATTTATGAATTAACATATTAAGTGGATTTCATATATTTATATTATATTTTTCATTTTCCTATAGATTTTTCCCTTTATTTTTAGCAATAAAAATAAAGGGAAATAAAGCAAATTAATGAATCAGTTGTAACAAATTAGAGCAGTTTTCCCACAACCAATTTATACATTTCTTCAGTCGCATTAGCTTGAAAACAAAATGAGAAGAAGGAAACTTTTCATGCATGACATTAAATTCAAAGAAACACAGATTGATACATTTGTGAATAAAATAATATCCATTCCTGATGTTTTGAGCGACCTCTATTCACACTTCAAGATATTTAGACTTTCATGAACAATTTTTGGTTAAAATTAAAATATTTGAGGGTTCATTCTCACATCCATTTTTTTGGTGAGACCTTCAAAGAAACACTTTTGGCTTTAAATGTATTTATGATCGTGGCTGTTCAGTTCTGTTTAGCCTCTCACTGGACAGCATTTGTTTTTGAGCCAGTTCTTTCCTGGTTGTGTTGAAGCTGGCTTTGCAGAGAGAGTTTGACGCTCCGCCAGGTTGAGGCGATGCAGGAACATCATGGATCATCAGTGACACACATGTCAGCACGGAGATCAAACCGTTGCGTTTATTCAAACATCAAACAGCGACCAACAGGGAGGAGGAGGAGACAGCAGCTGAACAATGAGACTGATGCGTTTGTGGAACATCCTCCATTGTTATCAATCGGAATTTGATGGATGGAAACATGCACTCACTTCAACAACATCTGAGAAAGCTCTCCAAATGTAAAAATACTCATCATTCCAGCAGTTTCTTCCTTCAAAAGTAAAGTATTTTACCTGCCATACCATAAAAATCTCTGATTCTCCTTTAATAATAGATTCACTTCGAATGTTCTGTAATGAGGAGGTTAATGATCACGTGATGTGAACTCAAACATCGTAATTGTTGAGTTCTCGCTCCTTCAAAGATGTGAATTCTTCTGTTTTCAAGAGAAAAATCAGTTCATTCTGTGATTCCAGGGAAAAATTACAACTCTTCTTCTCCAAAAGTCTAGAGTTTGGAGGATCTCCCGCTTCAGTGTTTTTGAAGAATTGATCCTGAAGATCCGCCGTCAGCTGCAAAAAATCCATCTTTGTTGCTTTTCAAAAACGGACAAATCTTAAAAACCTTACAAACATTCAAAGATACGAGAGACCGGTGCAGGCAGACAACACAACAGTCAGAACAGGAACCATTCCCTTCTGCAGCCACAAGAGGGCAGCACTGCCACACAAGTCCAACCCTCCAAAAAAACCCAAAGAAGGGCACAGCTGGCATGAAGTATGAAAATGTTCAAATTTTGGACATGAAAAGTTCATTTTTATTCAATGCTAGAAATAATGCTAAACAACTAAGATTCCTGCACATGTTTATGAATATCTTTCAAATATAAAAATAGATTTTAACATAAAACTAAACTTACAAAAATATAAATAATGAAATACCATATGAATGATCATCCATGCTTTCTGTCATCAAACTGGTACTATCCAAACTAAAAGTATGACAGCAGTCACTGGTGGAGCCTGAACCAACTCAGTGTTGCCTCCAGAGGCTCTGGAGGTCATTGCAGAGAAGGATCCAGAAGTGAAGAGAAATATTTGGGTGTGAAAATAAAAACTGAGATTCATCAAGTGCTGCCAAATTCACCAGACGGAGCATTTGCTGGCAGGATTCATGGGAGAACCTTTCGGACAATGGAAAACCCGGGAAAACTCGTCAAACTGGGAAACGCTGCCGATCACCCTACAGAAAAAAGGAAATTCAAAGTCACGTCCTCACCGCAGGCGGCAGCTTAAACCGATCGTCGTGATTTGGAGATGAATCACGTCATGCAGAAATGTTTGTACCTGTAATGCTCTGGAGCGTGTTTGTCAGTCAGCAGCTGCAGGTAGATGGACTGAGATCGTCTCTTCATGCACCAGTTCTGAAAACAATGACACAAGTCACATGAAGGAAGAGGACCACAAACCACCATTCACTGACATCATCATGGAAAATGATTCCGACCAGATTTTTCTCACAATTCTTCTCTTATACTACACCTTTTAAATGTCAATCCCCTCCGCCAATCTCAAAAAAATATATTTAAAAACCCACTAACAAAACCAAAACAAACCTGTCAGAAAGTGTGTTAAGTGTTAAAGTGGTTATGGGATGGACACAGGAGGTTATGGAAAAGTGGGAAATTTGGTGATTTTCATATTTTCCTACAATATGGGAAAAAAACAACTTTTCTCCTCAGAATTTCCCACACTACGAGCTTAAGTCAACAATAAAAAAAAAATCCTCTTCTGTACCTTATACAAATTAATTTAGCCTCTTAACTCCTCAAGCATCATTGGGAAGCTACTTGGGAATAAAACGTTAGTTTTAAAATTTGTGGATTTTTAATGGCGTTAGCATGGTGGTGAGCTAGCAAAAGTGACGTTCTCCTGCTTGTGCATTTTTTACTGGATTACTGTGAAACTGTAATACATGATAGTTAGCTCAAGCGGAACAAACAATATAACAGACAATATGAATACATTAGGAATGTGGGTGCAGTTAGCAAAAACCTCAGTTGCCAAGAACATTCAAAAATTTACTTTTGCCGATCCTTTTAAAAGTTACATAGACCTGTTCGTCATCCTCAGGCGACCAAAAAATAAAATGGTTGCTATGGAGATAACACCAGCAGAAAAGCGGCCATTTTGAAAAAAGTATTTTTTTAGTGAATTTGGCATGTGCAGCTGTGACCAGGGCGGTGGGGGCAGAAGGGGGATGGGACGTCAGTCAGTGAGGGGGGTTTAGCACCTGCGGGCTGTACAACTCTGCTCACAGCTTTAATTACAGTTTAACCCCTTGATGGCTATTGATGCATATACTGTATAAATACATCACCTTTTAATGTTTTAGGTAACAAGGTTTAATGGGGGGTGTTAAAAAACAAAACATACAGTGGAAAACATGCAAGAGGCTGTGGAAGACAACAATATATGTTCATGAAGATGCACACTCTTTTCAACTGTTGCATTAGTGTTATGACAGAATCCTACAAAAGGATTTTGGCAATCTCTGACAACTCTGAATCTTTCATTTCTCTGAAGGTGAGTGACATGCCTCTGTACGTGTTTTTCATCTGTCCTTCACTTTCTTCTAAAGATTTCTTCAACTTTAGATGCTTAAGATTAAACACATGATCATAAAGAAGAAAAAAACTCCAAAAGCTGATGCAATCGACCTTGATCCTCAAGAGGGTTCTTTGTGTGTCTTTAATAAAAACTGTACGTTCTCCTGTTTCGATTTTAGCTGAAATTAGATCTCAAATAAGCAACAGAATCTGCATCAAACTCTTTCAGCTCAAATGTGAATTCTACGTCTAAACAAAAACACGTTGACGTGTCTCTGTGTGCTCGGTAATTTATTGGCTGCACTTTAATAAAACACGGGACACTGATCAATACGTTTAAAATCCCTGGTGTCAGAAAAAAAAGTTAGATTATTAATAAGTGACTTGTCTGCTGGCCTGCTGTGAACTTTCAGGGGATTGACTGTATTAAATTCTGTGGAAGTTGGAGACAGCCTTAAGCCTTTTATTCCGACGTGCATGAAATGTTGAGTGGAAGTGAGCTCCTGATTTTCACAGCACTTTCCTGTGCTAAGAGTTTTTAAAAAATCACTTTATGCTTCCTTCCAAAGCACCTTCACATTTTGCCACCATTACATGAAGTTAGGATTTAAATAAAACCAGCGAGTTTCATTGATGAGTCATAGAGATCAGAGGTGGTTTAATTCTGAGGTGAATACTGCATCATCATCAGGTTTGCTCAATACCTCCAGCAGGATGTTCATCCATCAACTGATACTGATTCCCTATTACCCCCACCTGCCCCCTATGATCAGTCGCTGCCGCTAAAAGGAGATCATAAGAAAATGTAATGAAAGAGTGAAATGATTCCTACCTGTGCAAAAGCGATGAAGAGCAGCTGCTCGTGAGTGTATTTGAGGCCGGGCAGCGGTCTCTCTGGACCGTGTTCCCGAACCCACTTCTGATAGGCCTGACGGGAGGAAAGAGAAGCAAAAGAGAGCCTGATCACAGAAGGCTTTATGTCTGAAAATAGATTAAGCACCTAAGTTCAGGACAGATTGTTGATATGATCCCTGGATGAAACTCGCGAGAGTTTGGTGTCCAGAAAAACTCAAGTTCTGCTTTTTGCGTTTAGTCTAAATACAAGAGGAATTATGGTATACTTACGGAGTACGCCAGCTTCAGCCCTCCCATGTCTGCGATGTTCTCTCCTAGAGTCTGACGGCCATTAACCTACACAGAAAACACACATATTTACTCACAGATGTGTTGGTCACTTAGATTTAGTCTGTTAACCAGCTTTCCTGGTTGCATTCAGCTCAGTATTAAATGTGAAGTTTATGAAAAGTTTTTCTTAAATATTCTGTTCCACTCCAAAAATAATCAACTTTTGTGTTTTTTACATGTTTTTGTAGCATTTTTCTTATAATAGAGAACCTACATAAATAACTGTAGATTTAAACTGCATTTTTTTTTTAATTTTTTCTTAATTCAAATCGTGTTGGATCAGAAAACCCAATGCTAGAAAAAGCTCAGATTAATGATCCAGCTACTGAAATGGGCGTAGCAAAGTCTGCTCTTCCCTGCATGCACCCTGGCCCGCCCACGCTTAGATGTGCGAGACATGATAAGTGTTCAACACTCGTGCTTTAACTGCTGTTTCCTGCAGTTCCTTCATGAACTCTTGCTGTCCACATGTTGGAGCTTTAAGCATCTTTTTTATTTAAATTGAATCATACAGTGTATATGTATATATTGTATATATTGTTTATGCATATTTGCACATGTATATCTGCACATGTATATTTGCACTGAAACGGTTGCTCCAATCTTCTTTGTCTATTTAAATACTTGTACAACTTTGTACATATTTTAGATATTTTATATTTTATATTATGTCTTGCAACATTTCTTTTGCACTGTAATGGCTGCTCCAACTTTTCAGCTAGTCTGTGCTTAAAATAATCAGTGCAAATGTCAACCACTTTTTGTTTTTTTAAAGATATTATTGAGTTAAATGATTGATTTTGTGAGGGTTTTAACTCCAGGCTTTGAGGACCTTCCAGCTGCTCCGTCTCTAACAACATGGAGGAGATCTCTTTAACCTGCTGGGACTCTGAACAGAAATGTTCTTCTGCTTCGCTGAAGTTTGTGCAACAGTTGCAGATGCTCTGGTCTTTAAAACTCAGTCGTGTTTTCAGGATTACGCCCCTGAAGATACCATAACGTTGTAGATGGGAAGTCAGAACCATGTGGAATGAATCGCTGAAGCCGTTCCCCCTCTACCCTCTGGCGCCGTCACCGTCAGGATAATCCTCCCAGCTTTATCTGAGATCCAGCTCCATGGAAATGGCCATGAGTCTGCTAAGCTAATGTTTTCCAAAGCATCACCCTCGGAGCACAGATGGGTTCAGACAGCCTCCCTCAAAGCCTGGAGTTTGGGTCAGACAGGTTTGTCTGATCTGGGGTTCAGACACTCCACTGTTGTCACCTCACTGCAGCAGAAGCTCTCCAGAGATTCTTTTTTTCATTTCTCAAGCAGCACTCAGCAATATTTGAATTCAAAATATGAAAAATTCAACGAAAATATATATTTATGGAGAAACACAGTGAGAGGATTAAACACTGTCTGACTTTCAAAGGTAATTTATTTCAGATTTACTCCACTGCATGACGGAGTGAATCTCGTTTTTGTTGATCTGCTGGGTTTGAAACCAAGAGAACCTCAAATTCCCAAATGATTTGTCACAAAAACATCTGAACATACATAGAATTCTTCTGACTTTGAACAGGATCAATTCTAATGGAATAATTCAGATCAGTGGCTTCAATAGGACAAAACTAAAAAAGAAGAGAGAAAGTGGAGGAATTCATGAATCCAGATGGCGTTTAGCTTGAGAATCCTCAAGTATGAACAGCCGCCTGATGTGGAATTCTCAGCAAATGTTGGCATTTGCTTCTGTCCTAACAACACTTATCTACGGTGGGCCTGAAGGACAAATTACATCAACTAATCATTCACCAATAATAATTGAAAAAGTGAAACAAAAAAAAAAACAAACTACTCTTTAGAAAACAAAATCAAAATTCAGATATAGAACATAAAATACTTAACAAAAAGATTCCAGAAAACAAAAGTAATTTCCAGAAATCAAAGTGAAATGTTATAAAACTGAAACAAAATAAGAGACCTCCCTGATTGGATCATTTGAATTTTGATGAAGAGGAAAAGCAGAAAGGATGTTTTACCTGAACTGGTAAAGAGTTGATCGATCAATCACCTAACTTTTGAAGTGGGCGTGGCCAGAAAATTAAAGAAATAGCTTCTGTCAGATGATAATGCCAGGCCAAAACACTTTCTGTTGAGAAAGTGAACTTTTTTACTTTTGGCTTTGCTTTTTTTGTAGTTGTTATCTTTAATGTGTTTTTGCGTTGAGTGATTTGTTGATGTGATTTGGACTTCAGGGCCACCGTATTAATCTGCACCTGTACTTAATAATCAATGCTTTGAAACCATACGCCACACATTTCCTTTGTTTGGGCTCAGCCCACTGACTGTATATCAGAACTGGACTGAGTGACCCCTCCCTTCTGGCATTCCAGATGGCTCCAAAAAGCCAAAATCCCGTAGACTTCTATAGTGAAATAAACAGTTATTACTCAGTCATTCTGTTTGTCAGCAAAAAAATTACAGCCAGATGTCTCAAAAAAAGTAGGTGGAGCCTGCTGGCCCCCACATCCACCATTTCAACCGTTTGACAGATTTTGTGTAGTGCATTTTCAAGTGGTAGGGGTGTGGACTTCCACCAAGCTCACTTCTGACTGGTGAGAGCGGTTGCCATAGAAATGTTTAGATCAACCTACACCAATCACTGCTTACTGACGACTTCTGATTCCATATCACGACTAAATTGACTTATTTTGGTTGGAGCTGGAATAAACCATTTTCTATGGGTGACATCACACTAACTCAATCCAGTTCTCACATACAGTCAATGGTTGCAGCTATTCAAGCCGACTGCTAATGAACCACACAGGAGAAAAGAGCTTTAATCTACAATAACGGACAGAAATGTTACAGTTAGATTCAGAACATAGATTCTGAACCCAAGAGTTAAACTAGTCAGGCAAAAAGTAATGAGCAGACTCCATCACACTGAACTCACGCTTTTACTGCATGAACTTCCTCATCTTTATGATGTTCAGCTCAGTGGTATGGTGGTAGAGTGTCCACCCTGGGACTGACAGATTTTGAGTTCAAATTCACAGTTGGGTCATGTTAAAGGCTTTAAATTTGAAGCTTAGGGGCTTTAAATGGTTTCTGAGTGGAGCTGCAGCCCCCCCACCGGTAGAGTCAAATGCGCAGAGCACATTTCACACCCGCAGGTGTGGAAACTAACTTTAATTTGAAAAAGTGAGAGATCTCATTTAAGTAGCGTTCCCTCGCTCATCGCAGGGATTATGATCTAAAGGTAACCTGTGAAAGGTGAAATCCGTTAAGTAGGATTACAGATGTTTGAAGGTTGTAAAACTCCTCAGTACACACTTTATCCACCTTCCTCAGACAGACATGAACTTTTTCACATTTTTATTGTTTAAACTCTCAAATTTTAAACTTATATAGAAAAATATGTTCAGTTTTACAGAACGAAAACAAAGATTTGATTGAAGATTTGTATAACACTGGTAAGATGCACGCATTCTGTACAGGAAGCATGGCACAGTGGAGATTGATTGATAATGTCAACAGCCAATCAGGACACAGAAACCAGTAATATGCTGTGAATCCACTGAAAAAGAAGAAAAAGTCTATGAAACAGTAAACTGTGAAGGGTGTGTGTCTGTGCACATTTGTGTGTGTCTAAGCCCACCTTCTGGTTATACACTGTGAAGTTATCATAGAGCTCCATGATACATTCGGCTTTCTTCTGGAACTTTCTGTACGACTCCTCGGTCCACCACTGCTTGAGGTTTCCGTGGCGATCATATTGACCCCCTAAGAACATGAACCATTGCATCACTAAGATGAGGGGGCAAAAGGCAGGGTGGAAGGGTGAGAGTTAGAATGAAGAACAACCCAAAGAACTGCCCAGCATGACATTATTGATGAGATGATGGAGACGGCACTCGAACACAGATCTTCAATGGACACTAAAAATACCATCATGTGATGCTGCTAAATGCTTAATGAAGACGGCGTGAAAACGAGCTGTTTTCAATGAAGCTTGTTGCAATGTGCAACTAAACTTGTAAAGCTTGTAAAATTTGACCATGTCTGGGGGTTGTTGCACTCATAGCTTCATAACAGAAAAAGTTTGTAATTAGAAAAGTGCTATTAGAGTAAAAAGTAAGTAAGTAGTGAATTAAAACTTTCTGAACTCATTATAAATAGTTGAAGGAAATACGGATTATAAGTCAAACTAAAAAATTTTAACAGATTATTGCCGTGTACAACAGAAAATCAATTGGAGGTCAGTAAGAAAAACCATCATTAAGGCGTACCAATTAAGGTGGATTTTCTATTTTTGAAAAAATTCGAAACATTATACATCAAGAATCACTTAATTAGCTCTGATTTAATTCTAGTTTGTTAGATTTACAAACTTCTGTCTGAAATGCACCACAAATGGTAAATAAATACAGGGTTTATTTTTTAAAAATGACTGCAGACATCACTTAACATGCTGCTATATTTGCTGCATTTAGATGATCCTGTGTAATGCAGGGTGCCTTTTATTTTGAAAGGAAGTAATGTGAACAGCTGTCAAAAGTTATTTCATAATTTGAAAAAAAAACTATTTTATTTATTAGCAAAACAAGAGTTAATTCATATTAATCTTAATGGTACCAATACGATAAATACAATTAAATGTTTTATTTTTTTACGAGTGAAGAAAGACGTTGTGGCTCCTCCTTAAAGCTCAGATTTACTTTTGGAGTTACTCCTGGAGGTCAAATCTCCTTGACTCACTCCTCCTGTGAATCCACAACACTACTTGTTGCTTCTCTTTACTTCAGTCTCTTTGTTTTGTAATAAACATGTTAAAATGTCCTTAACCAATGAAGTGACGGATGCGACAAACAGAGTCAGCTGTACCTCCACTCAGGTGTCCATTTTAAAACTAGAAGTGCTCTCCAAAATGATTGCTCGCAGCTTTGTCAGAATAATTTTAAATCTACATGTTAGAAACAACGAAAACTAGAAACGTAGAGAAAAAAAACATAAATTAGCTACATTGTGATTTGTTTACAATTTAAAAAAATGCTGTTAGGGGGAATTCTAACGGTGTGTGGTGCCTGAGGCAAAAATCTTGCTTTAATTTTCTACAAAATAGTATTTTTTTAGGGAAATGTTGGAGTTTACATATTAAAAGACACTTCTGATTTTTCCCTTACTTTTAGTAAAAATTACATTTGGTTGTCATGTTTTGTGCAGTGGATCATGAAATCAAGGAGAATCCTGCAAAGCAGACATTACTGTTAATTAGGCGTTAGCATGCATGTTTGATACCTTTGAGGCTTCAGTGTTTACATGTCTTACTTTTTGTGCACAAGTGGTTGGAGAGGAAATGGGGTTTAAACAGCCTAAATTATTTAAAATCTGAGAAAAACCTTAAAAATAGTGCAACAAGCTCTAATTTAAATCGTAAAGTTGTATTGTTCCTGTTGAGGAAATGTACTCATCTATCTACATTTACCATATCTGTGCCATTTTCCATGAGTTGGCAAAAATCTGACATCACTTCCTCTTTAACTGGATTATTCCCCTAATGTGTCTATAAATTCAATCTTAAGTCATTTCAGGGATCATCATTCATAATTGAACCTTTTGACCTGAACTTCAAAGTGTTCTCAAGCATCCCATTTACTAATTTTTCCTTAAAGCTTCTTTAATTAGAGCTGAAACTACACTGGCTTGCATCTCTGACTCTAAAAAAGTAACATTTTAATGAACTAACAAAGTTTGTTTGCACAAAAAAAAACTTTCTGAGTTTAGAGGATGGATGGAGAAAATGTGTGATCCTTTATAAAGTAAATGTTTGAAAGGAAAACTGTTTTTACTGGAAAACAAATTTAATTTGTGACAATAAATAAACACTGAATGAATGATCGAATGAACCTAAAGTTGTAGAAATACAACTTTATATAGTAGCGAAGATTCTGGAGATGGATTAAAGGGAAAGAGGTTGTTCTCCTCACCCCAGTCATCATATCCATGTGTCAGTTCATGACCGATGATGGCTCCTATTCCTCCATAGTTCAGAGATCTGTCACGGAGAACATGACATCATGAGTCAACAGAAACTCTCCAAGAGATAGAGAGACACTTTATTAACTAACGTCACTCTAAGAATCACAGAGAAGCTCTAAAATTGAATAAAACAAATCAATCTCCCACCACTTTGTTCTCGTTAATCCAAACAAATGAAAAACAAAGATGTCTAAACTGCTTGAAAAGAGCCTGATGTTTTTACAGACCCACTCTGATGGAAATTGTGTTTTTGTGGCATTTCTCTGATGATGGTGGACATATATAAAGAAAATAAAGCTTAAAATAGTATTTTTGGGTATTATTTTTATTTAAAATAGGGAGCAGACAAAAAAATGTAGTTTGAAAAAGAGCTCATCTAGAAATTACACTAGAAGGATCACAAGCTCTCTCAACAACAGAGAGGGGAAGGGGGGTGGGGTTGCTCTGCGTCAACGGTACCACCCACAACTCATAGATGAATTTCTAATCAACTACTGCTGCTCTGCAGAAACTATGTCCTAGAAAACGACATCGTTTTTGAGATTTGGGCTAGAAACAGCATAATCGTCATTAAAACCACTGGGAATACTTTCAAAGTAGATGAAAAGATAATCAGAGTGGGACTTTCAGTAGTTTCCCGCATTGTCTTGGACCATAAGTAAGTATTTAGGACAGGGGTCTGCAACATTCAACCCTAAAAGAGTCATTTGGTCTACTGTCATACTGACCAAAACCAAACGAGAAACACAAATTTCAAATTCTGTTCATAAAAATACACTTTATTTATGTTTGTGGTCATTAAACCACTTTTCAAAATAACATCTCACTTTTAAATATTTATAAAAGTGCTATTTTTAAAATTATATAGCAATTTGATCTTAAATTACTTTTGACAGAAGCACATAGAAGTTAATTTCAAAATAAAATTCAGCCTGTTTTAAATAAAATTAGATTATGTGACAAAAAATGATGCTTTCGTCTTATTATAATAGATTACACCATTAAAAATCTAAACCTACAGTTGATAACATTATTAACTTAAGAAAAATAGCCAAAACGAACTACCAAGAGTTTATTCAAAGCGGTTTCTTCTAAGCCAAAGAGCCACAAGTGTCTCTGGAGCCTCAGGATGCAGACCCCAGTTTAGGAGGTCAACGTGTTTCTGTGAGGGTTTGTGTTTATCAGTGTGGTTCTTTGGATTTCAGGTTTTATTTCACTTAGATTTGACAGAAGTTTATCAAAATCCTTCAGAGATGCTTCAGTTTTATTTTTTTATTTTTTTAATTTAACCTTTGTTTAACTAGGTGAGCTATTAAGAGCACATTTTTATTTTACAATAATGACCTGTGAAGTTGAGAAATACGTCAGATAAAAGCACATCACAATATACACATCAATTTATATCAAGGAAATTTATTCAGTTAAAAATAATACTGGAAAATATAAAACATTTTTAATTCAAACTTGTGCAGGATTCAGTCACTTAATTTATTAATTTTAAGGAGATCAGTTTTTAGTCTATTTAGGTTCATGTTTTCTTCTCACATGTTTCCCATTGACCAAGGGAACAGCTTCATGATGTCAACAATGTTTTTATGCTATTTGGATTCTGTAGGAGCATTTAAACATGGATAATTTAGTGTTTCAGAACATCTTGTATCAAAGTCAAAAGCAGGTTTGAAAACTGGTAACTGAGAAGATAATTAAATGTTTCTTTGAGGCTTTCGTGTCTGCAGTGACTGAAAAGTCAAACATATAATTTTCAAGACTGAAGTTGCGTTCGGTGGAGTTCCTCAGAACATCGACACGTCTGCTTGCATGTTTGACATGCGTTCTTGTGATAATCGACTTTATCATTTCATCCTTACTGAAGCAGGATGTGTTTGATTGGTGCTGAATAAAAATGACACCTTAGATTTTTTCTGTGTTTGGCCTGAACACAAACATGAACTAATCTTAAAAGAAACCCGGTTCCTGACCTCACTGCTGCATTGTGGATATGTAGCACCTGATAAAACATCTGAACCATGTGAGAGAAGCCTCGTGGTTCTGCAGGTCGCCTCTCCTCCACTTGACCCAAACTCTCCACTGGATTGCTGTTTTTGCCCCACATGCAGATGCGGCGAGCGATGCGAGAGAAGACTGGAGGCTATTCACATGGCTACGCCTGAAAATGACTTTCTGACAGCTCGTCGATAAGCTGCTTCACACCGAGCCGACTCCTTCTTCAGCTAACAGGCTGTTTGAAGCTTCATTATGCTCCACATGAGTGGAGGTGTGTGTGTGTGCAGCCAGGGCTGCTGCAGTAATAACTTGTAGGGGGCAGTTATGTGTACACTCAGTTTTCTACAGTCATTAATTAAAATTGATTAGCATGCGAGTCGTAGCAGCGATATCCTTTAATGAAGACATAGAAGTGTAGGGGCTGCAGGGTCTAATTATCGGACATTCTTGCTGTGTGTTTGTTCACAGAAGTTTCTTTAAATGCAGATGTTGTAGTTTAGTGAACTGTGGCGTCACCTGAACAACACCTGCAGCTGACTGCAGGCTGTTGGTAAACAAGAGTTTATGAGTCACTACACATGTCTACTCTCCTCGGTGCTCAGATTAAACACTTGAAAATGTTTGGGCATGAATGCGTCTCACTCATCCAGTTTAATACTACTTCAGAAAAGTGAGAGCTTTCAATAAAATGAAGCTGTCGCAGCTTTTTCATCACTTTAAGACCAATAGATGCAGAGGAGAATTTCAAACCCCCCACTGGACATTTAATCTATTTTAAAATGTGCAGGTAAGATTCTTTTTTTGGAAATCTTGTGTTTATACTAAATAATATATATATATATTTTTTTTAGTACACAAAGATACACACTTATGTTTTAGTCAAACATGCTTGGAAGAAATACTCAGGAATGTCAGGAAAAAAAAGAAGAACATAATGTTGATCAGAATGGATTGATTTGAAGATCCACTCCAATTTAAATTGTGTTTTTTTTTCCATTGACGGAGCACACATAAAAAGAAAATTAAAACTGAATTTCTGAGTGTTTCTTCATCGAAATTGTTGTGAATCAGGAGCAGACGAAAAAAATGTTGTTTGAAAAAGATTGTATTTGTGACGTAGAAAACTCATTTGGTAGGAGGGGCCACAAGCTCCCCGCTTTGCTCTATTCTTAAGCATCCACTTGCAGACAAATAGATCATATAAATTTTCCTGATCCAAGCTGATATCTGGACACAAAAATTAAGTCGTATATTTATGATTTAAAAAGTCGTAGGCTAAATATGAAACTTTTTTTTCTCGTAAATTTACACGTTTTCAAGTGGTAAATTTATCACTTTAAATCTTGTAAAATTATATATAATAATATTGCCTTTTTCTGGTCGTACAAATCTGAGAAGCACTCATAAAAAAAAAAAAACACTTTCCTGATTCTTCTCTAAACTTTATGGACTACTTGACCTGTTTACAGTTTTAGCTACAATCTCTAAATTATCAACCAATTATAAAAAGTTTAAATTAGAAAGTCACAAAAAGTTTAAAAATTCAACAAAAACATTAATTATAAATGAACGGCATTAATTTAGAACAACCTGATTGTCGTCTTGTGTGTTTTGCCAAAGCATGAAAACATCTATATTTCTTTTTTAATGTTTGATATTTGATTTTTTATGAATGACTTTTCTAATGAAAAAAAATCTGTTTATATATATTTTTTGTGATTTATACTTGATTTTTTAAAATTCTGATAATTTATCTGCATTTGCTATGATAAAGTCTGAAATAGTGTATTCTTGCTTTGATTGCTTGAAATAAACCATTAAAAAATAAAATAAAAAAATAGGTTGAGGATGTTGAACTCACCTGGTAAAGAAACAATTCTAACAACAATGCAAAAGAAAATTTTAAAATATCGTAGATTAAAAAAACAGTTTCTTTGACTAATGTTTTCTATGTTTGAAACATAAATAATAAACCTATAAAAGAGTTATTTGCAGCTTTGAACATAACTCCTATCAGTGGAGCTGACAGGAACAGGCAGAGTCAGGTACAGACACTCTACTGGTGACATTCCCATCAACATGCTGGGCTCAGATTCAGGGAGGCGACCTCTCAATGACATCTTTTCCATTAGCAGGGCCTTGTTCCATAATTGAGCTCTTGGTGGGTAGTTAAATTGGTCTAATCAGGTACGTTGGGACCTAGCAGAAGCAGAGGCTTTCCAGGCTCGAGCTGCCGTAACGACCTTGGTTGAGGCCACAGAGAAGCCGTTGGCTCGCCGCAGTGATCTGAGGGGATGCAGGCGATACTTACTGTGGAAACTCAGGGTTGTAAAGAGTCGGCTGAAGAATGCCGGCAGGAAAGACTGGAAAACACATCAAAGAATGAAACATTTGCATTAAAAGGGTTGGACGAAGAGATATTTTCAGGCTACTAGAATATTAACATCACTGTTCTCTTTTCTGAAATAAACCCTCTTCAGTAAAACTGAATTTTTGTACTTTATTTTGTAAGGTCTTTCAAATTAAAAACTCTGTTTGTCTGTTTGTGAAGACTATTTTAAAAATGTACTTTGTGAATCTGGACAGTTTTCTTTTTATGTCAGTAAAAAAGGAAATTTTATGGAAACTTCCAAACATTTAAAGGAATTTTCTGTCCATTAAATTAGTTATTAAAGCGTGGAGCCAACACTTTGACTCATGTGGGCTCATAGCAACATAAAGTAATTTGCACAAAAGATAATTTCCTGCTACATGTTACCTTGAAGTTATTTCTAAATCTGGACCTCTTAAAGGTCTTAAAGTCTCAGAGTAACAGGGAAAAGGACTTTAAGTTTATGCCACGTACACAAAATGATAAGAAATTTTCATATTTATTCATAAACTGGATGTGTTTGTTTAAAAAAGAACTATAAACTTTGTATTTTCTATCTGCCAATAACCCTTAAAGTTAGGGATCATACGAAGAATAGTTGTAGCCTAAATATTCATCCATAAATAAGTAATTTAAATATCTTTTGGTCAAACATTGAGTTTTTTTTATGTCCAAATTAAACTTTCTTCTTAAGTGAATAAAAAATCAATGACATGAATAAAGAAAAATGTTAAAACTACAGAGTAAATTGGAGTGGATTATGCTGTATCTAATGAGCGATGAAGAAAAAACTGGCTGTGATCTCAGAGGGTTCGCTGATTTAATGATCAAAAATGGAGAGGCTGCAGCTCAGTTACACAATCCAAGACTAAAATTGAGAGTTGTGGAACAAAGTTGTATATGCTGCTTAATAAAAAATTACATACAATTATAATAGAAGTTCATGAACTGTTGAATTTCCTCAACAAACAAATATTTTACTAAAAACTTGTTTGTTTTCATTCATCCACTCACACAAAGTCTCCAATGTTACAAAAGGACTAATACATAAAATGTTTTTATTATTGTTTCTACAGTCACACAATGTTGGGATTATCTGGTGTTTTGACATGAGATGGACATGAAAACGGTCAATCACTGACAGGATGGTCGTCTCTTAACCACCCGAGGAGGCGATCTCCAGAAAGTTGGTTTCAACTGAACCAGTAAACCATCAGTTATTGAGAACCTCCCTGCTGACGGGGGCAGCAGGTGGAAAAGAGCAGAGTGAGGAGTCGGATTCAGCTGAATTCATCAGGAGGAGCCCTTCAAAAGTATTCAATCAAAGCAGGAAAATAGACGCTGATGATGCAGAGGTGGGAGCAGACGGAGCTGTGTAGTCACATGCACCAATACGGGGGTAGACCTCTACAGGTGCTGCAGAATTTTGGGTAGTCCAGGTCCATGGAGGGTCATAGAGAGAAGTGGTTGCATGTGAGGCTCATAGGCCACCTGAAGGGACGTCATGAAAATGGCACAGACCGTTGTGTGTGTGTGATAAATATATCATGAAGTATTTGTGAGGCTATTGGAATTTGGACACACTGAGACTTGTTTAAGACTAACTGTAGTTAGTCATGAACAAGTCATAAACTAGGACTAGCTGTCGTCCCAATTGGCCTTACAGGAGGATACGGGCTGTCTGTGGGTGAGAATGGGAAAACCTGTATGGGGCATTGGGTTTAGATCATAGACAATTCAGTGACCTGTAAGATAAAAATGTTGATTCCCATTTTTTTATTTTTGGCTTGCTGCAGGTAACAGGTTGTTGTGAAAACTTATACAGCACATAAGAGTAAGTATGAGTGAAGTAGAGTCCTCTGCAAAAAAATGACCCAGAGAGTTTGGATGAGTGTGTTTGTTTAACCTTTGTCCTCCTGCATCAACTCCTAACCATTGATTTTCTGCCATGACTTTAATCCAGCAGGTAGACAGGCGCAGTCGACGGGCTGATTTTTAGAGAGGTGGGCAAACTAGATTTGTTCAACGCTCAGGAAGCTGTTGCTGCTTGTTTTTCCTCCAGGGGGGAATTAGGCAGGAGAAGTGGAGATCGAAGTGGAAAGTAGCGAGCCATTGTCGAGAATATGACATGAGGAGGTGAATGTTGTTCTTTTTCCCAGCAGACATCGTGTTTCTGGCTGAAGACAGACAGCACGGCGGCGTAATTGTGTGTTACTAACACTTTCGTCCACATGATGGATGCGGAGGAAGGATTGTGTTTGTGTGTGTGTTTGCAGAGGCTGACACGAGCATCAGCATGTACAACCAAGAGTCGAGTACTCACCCATTTGGTTCTTGTTAGGCAGGTAGTAGGCATTAAGCGCCTGTGGGGGGAGAAGCCATCTGAGGAGAACAGAATTAGACAACCATGATTTTAAAGACACGTTTCTTAACCCACACTCTCAAATCCCCAATCAATCTGCTTGGATTGTGAGCAAAATGCAAACATCTAAATCTTTATTCCTCTAAATGTCCGGTTTAGAAATGTTAAGTCTGCCCACCAAGCTGAAGGTCCTCACAAAATACGGATTTTTAGACGAATTATTATGAAGTGATGTCCAAGGCTAGTTTATTGGCTCCAAATCCCCAAACAACTAAATTCAAGATTATTAGCTCCGTGTTGGACTCTTCCTGCAATAACACAGCCAAACAGTAGGTGGCAGTGTGGGATCTTTAACTGTAGCTGTGTCTGATGTTGTACGGATAAAGCTTTACATTTATATTTTTGTTTTTAAATGCTTTTTGTTCTTATATGAGGATATTTGATCGATTCATTGATTTCAAGCCATTTCAGTGATTAAAAAACAAAGAAAAAAGACAACAACAACAAAAAAAAACATAGATAATCAAATTTATTTAAATTTCCTATTTAAGATGTTAAAAGGACACAAAGAGATTGAATGCCCTGCTAAGAAGAGCAGGTTCTCCTCAACAGAAATCTCAACTGTGGAGGTGGTCGTGGAGCGGTGTACGTTGTCCAAGCTCAAGAACATCCAGGAAAACACCAGTCACCACGTGTCTCTGGAGTTCTATCAAAGTCTGACCATACCCGGTGTCGGGCACCATCGAATGGTCCTTTGGACTCGTGCAGTAAGACTGTTCAATGCTGCTAAGAAGGGGGGAAAAGGGGAGGACGGTGATTCTTTTTTTATGAGATGCCTCTCATTCATTTTTAATTATTTTTTAAAGAATTCTTGTTTGTTTTTCAGTGTTTTGATTGAAGAGTTTTTTTTTAAAGCACAGAGTCAGAATGTGATTCCGTCTTTAAGGCATTGAACTGCTAAGAGCTCCATTGAATACTGATGTAATGTGTAGTCATAACAAAACAGCTCGATCCAAACATACTGGTCTGCGTTAAGGTAAACAGAACCAAATGTCCCACAGCTCCCCCACTACCTGGCTGCAACAGATGAGCAAAGCAAATTCATGGCAACCGTTTATTTTAATTTGTTATCTATCGAAGGATATTAAAAATATGAACTGATGTGTTTGGATTGTCAAAGATATGGAGGAGACGAGCTGAGATGCTGCAACAGCAGCGTGAGCATCAACTGCAGGAGCTCAATCAGTCAGCAGTGAACGTCGGGGACATGACACTCACGCAGTCTTGTCAACTTCTTCATGGATCTTCTTTACTGACAGCTTGATGTTGAACTTGATACTGTTGAGGATGTTCTTGAAGTAGGTCTTCTCGTTCACGTCAAACTGAAAAGAACAGATACGACGTGAGTCTCGGTCTGAAAAGCTTCACTGAATCCTAACATTTCAGGTGTGGATCAGTGGAAAAGTCACAAATCCTTGAACTCTTACAGGTTTAAATTCTTTTAAGTTAAACTTTTTAATAACAATGACGTTATGACATTTGGAATATAAATAAAAAGAGAGGAATCGCTAACTTGGTTCTTTTCTATGAGGAAATGTGCATTTTTAAAACATTTTATATTAAAGTCTGAAGTCTTAGGTTGGTTTTAGTTTACAAAATGTCTCAAAAACTGAAGGGTTACACAATCTTAGACTGCTGGGTTTTGTTATGTTAGTTTGGGGTTGGACCTTGGTAGTCTTGATTTGCAGGCTTTGTTTATTTGTTTTCTTTAGGTAGTTTTAGTTTGGCAGCCCATAGTCCAGTTTTCGTTATTGTTCCCTGGCCTTCTGAATCTAAAACTAAATAGGTTCTATTGAAATCTGACTGTAAATCAAAGTATGGATTGAGGTTAGACCATCATAGTTTGATTATAAAGTGCCAGTTTATGACAGAGACCACCTCCGAATGCTAAACCATCAAATATCAGAATAAAAGCGATGAAAATTGGACTGAATCAAAAAGCAATGCTCTCCCAGAAGCTCATGGGGTTCAGAAAAATCCCCCTAAAGGGTGTTTTTTTTAATCCTGCAGAAAGAGTTAAAACCTTAGTCACATGCACCTGTACGGGGATTGATCCATATGGGCGCTGCAGGGTTTAGGGTCATAGAGAGGACCAGCTGCATCTTCAGGTCAGCAAAGGAGTGTTGCAGTTCTTGAGACTCGTACAGCTACCTCAAGGGACGTCATGAAAATGAAACGCACTATTCTTGTGTGTGTGGTAAGGACTTTGTGAAGTATTTGTAAGGATAATGGAAGTTACACATGTCAATGAGATATGGATGATGCTGTAATACGGTGTACGGCCGTACCTATTGGCATGTACAGGGTGTGTAAGTGATACGTAAGTGCCTGTAGGATGTCCACACAAACTACATTTGGATGATCTAATTTCCTCATTTCTAACAGTCAAGCTGTAGGCAAAGAGTGCACACTTGTCACATGAACAGCACTAACAGGTGCAGTGCACAGGATTTAGTGCAGGGCTGTCCAACGTCAGTCCTCAGAGGCCTGGATTTGAACAACCCTGATTGCCATTCTGTTTTTTTTTTTTTTTATGTCATGCATTTAACTGCAGTTGCAAGTTGTATATACATACATATATATAAGTATATATGGTGTAATATCTTTTTCTGTTTTTACTTAATGGTGTTTTTATTTATTCACGTATGCACCATCTTCACCAAGACAAATTCCCCGAAGGGGTTGAATCGTACTCGGCAATAAAGTTGCTTCTGATTCTGATTTAGAGGGTTTGACAAAATGAAAACCCTGTATGACATACTTGTGTCTCACCTACTTCCCACTTACTTCTGCGTGTTTTAAATGTCTTCACTAAGACCTGTTGCCTGCAGCATGTCTGTAGAAAAAAAAGGTGCATGAACATTTTCTCTTTATGGGCTATTCTGTGTGGCACACCTGCGTGTCACATACAGGTTTGTCCATTTTTGCCTGCAGACAACCTATATCCTCTTGTAAGAGCAGATTTGAGAATTTATCAATTTTCAACGACAAACTGTAGGCAGAGTTTCTTTTATGCATCAAAAAAAGTTTTAGCAGTGTTAGAACGTTGTCAGGAGGCTTCCAGATGCCTTCTGGTGAAGATGTTTGCATGTTCCTCCTTAAAACAACCTCAGGATAATCCCAGATCTTGATCCATAGATTAATTGTCTTGTCTCCCTCAAAAACCTTCGGGTTTCTCCTCGGATGATCTGAGGTTTGTGAGTGGAGAGTGGGGCTGTCTACGTATAAAGGGGTTTTCATGTCATGTGGATGTTTCTTCACTGTCTAAACTCCCCAGGTCCAGCTCATAACTCATGTCTGCACAGAGAACAGTCAGTAAAAAATTGATGTCTGAGCAGCAAAACCCTTCAAGATGGTGAATCCTGAAGATGGGAGTTCGGAAATCCTGATCTGGAGATCTTTGCTCAGACTACAAAAACACAATACTTCAAATTTCACTTTGAATTTGCCCTCATGGGATGAATATAGAATGATCTTAAAAAGAAAATGTACATTAGAGTGCAGGGTTACATGTGATTGCTGAGAAACCATGAGTTTGTACATACTGCTCCCACTTTGAGTTAATGCAGCCTCATCTATCCTTGTCAGGAATTTATCCTATTGGTAGAAAAAAGTTTCAACACTTTCCCAACAGATGGGTCTGTTCCTGGTTCTGGTGGAGAATAGAGGAAAGTTAACCAAGAAAAGAAAACTTTCTTTTCCGTCCT
>NC_050524.1:20594987-20606095 GCF_002922805.2 Oryzias melastigma | reverse complement strand
ATTTATGACATTTTAATTAAAGGAGGAAAAATGCTTCAAATGTTCACGTTTTTCTTTTAGATTGAATTTAGTACATTTGCTCGGTTTGGGTTGCCATGCAACTATTATGAGCTGTCAGTACCTATTATAAGTGTAAAGCAAAGTCTAATTAGGTTTAGCCAAAGTTTTGCAATCTCTATAAAAGCAATGTATCTTTAGAAGTTCTAATTACCTTTTTTGGGGCAAATTTTCAAAAATCTCATCTTTTTTTTTTGTTAATTTTTTGTAGCATCAGAGTTCTGCTGCTGCCTGGTTTGTTATGTTTAGTTCACGTAAGGACACATGTGACCACAAACAATCACATGACCCACTGACCTGCTTTGGTTATTGGTCATCCACCTAATGGGATGCTGTCAAGCACAAACCAAGCCTTTTATTTATTGAAAAGGAAGCATAAATATTTTTAGCCAAAAAAAGTCCAGCAGGAAATACTTAATCTTCAGCTACTCGTCAAATGACTCAGCAGTGTTTGTGTTCTGCTTCTACAGAATATGGATAATTCTGAAAGAGTCTGCATGGCTTAGTGTTTCCCTCAGTGAGCTGGGAGTTCACAGCATCTGCACTCAGCACAGCTTCATCCAGTCCAGTGGACAGTTTGACCAGTTCTGATGCTTCATGGTTGACAGCTGAGATGCAGAAGGAACTTACTGGACTTCAGTTTTTGTTGAAGAAAATACATGCAACATCTGGTAAGGAAAAGTGTCTTCTTTTAGTCTTTTTTTTTTCTTTTAACCATCAAAAGGTTGAAAATAGCTGCGAAAAGAACAGTATTACCAGAAAGGGAAGTTAAAACTGAGTAAATGTTTCAAAATACATTTTGATTTTACTGAATACTCACAGAATTAGATCAAATTATGACTCCAGAGAAAAAAAATTAGAAGACCAATTCATTTACGTGCCTTAACTCAAGCTGATTTTTTTGTCACTCATTTTTGTTATACAAGAGCTCTTGTTTAATCAAGAGAATGAATTGTCACATAAAAACTCTGTTCATATGTGTTGTTTTTGTAGTATGGGATGAATTCATCATTTTTTCCTCTGTTGATGAAGATTGACTTCTGTTCCTTAAGCTTTTGTCCCTAGTTACCCTTATGGGTGCATACGGTGAAAAATGGTCAAACCTGTATGAGGAACGCAGGTAGCCCTCACTAAAAATAAAGGTCGTAGACTGCTCAGTGAACCATAGAGAGAAAATGTTCATACATATTTTTTTCTTTGAGCATGCTGCAGACGACAGGTTATAGTGAGTACTTATCAAACATGTAAAAGTGAGCGTTTTCCTTTTTCAACCCCCCCAAATCTTGCAGACTGCGCAAGGAGTCCATTAGTGCTGTTCAAGTGATAAGTCCATACTCTTTGGGTGCAGCCTGACTGTGAGAAATTAGGAAATTAGGCAATTAGAGTGTAGTTTGTGTGGATCTTAGCATTTGAACACAGTCAGTATGGAGCTAGTACTCGCTCCTTATTAACAAGTAGAGTGATGCTAAAGAACAACGTACGACAGCATCACCTGCACATCCTATAACTTCTAACATCTTTCTAAATACTTCATGATACATTTACCCCAACAATGGTACGTTCTATTTTCATGACGTATCTTAAGGTGACCGTATGATCCTCAAGGGAACTGCAAGACACGCCTTCACCCCCCTTTAAAATGCAGCCACTCCTCCCTATGGCCCTCCACGGACCATACAACCCAAAAACCCGCAGCACTCATATGGGTCAACCCCAAAATGAGTGCATGTGACTACGGCTTTAAGTCTAAACCCCTCCCACTAAAAACGGATCGAGGGAATCTGTCAATCAGACATTGGAGGTGGGGCTAGCGGGCACCACATGCTTTTATTGAGGCATCTGATAGGCCAGTTTATAACTTGAATAACTTGTGATAAAGAAAAAAATATATCTAAAATAAATGGATTATAAAGAACGTGCTATTAAGAAAGCATCAGATCAAGAATGATTATTCTGACAAATAAAATGACGGAAGTCCATGGGACTTTGGCTTCTTGCAACCAATGGGTACTTCCTATTTAGAACAAAAGAGGGGAGGGGTTTCTAAGTCCATTAATATACAGTCTATGGTTCCTACAGTTTCTTCTTGACTGGCTCACCTCAGGTTCCTCGACCACAGCTTATGATTTTAAGCCAGAGACTGCCTTGGTGTCATTTACAGCTCAATTTCAATAGCATGACAGTTTATTTTCTTTGGCATCTCCTTCCTCTCTTCTCTGACCTCTACCAGCAGATGGCATATCATCCCGAGTACGGTTCTGTCTATTGTTGAAAGGAAACCGTTTTCTGCATCGTTGCCTTCTGAATGCTCAGAACTGAGGATTTAATGAAGCTTTGATGGATTAATTCAAGGATATTCATTTGCAATGAACTGGAAAACAATTGAAGAATCATTTTCATCTTCATTCACGCAGAATGTCGTCTCTGTTGTCACTGATCTCTAGGATTTCCTGGATTTTGTCTATAGCTTCACTTTGGGGCAAATGACCAACCCTTTTAAGAGTTCAGTGTAATCTCAAAATACATGATCCGTAAAGGATTGTGGAAATGGCAAAGTGGTGTTTTGCTCTATTTAAACGGAGCCACACAAGATGCACTGAAAAAAGTGATTAGAATGCATGCTGAGTGAGTCATTACAAAGACTACTCACCCCATACTCCTGATCTATGAGCTCAGGTTTGACCAGGAAGTCTGGATATCCCGTCATCACCATCATGTGCTTCAGCTGGGAAGAGAAGGATGGCGAGGGGAGGAGAGGCGGAACATCGTGAGTCATGCTACTCTGTCCCTCATTCACTTATAGTTACTAATAACCACTCATACATACTTGGCTTTAACATTATCTGAGAACACACACAAGCACACGCTTGCAAAAGCATGCACATACATCAGCTAATCAGGCAACCCCAGTGTAATAGGATTACAGGGAAGCTCTTTATATTCAGCATGGCCCTCTAAAAGGATTATAACTTTAGACTGTAAAAGAATTGGAAAGGATATCTTTCAGTGCAGACCCTAAATCAGCACCACAGAGGGATCCCGGATTAGGCAATCCTCACTCTCAATGTCAAGCCCTTGATGTATCCTATCACAGTATCTAACCATGCAATCAATCAAGTCTCCCTGAGAAAAGAATCACAAAGAAACAACTAAGTCCCTTTGAAAAACTAATGAGATCTGGCAGAAAGTTGTGATTGGGATGCAGAGGCGGATTCGGGCTCTGGAACCTTTGCTCGCGCTGCCTGCTTGGTGGCGTTATCCATCCAGTCCAGCTCGTGTAGCCGGAGGTCCAGGGAATGCTTTATGTCGTCAACCAGTTCCTGCACCTGCAAGGAGATTACAGCATGAAGAAACTTGTTTTTATTATTGCTCTAAAACACAGTTCCTGTACCTGCTTACGTATAAACCGGTAGTATGACTTGAAGTCCCACTCTGATCAGTTTTTGATCTATTCCAAAGTGTTCACAGTAGTCTTTTAATTATGATTATGCTGTTTCAGTCAAAGTCAAAAGAATGTGTCGAATGTTAGGACACAGTTTCTGCAGAGCAACAGGAGTTCATTAGAAATTCACCTCTGAGTTGAGGGCAGGACCACTGATGCGAAACAACCCTGGCTCCTCTTCCCCTTCCCCTTGGTGAGAATTCTGTTTACATACTCTCCCTCTAGCTTATAGCCCCTCACACCCCCAAGCTAACATTACCGGTGCAACAAAAATGGCAACTCATGTGAAGTCATGGCAACAGAGAAAAAAAGGAAACACAAAGGTGAAAACTTGAGCAGTAAGAGAAATGTATTGGCCTTTCTCTCCAGATCACAAAGAATGAGCTTTTCTTGCAACTTACATCCAATTCTCAAAGGTTAGATGGTAGCAGCTACAGATGGTCTTAAACCACAATGTTTTTTTTTAATGAAGGAGTCTTCCCCTATAGGTAGCATTAAGGGTGAATCAGACCGGCGGTCAGGGATTGTTTTTTTATGTATTTCTCCATGGCTTCACACCTAGGGCCTGATGTATAAAAGTGTTTATTGAGAGGGTTACTATCAGAAGACAGCTCTATTGCACAGTCAAAAACGTCTGAGAGAAGATAGAGAGAGAGGGTGTTAAATTTGATTAAAAACTCTAGGTATTGAAATTGCACCTTAGAGAGGTTATTAATACCTTGACCTCTGTAAGATATGAGATATTCTTTGTTTTTCCTCTAAGGGTAAGGTAGTTCTCATAGTCCTAAGACAAATCTACAAGCGTGATGAGTTCCAGCACAAAGTCTCTCCAGTTATACTTCTGACCCGAACAGGAAGCGATGGTCTCAAAGTGATTGTCCATACAAGGGATTTTGCGTCAGTGGTGTTCACAGCCATTACATAAGCATTTATGGCCCGGACCTCCAATGGAGGTGACAGCAGCCAACTTTCAGAACAGAGTGCGTTTAAGAATTTCTCGTCCATGAAATTACAATCAGCTCCAGAATCAATGAACGTCTCTCCCAGAACAGGAAAACCTTTAAAGTGGAGAGTAATGACAGTCCTAACGAATACAGAAGCACAAGAAAAAAAAACAGTCTGGTCATCTTCCCTCCTGTTGAGCTTTTTTTTGGAAAATTTGGTGCTTGGTGATCTGGTTCAAGGGAAAAGCAGCATCATTGCTGCTGAAAATGATGCCTCTTCTCTGGGTAAACCTGCATGTGCTCCAGCAGAACGGAGTAAAGAGTCTCCTCCAGACCCAGGAAAATGCAGTTTGGCCAATTTAGAAGAACTGATCATGAAACTTTGGTTACTTTATCTTTTGGTCTCTCTTATCGTTTGACTGGTGAGCACTGTCAAGTCCACTCAGGGGGGGTCACGAGCTGCCAAGTCCTCCTTTGTGTCATTGATTCCTTGATAAAGGCGCTGAATGACTCCAAAGTTGGGTTGCTGACAAAGTCTGACATTCAAAGATCAAGACGTCCACCGAAGGACTTATTTGAGAGTTTATGTAGGTGGAGTCCAACTCCTTGTGCAGGGATCATAGGACCAAAAACTCTTTAAGGTGAAAAAACGTAATCTCTCTTTTTTGTTTGCATTCTACACTGGTTAGCTCTTCTAGAGAGTAGTGATGTTCCAAAGATCTTCTCACAGATGTCAGAGAGAAAGAAAGGGGTTGCAGAGTGAAACAAATCACACATTGGTTAATGAATGACCAGCATATAGTGGAATCTCTCAAAAAGTGCTCTGGTGGAGGCAAACAAGGCTTGTGACCACACTTGATGAGTCAGGACCAGCAGCAACAACAGCTTTAGGTTTGAGAGTTTGACTGAATAACTTGAACTATATCAGCCATGCCAGCAGAAATCCCTGGTCTAATTTATCATGGATCTGTTAACATGCATGCCCACTCCAGACCCATTCTGGGTAGAGCAGTGAAATGGTGTCTGGACAGACTCAGACTGTAGTGAACAGTACAAATATAATCAGAGGATGCCAAGAAAGGAGGACCAAAAAAAGGATGAGGATCCAAAATCGTAGCACACCTCAATTGAGTAAAATGATTTATAACGTGGCTGAGAAAAAAGCTAAGGAACATCAAGAAAACACAGAAAATTTTTGTTTTGAGTTCAGCGCCAAGATCCTTGACCTCCAATAAAGGAGGTCAGACTGATAGAAGTCTGGTCTGGACCCCACCTACATCAACCCCAACAACATTAAACCCTCTCAGGACCCACAGCTTTCTTGTCATACATTTAGAACTTCTTTTTTAATGTCATCCTTGGATTTAAAGCCATTTCTTTACTGTCTGGTTCCCTTTCTGGTGGTTACTTGAATGTTAGAAGCAGCTGGATTTGGAATAATAAGACTTTTCTAACCTTGAATTTAGTTAATGTTTAAAAAAAAAGTACAAAAAAGGGAAAGAGGAAAAAGAAGACCCTTTAATCCAAGATTGACCAGACAACAAAGAAAGACTTTTAATTCTTCCTCTTAGAAGTGATGGGAATTCTGCAGCATTTATGGCCAGTGAACTGGACCCTCAACGGCCCATAGAGGCCATGAATAAGAAAGAAGGGGAGAAACTTCTTGATTTTGAAAAGCATGATGAGCCCCATGATGCTGCTCATCATTTTAAGCGTTGTAGTAGAGATTACAGTTTAATATGCAATCATCATAAGAGACAATAACCAGGACCGGTTCAGAAGGTCTTTCTCCTGCTGTAATACCTTCAAAACTGATCAAAGCCCTTTAATAAATCATAGTTTTCTTAATATGGCCCATTGAATATTTTAGAAAGATAAAATTAGTCTTCAGTGAGCACAGACACAGATAAAACAGCTCATCTGTCAGGGACACATGCACTCCTCAGCCACAGCGCCACCTTCAGTCAGTGTGAAGAACCCAAACCTTGGCCTTGCTCTGTGAGGAAAAGTGCTGCTGGACGAACAGGGCTCCCAGGGCCATGCCGAAGTGTTTGTTGGTCTGCGTGAGGCAGAGCCTGCTCAGCTCCAGCTGGTGCTCCGTGCCGTCATTTTCCCGGGAAAACTCATGGATGGTGCTGCGGAAGGCCGTGGACAGGTGCTCGCTCAACGCCGCCACGATGCGCCAAAGCATGTAGTTATGGAGGACTCTGGACAGAGGAGAAAAAAAGAATTATCCATGCAGGATTTTATTGATAAATCTATAAAAGTCTGGAAAAACTCTGTGAAAAAGTATTTTTAAGGCATTACATATTTTCACATGCTTCCACTCCTTTTTAAGAAATTCAAATCTGTTTGATAGACTTAATGAATTTAATTCTGAGCTCTATATATGTAAAAATATGTCTATTTATGATTAAGAGTAGTTATAATACAGTAAATTTTTAACCTCTTGACCTTATCACCATTCGATTTTTTTAACCAATTCCTTATTATACAGTCAAAGTTTCTTTCTAATAGGCCACTGTTTAAAAATGTTTCAAAACCTTTTTCTGACAAGATTTCTGGATCTAGAGAGAAAAGTTAAAATAGATTAAAAAAAAACTATAGGTTGCTAAAGCCCAGCAAATATCCCTCCAAAAAAGAAGCAGCAGAAGGTTGTGGAAAATGTCAAACAAGAGGAGTGAGGAAAAGAAAAAAAAACATCATGAATATATGTATTAAAGCTGTTCTTCTCCCCCAAACGATGGAGTGCTGCTGTGTCCTGTGCCCCCACTGGGTGCACACATCTCATCTGCCCTGCAGGGACAAATGCTCCTTTCTCCTGTTGTGAAGCTCCCTGCAAACCTCAAGGCATGTTGTTGTTTATCCTCGTTTTTCCTGGTGCTTTTCTCTATGCAGAGAAGATATTAGGTCAAAACTGTCTTGGCAGCAACGACGCCTGCAGGTCCAGGCAACTTGTTGAGAAGTGAAGCTAATTGATGGGTGAAAAGATGTAAACTGGAAGAATGAAGCCTGGATGGGAAATATGAGGAGATGGAGTCTGAGGAAAAAGTTCCCAAGTAATGTGAACTTTGTTCAACTTTGGTAAATATATAGGCCGTGGTGCAGAGGTAGAGCATTCAACCTCTGCTCCTCTGTTGAAGTGTCCTTGGGCAAAACACTGAACCACGATGCTCTCGGTGGTTATAGGTTGGCACCAGCGTTTGGCAGTGAAGCTGCTATCAGTGTGTAAATGAGTGTGTGATTGAATGTGACTGTTAAGAGCTTTTTGTCTTCAAGGAAAATAGAAAAATACAGTGGGACATAAGCGTAGATCACATTGCTAAAAATATTAAGGATCACAGTGACAATTAAAATACATACAAGTATATGCCATTTAGCATTTATAAAAAAAGTAAATAAAATAACAAAAAATGGAACATTTCGCAAAACAAAAGTAATTTCCTAAAATCAAAATAAAATTTTAAAAAAGAAAACACAAGAAACCTGATAATATGGGACATTGGTGACTGGATGTAGATATTTAGTATTGCTTCATGCAAAGTAACAAACGAAACGTTGGACAAAAGTCCACATCAAAAGTTATTGTTGGGACTGCACCACGTCCCGTTAGTCCTGTGTGAGCACTCTACCTGTGCATGCATCTTTAGTAGGGATGTGTATTGGCAAGAGTCGTTTGATACGATATATATCGCATGACACGCATCACGATATATCCCAGGACTGTACCAGAGCCATTTTTCACAATTTTTCATAGAGTATAACTTGGAAAAAACTACCTGCATATTAATACAATTTCATGCTATTAACATACTACGGTAATTGTATTTTATTTCATGCTTAGCACTGCAACTACATGTAATAATTAATTAAATGTTGTCTTGTCGACATTTTAAATTGATACAAGTATTGCCATATGAAATATTGCAATATATCGCCAAATCGATTTGCCCCAACACCCCTAGTCTTTAGAAATACACAAACATGTGGAAGCCAAATTAATGGTTAAACAACAGCAGCTTTCGGTTGTGGGAAAAACAGCAAATCTCACAGTGAAACAGAAGATAATCCACATGGAACGGTGTAATAAAGTCCCAAAGGTACAGCATTTGAACATGCATGAGTCACAACTGTTATTCTACGACTTCCTCCTGAACAGGAATTAAGTAGGAACTCGTCGATGAAAAGCAGCTTAATGCCACACATTAGGAGTTAGTTTAATAAGTCATGGAGCATTTCTAGAAGTCCTCAGCAATAATGATGTAATAGCAGTGAGACTAATGGCTCTAATTTGCTCAGATTTGGTAAAGATTAACAACATTTGAAAGAGTGAGCAGTGGAAAGAGCACAGTGGCTGCTTGCATGTTTGAGAAGCGAACCTGCATGGTGTACTTTAACAGCAGAAAGGCAAATTCTGCTTTTCCAGTTGGTATTTAGGCAGCGATTTCTGAGGGACGACCATCAGCTAATGTGAAGCAGGTCCAGTTAGGATTCTGTGTGTTTGAAAACCACTTCTCTTCTATCCCCCTCCATGTCTACAGTTAAAAAACCAAAATCCTGTTTTAACAAACACTGAAATATTGTGAGGATTAAAGCTAATGCATTCCTAATACATTAAAAAAATATATTAGAGCTTGTTTTCCAGGAGATAGCCATGACCCTATTGGTTAGTGATTGGTGATAGTCTCTTCTACTGAGGGATACAGATTCATTTGTGTGTCTATCTACTGTTTTTCCTTCAGTATTGAAAGGAAAATTCTTTTTTTTTAGAATTTTATTGTAGAAGAGTCTGTATTGCAGATAATTTTTTAAACTTTAATTACCACATCTCAAAGGAATCCTTGAAAATCAAAGAAAAATGTGTTGATCATGAGGACTGATTCTTGATGAATGCTTGCTTAACTGTATCATGGCTTTATTTGGCGGCTTACTAAAAAAAGGAAAGAGTGAAAAGTGTTCTCAAAAGGTTCATATTTACAAAATTCAGCAGCTTTTTGGTTTGACCGTCACTGCATCCCAACAGCAGTCAAACTCTGACCATCTTCTTTTGTTAGCTCAAATTCACTTAAAGCCTTAGACACATGCACATATAAGGTAGTTGACCCGTATGGGTCCTGTGGTTTGGCCTGTGGAGGGTCGTAGAGAGGTTGCCAGATTGGGATGTCTTTAGTCTACAGTTTCCCACCTAATTGAACTGGTTTGATTCTAAATTTGCAGGCAAACTTTTCTTGGGCAAGTTGTGGTTGGATTGACAGTTTTTAGTTCCTTATCGAATAACATTTTAACCAATCTTTGATTACAACTAATGTGCTAATTATAGCTGGACCATAATAATAGTGGGCTAATTGCTAATTTAAGGAGAAAATTAAACTGCGGTGATAGACTTAGCGTGAAAATACCAAATTGGGTAAAATATAAGAGGAGTTACTGAAAAGAGGCAGTGGTTTTGTGATATGGATTGCACCGTCAAAAACTTTTAAGGGCTGAAACAAAGAAGCACAAAAGAAAACGTCTTCCAACTGTCAAGAATTTTATGGTGGCATCAATGTTAGTGCTCAGATTTGTGACGATAAGAAATGCCGTGAACTCTGTACTGCAACACATGCTACTTGCCACACATCAGTTAATCCCCTGGTTGACCTGTCTGACATTCTGCAGGATAAGCTTGGAGCCTTTCAGATGCACAGAACCATGGGAGAACCTCGAGTTCTCTGCTCTTGGTACCTTTCCACTGTGTTCTCTGCATCTTTGAGCGTCTCCCCCTGCTGAAACACAGGGATGATTGCGGGCTTACAGGTGGAATCACCGAAATGACCCCACATTGGCTGCAATGTTTCAGCTTTCAGAAACAGTTGGAAGTGTTAAGGATTTACAGCAGCCCAAAGTTCATTTCCATAGTGTCACTACATACTAAAAAAGTAAAAAACATTGGATCAATTAACAAAAGTTCTGTAATTTGCTCCTTTTAAATGTATTGTTCTATATCAAATACAAAAAAATTGAGATTAGTCAGCCATCAACTTAAATTTTTTATTTTATACAAACTAATCATTTTAAATTAGTATTTTTTTAGTATACACTGCAAAAAGTGAATCTTAACCCATAAAGACCCAGACTCATTGTTCCTTAAAAATAAAAATATGTGGAAAACACCTCAAACCAAGTTGACACCAGAAAACATTTTACCGGTAAATATTTCCTGTTACGCTGATGTCACTATGGGTTCTTATGGGTTAAGAAAGTAAAAAAAAAACTTGTTTTACAAAAAGGTTTTGCAAGAAAAATTATTTTATTAAGAAAGTTTTTCAATAACAAAATAATCCTAAGAAAATGTCTTATTGACAAGTTTTTCTTCTTAAAATAAGAATTCAAAGTAAAACCATTTTTCTGACCCCATATTAGAGATTTTTTGCTCATTTAAAGATTTTTTATTTAAATTTTGAGCATTTTTTACTTATTTCTAAAAGTGTTTTAGCACAGTACAGTAAATATTCATAACACTTTCCGCCCTTTCAGGTGAATTAATTACAGATTAACTTATCTGGAGTTTTTTTGTGGGGTCAGGTGGTCTTTAGAAAACCATGACCATGACCGTCATCTGCAGCATGTCCATAGATAAAATGTGCATGAACTTTTTCACTCTATGGGTTCACTGAGCGGTCTAC
>NC_050524.1:20551886-20594979 GCF_002922805.2 Oryzias melastigma | reverse complement strand
AGTGCCGGTGCTCCGACGTGAGATTTAAAGAAGTCCCGGTGCTCAGCACCGGAGCGCACCGGCCCACTTAAAGCACTGCATGTACCTACATTTGTTCATTTTTCACCCACAGACAGCCCATATCAAGGTAAAGACAGGTCTAAGACTTAAGCAAAACACAATTTCCTAATGGTTCTCACATTAACAAGAAAGCAAAGCATCACCTTCAAGTCTGTAACTTCAAGAAATTCCTTAAAAAAGTAAATTTTAAAGACAAAATCAAGACACATCACTCTGCATTCAAAACTAGAATGGAGGCAACAATCAGAACAAACACCCAAAAGTATCAAGACTCAATCTTCATTTACACAGGAGCAAACTTTTGAATTACATGATGGGGGGATAATTTATTCTCTAATGCATCAAAGGCGTAACAAGGCTTTAAACTGTCTTTGTGAGTGTGACTTCATGCAGTAATGGAGTCAAAGCACAGCTAAATGAAAGCATTGTCTGCCAGAGCTCTCCACAGATCAAGCAGTAGGTCTTAATCAACACAGGACTGAGTGAAAGCCTCATTAGCTGAATGGATTTTAATGGGGCTAGTTAGAGAGATGAAAAGACAGTGTCTCTGTGCTCTACATTAACACATTAGTGCAGGTAATGACCCCTTAGGTAATTGAACAGAGAGGGGCGCCTCTTTTCAAAACTCCTCTTGAGCCACACTTTCACTTCACATGGATAGTGTTGGGAAGCGTCTGTAGTTGGATTATTTCAAATGTTAAATTGTGAAACAAATGTAGGAAAATGAGACGTGCATGGACGTTCTCGGATGCACCTGAAAACTCAAGGACCACATTTTTTTGTGGATCTTCAGGTCTGAGCTCAAGAGTGAAGGTTTGAGTCACCACTCATTATGATTACAAAAACTTTTTTTAAACTACAGTAAAAATGTAATCTATGTGCATGTAAAGCAGATTGCTGTTACAGAAACATTATTTTCATAGAAGAAAACATGATGTCAAACGGTGAAAAGTGGGTTTGAGCGACATTTTGGAGGCAGTTTCTGTGTTAAACAGTCAAGGATTTTATTAAAACACTTAAACTCTTCATAAAATCCCCTCATGTTTTTATATAGACATGAAAGGTTTGTAATGTCTTTCCATCCATCATCACTTTCCTTCCTGTTTTCCATGTCTAAACTATATAAAACTCTGTTTAATAAAAATCTTTCTATGGACATCACATTTAAATTCAGGAAAACATCATAAAAAACAGAAACAAAATGTAAATGTTCATTTTGAAAAAAATAAAATAGATTAACATAGAGTAAATAAAAATAAAAAAAAACATTAAGTTCAATCTATGTTTTGACGTTTGAAGAGCATAAAGAAAAAACGTATGTTAAAACTGTAAAAAAGTAACAAATTGCTAAAATATCAAGAATGAACTTTTTACTCCTACCATTCTTACACCCCTCACCACCCAAAAAAGAAAGAGAAAATAAAGGTAAAACTGCGGCTCGGTTCAGTCCAAAGACCTCTGCAGGGTCAAATTGATTGTATGTGAGAACTGGAGTGAGTGTGGTGTCACTCATCGAAAATAGTTCCAATCAAATGACGTTGATTCATTTTTTTATCATATAGACGTCACCATGTTAGAGCCAGACGTCATCAGTAAGTAGTGATTGGTCTGAGTTGGTGTGAGTCAACATTTCTATGGCAACCACTTTGGCCAATCAGGTTGGAGTTTGTTGGAAGGCCACACCCCTACCACTTGAAAATGGGCTACACAAAATCCAGCAGACTACATCATTTTTTTAAGGCATCTGATTGGTCGATTTATAAATTGAATAACTACAGAAAAAATATCCTGAAAAAAATTAGCATTATCAAGAACACATTAAAGAGAAATCAGGGCAAGAATGGTTACGACTAATAGATGACATAGTAAAAGCTGTTTAATTCTCTATACAAGTCAATGGGATTTTGGCTTTAGGAGCCAGCAGGTACTTCCTGTTTAGAACACCAGAGGGGAGGAGTCACTCTGTCCAGTTTTCATAGACAGTCAATGGAAACACAACAATGGAAAGGGTGTAGTTTCTCTTTTTAAGAACTTCAGGTGTATTTTAATGACATCAGATGAGCTTAAGTGCACCCTCATGGTTGATGAGATTTAGATGACTACCTTTTATTGTTATTTTGACAAGCAGGTTGTGTTTTATTTATGTATTTTTCAGACAGTAGTCATCCAATTGGGCTTTGTCAGGTTGCAGAACTTTAATTAATAAAGTAATAAAGGCTGTTGGAACCCCTGAATCAGGTTATTTGTGATTCTCTTTTTTTGCAGCCACCATAACTTTCTCCCTGGAGAGTTCCAGAAGTTTTATTACACAACCAGTGAATGTTAGTGGTTTAATCTGAGCTGTCTGTCCTTGTTTTAGGACAAATTACATTGTTCAGATTCTTTATTGCAGAGCTGCTCTTTCCTGGTCCTCAAAATCTACCACCCTGCCTGTTTTCTAGCTCTCTTGTACTGTTTACTGCGTATTACCTGGAGCAGGTGTGTTCATTGACTCAGAATTTGGGACATCTGATGGAGCTAATCAAAAGTTAGCAGGGCGTGGAAATCTGGAAAACAGGCAGGATGGTATTGAGGACCAGGAATGAGCAGCCCCGCTTTAGTGTTTGTTAATCCAACTTTTTATACTCAGCTGGTAAATAATTGTGTTTTTGGTTCAAGGTTTGTGGAACATTTCTCCTAAATGTACTGCATCCTGAAATTCACATTTTTTCTTTTCTTGGACAGAGATGATGATCCCAGCAGGAACTCTCATCTGCAGCTCTTTTGCATCTCTGACTTCATCATGAACACTCATACGGTTTCGCTGCGAGGCGTCTGAATGCACGGCGTAAACACACACTTTCAAACATACAGCCTCCAAAGGGAGGAGCGGACAGAGGGGGAGTGTGTGGGGGAGACGCTGGTGTTTTCATTATTCTTTCCCCTTCATTGGAAGCTTGCTCATCTGGCTAATGGGATTGGCGGCAGTCACCACTGAGCACTGGGACCACACACACAAACGCACAGACGGAGAATGAGACAGGAGGAAGAGAAAGGAGGACAGAGGACGAGGAGGAGGAGGAGGAGGCACCAATGTGTGACTCGCAGTCGACTTGTATAATGAAAACTTCATTACAATGAAAAATGAAGACGGGGACTTTGACAAAAACACCTGCAAAGGTGGACAATTGATTTGGTAACATCAATAATCAAGAAAGAAGATTCACTTTTCAGAAAAACCTCTTAAAGCGAAGTAAACTGATAAAGAAAGGAAGTGAAAGAAACAAAAAGACAATGGACTGAAGGAGTGTGAAATTGACTGGATGATGAAATAAATCCATCAGAAAGAAAATGAAATGGAAAAAGTGGGGAATGTGGAAAAGAATGGGTAATTAAACCGTTTAGGAGACAAAAAGTCGATTACAAAAAGTTTTTTGTATTACTGAAGAAAACAGGAAAAGCTTTGTGTGGCTCAGGTGAAGTTTCAGCCGCGTGAAACTTTTCCTGCTGTGATCCTGAAAGTGCTGTGATGATGTGAAGTGCTCGCAGGCAGGAGACTTTACAGGAAACGCCTTTGGCGCTTGAACATTTCAAGTAGTTTTCATCAAAACACTACAATCTAAAGTCTTTCTATAATGTCAGTTTTTTTTTTACCTGGAACATTGTTAGCCAAACTGACCTGTAGCTGAATCACGTGTTCATGAGAGTTGCTTTGGTTTCCAGGTCCTCCAGGCAAAAAATAAGTTTGTAATTCATGACCTTCTTTTATAAAACCTTTTTTCTGTTTAACAGCTAGATTTTGGAATACAAAAGGTGGGGTCTGTGTAGAGGTTAACTATTTGGATAAATATGTCTGTCCTGGACTGTGGGGATCAGATTGTTTTTTTTTTATAATTTTTTTTGTAATGCGCCTGTGAGGAAAAATTTTACCCCTGCCTCATATACAAAAAGAAAATCATAAAAATTCGCATGCACCCATACTTGGTGTAAATGCAGTTTGGGCACAGTAATCCAAAAAGAAAAAAAAATTACATCACAGCAAGTAAAGTCATTAACCTTTGGTTCCTGCAAAATAAAGCATATTCAGTCGCCATTTATCCAGGAAACGGGCTCCACCATTTGGGGCCAGACGACAATCGGGCCGAGTTGGTCTTAGTCAGGGTACCTACTCTCAATAACCAGAAGTGAGCTTGTTTGAAGTCCCCACCCTGGGGTGGCCGTGGTGCAGCGGTAGGGCGATCGACTCCTGATCAGAAGATTGCAAGTTTGATTCCCTCCTTGCACACCATGTGTCGAAGTGGCCTTGGGAAAGACACAGAACCCCAAATTGCCTCTGGTGGAAAGCTGGCACCAGTGTTCGGCAGAGGGGCCACAGCCAGTGTGTGAATGTGTGATGGGACTGTGACTGTAAAGCACTAGGGGCCTTCAAGGAAGGTAGAAAAGAGCTATACAAGTATACCCCAATTACTATTTTTCACTGAAAGTGAACGTCAATCAAACGTTTGAGGTGGGGCCAGCTTTTACTGAGGCATCTGATTGGTTAGTTTAAAACTTGAACAACTTGCGATTAAAAAAAAAATATCATGAAGAAAATAAGGATGAGAAAGAAGAAGAATGACTGAGTAATAACTGGCTATTTCTTTATAGAAGTCTGTGGGATTTTGGCTTCTTGGAGCCCGCAGGTACTTCCTGTTTGGAACACGAGGGGGGACGGGTCGAGCCGTCCAGTGATTCTGCAGTCTATGACTCAGAAGTTGTAGATTTTGAATGGCATTTATTGGTGGTTTTTCAAGTAGACTTTCAAGATTACTTTCATTTGACGTAACAAGCAGAGGACTAGATGGAGGAAACAGAAGCATCAAACCTTTCTCAAAAAAAGAAATTAGCAGCATCTGTCCGTTTCTGTTAAAAGGTCAAACCTTGAGATGGAAAGAAGGCAGTGAAGAAGAAACAGAAAAAAAATAATAAAGAGAATTCTTTAAAGGACAGGGTAAAATAGCAGGATGAGTTCAGGAGGAGAGGAAGAGAATTGACGGAGACAGAGATGGATGGAAGGGATGGACGGAGCTGCAGATGGAGTGAAAAAGAGGGCAGAGAGGTGTTGGGGGATTGAAATAAAGCTGCTGGAAGGAGATGTTATCAGGCAAAGCTGAGGAAGATGCTGTGAGAGTGGAATAAGAAAGACAGGAGAGGTCAGGGAGAAAAAGACTGGAGGGAAAAGAGTGATTGAAGGGAGGATGAAGGAGAGGAAAACACTTTTGGTAGGAGGTCTGAGGAAGAAAGAAGTTAACTTTTGCTGTTTCATGTTGAGGTGGAAAATCTGCTGTGGAATAAAAGAACATCAAAATTGCAAAAAATATTGTTATATTAAGACTTTTCTGATTTTGAACTGATTGGCTGAAGATGGAAAAATGTGGAACAAGTTTGGAAAATTTTCAGAACATCAGAAATTATTTTCTCCTCCAACTTAAAAGGACCTATAAATCACCGTTTTGAGCTTTTTAGTGTATTATAGTGTTCATTCCTCACTACCCTGAAGTGGTAATTTGATCGCACTTAACAGCAGCCCCTCCCATACCCATGAAAACGAGTGTGTCCTCATGAGCTGATGTCACAAAGTGAGAACCACCCCCTTTAGGAAGACAAACTCCCACTTTCTCCGCTCAGCTAGCCCTGGCCTCCACTGCAACCGCTGTAGCATTGGCCAGGATACAGACAGATACACGGTGTGCGCATTAATCTTTGCAAAAGTTCGAATGATGTTTGTTTTTGTGGGCCAAACGCAGACATGATTCAGGGGCCGGCTCTATGATGATGTCATAAAATGGGCGGCACCCAAGCAGCTAAAGGGGGCGCCTCAGAGATCAATGTCTTAAGAAAAAAATAGCAAAAATAACTTATTTTTCATAAATAATTTCTTCTTTAGTGTGCCAAAAGTAATATATGATTATATTTATGGATACTGTTTACTTTGAAAGCATGGTATATAGCCCCCTTAAAAAACAGTGAGCAAAAATATATATGTAGCTGTATATATTACAGTTAATATATTGGGTATTACTGATAAAATTGGGCTTCATTGAAAAAAAAAAAAGTGTTCTTGTTGATTTTTTCCCATACACAATGTTGGGTGGAGCCAGTTGTGGGACGAAGATGCAGATATTTGCGTTTCCATAAAAACAGTATTGTTTTCAAATGTTGTTTTCTTTAAAAAACATCTGAGGACATCAGGCGGGAGCTATGGTAACATAAATAAACTCATCAGCTATTAATTACCCTTATCCATATATCCATCCATCCATCTTTATAACCTCTGGTTTCAAAAGTGGGTACTTTAACAAATATGCCTTTTTAGGTTAGTTTAAGAAAAAAAGTTGGATGTTTTCTGTTTTGTAGATATTACTTGTCAGTTAGTTTCTATTCCAGCTCAATTTTGTGCATGATTAGGGGCGAGTTTCTTCGACTGAAAGGTGTGTTAATAAGCGAGTGGATTTAACAAAAAATGTCACTTCACTTTGTCCCGTCCACTTATTCATTTTTGTAACATCGTTGAGGGGTTTGCTCATCTTACAGTATCTTCATGAATCACCCTCACGAATGAATCATGTCTCTGTCAAAAACAAAATCAGGTTTTCCTCTTCATATCCACCTTCATGGTACCAACATTCACACATAATAAACACACAGCACAGCTAAAACAAACATCTCTAAACTTCCGTGATGTTGTTTGACAAGGGTCAAATTTGGCAAAGAATTAAATATTTGACAAAATGTCAAATATTATAGTCGTTGTTCTAAATTTTATGGGTTTTTCAACATGTCTGACTATGTCTCCTATACAGATTTTTCCTAAAACATTAAGAAATAAACAAATAATTCAGTGCTTTCTCTTCTCCACTGATTTAAGAATTGGTGTTAACCTTTAGTTCTTCTCTTTAATAAGATGAGTTTTGTCACTGTTCTGTCACTGTTGTCCACATGACACTGCCGTTCATTCCTGACAGATAATCCCTTCATCCCAGCTAATCTCTCCTTACTTTATGTTCACATTGTTTAAAAAACATCACCGTTATTTCCACAGCTTTACGTGTTGCTTCAACAGAAGCTGCAATAAACCGCGCTGACGATGGTTGACGATGATCCACCCACATCCTGATGCCCGATGGTCACGTCACTTTGCATTTACAAGCATAAACAAACATGAGAACAAATCTGTAAGTGTGTCAACAAACTCATCATCCAAGCTGTGGTTATCTTCTACCTCCACAGCTGGGATGATCTGGCTGCAGCTCTCTCAGCGTGTGCTCTTAAAAGTGATCCAAAATAAAAATAGGACACACTTTTTTCTGCTGCTTCTTGGCCTAATCTGGCTATAGTTGGCTGCTAGAGTCCAATTCAAGTGTTTTCTTGGAGAGTTTGTAAGAGATTTGAACTCAGTAATCCAAACTTAGTTTCTCCAACAGCAGAACAGGAACTTCTACAGTCCAAGAACTTTCTTGGGGTTTTAATCAAATTGAAATTTCTGAGCGTTTCCTCACATTTAAATGATTCAAGACCAAATTTAAGGGAGTCCATTTGCAAAGTCTCGTATGTCAAACTACTTTTTATCCAAAGCACAATTATGATCATTTTTACTGACATGTATATGAGTGCTATAGGAAGAAAACATCTAAAAAACATTTGCTTTGTTGCTTGAATAATTTGCTAATTTGTCAGACGAGGCTAGTTATCAGACACTAACACCTGCAGCATTAAAAATACAAAGGATTGAATTTCTCCAAACTTTTTAAAGTTCAACTAAACATACAAATAAAATCCTTGAACACAGCAGTTTGGATGGATTTTTTTGCAAATGGATCTTAAAGTTAGTTAAAGCACTGTTCACAGAAAATAGAAAGTACCAAAAGAACCTGTTTGTAGAGCTTCAATTAACATGCTACACGTTATCTGCACAGTCAGAAGAAACAGAGTTTGTGCAAATGCAAGAAAACTCTAGAAAACAACAGAAACGACTGACTAAAGTTCACAGAATCACATTTGAACAGACAAAACACTTGGACAGAAACTTCTGATTGGCTATGGTCACCGTTAGAAATAATATTTTTTTAAGCCATCTTACCGACATCCTGCAGTGACAAAGTCTAACCTAAACTTCTGAACAGAACTCCTCTGTCAGCAAATGTTTAGTAAAAAATAAAACATACTCTAAAGAAAAATACTTCAAACAAATGTTTTGTAGATGCTTGATTACAGACCAAAACTATTCAATCTGAAATAGTTTAAAGAAACATTATAGCAGAACAATTGAATTACACCAGAATCTTAACCAAAATAATGCAAGAATGAAAGGTTTGGATTTTTTTTTTCAACATCGGAAGATATTAACCCAACTGCATCTGGTCCGGCTCTGGTGCGGACGCTGAAGCGGTGTAGCTACGGCATATGACTCACATTGGGTTAGGGACCTTCTCAGACTACGAACTCAGAGTCACCTGATAACTTGCTACTTATGTATACAGGAAGTACTAGTAAACAAACCCACATTCTGCTGTGACTTTGAATTATTTTCACAACACTTCTTTTACTGCGTGACTTGTCTTCATACCATGGATAAGCATGGAACTTTTATCAACACTTTTGTCTTATATAGGCTTAAATGTACATATTTGACTGTGTTACACGTATTGTGAAACAAGTAGAGGAGACCAGGATTGGTTGTCACAGTGATGCAATCTTTACAACACCGTGAAAACAGCAAAGACAGCAGGAAAATAGGTTTTATTTAAAAAAAATGTACCAAATGCACTTATATTGATTTCTGGTTTACATCGTTAATAGCCCCAACTTCACAAAAAAGTTCTCGGCTCCGGTGTCCAGCTAAAATTTGAAGCCAACAAAGCGGGTACAGAGCCCCGGAGAGGCCAGACCAGACTGGATCCAGTGCGAGTTCCTCCTCAAGTCATGTAAAGACTCCAGCGTCTGCACTGCAGCCGGACCACATATACAGTATGAGCCTGGGGTCAGTTTACTGGAGGCTGTTGATGCTTTACATAGATCTACAAACCATAGCGCATGTGGTACAGTGTTGCACATGTGATGTTTTTGCTATTAGATTTCTCTTTTGTTAGAGAAGCAATAGCAGTTAAAAAACTAGTTATCTGTTGTTCATTTCACTTTGTAATTGTGGAGTACTGCTGTACAAAGCCATACCATAAAAGATTCTTTTGTTTTTCTGCACAAAACATGTTTTTGTGTTGTTATACTCACATCAGACTATCATTAAGGCCAATATTTCCTTTTTTGCCAGGTTAAAAAAGTTCTAAACATAAAATCAAAGGGATTCCAAAGTTAAAAATAACATATAAATTAACTAAAATTAACTTAACTTTCAGAGTTGATGCACCTGACACATTAAGTGACCTGACACCCACATGTTGCGGCTATTGTGGAATTCAACTCCAGAAAAATTGTACCAACTGACACAAAGCTTATCACAGAGGTATTCACCTGAACACTAGAAGATCTCTGCCTCACTTCAAGCTAAAAACTATCATTCATCTCCACTAATATCTCTCATGTCCAGAATTAGCAGAGTCAATGATGCGTCTCAGCATCAAATCCAATTCTTGTCAATACACACAATTCTCCACCAAACCTGCAGTGGACACGTTTCCTCATGACATGTGAAGAGAGATCAATATCACACCAGACCACAGATTTGAGCTAAATCAATCAGAGATTGCAGCATACAACAGTGCAGGTCTGCAAGCCCAACACGCTGAGCTGAAATGATTTATTAGCCACAGTGAATGAAGCAGCGTCGGTATGAACTGACGATTCATGACGGAAACGTCTGAATAGGATATGCTTTTAGGCCGACATGTTCCCAGTCTCCCAAACGACAAGCGTGAAATCCACTCGCCAGTCAGCCGCGTATGAGAGCTGCTGGGTGTTTGTGTTGAGCTGAGGGACTATTGGTGAGCTGTCAGCGGCTGCAACACATAACCTGACGTGCTGCCGCCCTTTAGGCCCTCCCCAGGAGTCTGTCAGGACGGAGAAGTGTGTGCGTGTTCGTCCATGGGAGAGTGTGGGAGGTAGAAAGGTGTGGAGGGGGATCAATATTAATCAGCTGCATTAGAATTGCACGTTCAACCAACAGTACCCCCCCCGAAAACTCTCAGTCACACAACTGCATACACAAATCAGTCCGGAGCAGCCTTTCAGAACCGATCCATTCACCTTATGACATCGTGTTTTGGCCAGAACTGTGGTGACTGCCCTAAAGCAAACAAACACAAACAGAGAACCTCAAACTAAAGCGCTTAGTCAGACTCCACAAGAGCCGCTTGGAAACTGCATCTCATTTGAAGGATTTTTCCACAAAGCCCTCCCCTCACTGAGCACCAGTGCCCATCCGTAATCTCCTCACCTCTTTGATGTGGTCCTGATGATGTTGGAGACTTTCTTTATATAGTCAGTGGCGAGCACCACGATTTCCTCATCCTCGGAGAAGTTGTCGTGGAAGATTTTGTCCAGCAGATGTTTCCAGCGAAGCTGTGGAAGAAGGACACATGGTAGAGTCTAAGACCCGGCAGACTCTTGTAGTCATGGGAACAATAACAACAACTTTTGATTACTACATCACTGGCAGGGACGCAAACATTTCAAAAGAACTGTGTGACGTTTGCACAACAGTTGGAATAAATCTTTATGGGGGTGTTGAATTGTACAGGTGCAGTGGGACATCATGAAAACCGAACATACGTTTGTCATGTTTGAGGTCATTTGTAATGTAAGGTCAATGGAAGTGAGTGATGCTATCATACGATGTCCTTACACCAAACTCTAGTCCAGGCATCTCCGGCCTTGTTCCTCCTGAGCCACTGCTCTGCAGTTTTTTCCACTAACCCTGCTTCAGTAAGTATGGGTCACCTGGATCAGGTGTTTTCCCTCAAACAGAAACTCAACTCCTTCAATCCAGTTAATCAACAATTATTGAATAAGGGTTAGATGCAAAAAAAGCAAGGTCGTAGCTCACGAGGAACGGGGTTGGAGATGCCTGATCTTACTGACCGTGCACAAAAACTGCACACACAGGATGTGATACATGAAATGTAAGAACCCATAGGATACCCATGGACTAATTTCCTCATTTCTGCCTGCATCTCACCTGCTTCCCCTTACCTACCCTCACATGTAGTATTACTACGACTTGTCAACCTGCAGTAGCGATCTACAATCTTGATATTTCATGCGCTCCACCTGCATACAGGTTTTACCATTTTTCACCCACAGACAGCCTGTATCCACCTGTAAGGGCATTTGGGACTAAGGGTTAGAGTATAACATACTTTTTGAACGACTGAGCCAAACGGAGCCACTGAGTCCATTCAGTTGAAAGTTCTGTAACTGTCAAAAGCTTTGCCTTTGACAGAAGAGCTCAGTGTTCAAATTACCCAGGACTCCAGAGAACAGTCTCACCATCACAATTCCCTCGTCCAGTTTCCACTGTGAACAGCAGCAGGCGGACCCCATTGGTCATTATGTAATAGGGAGGGAATGATACCACGTCTCTCCAACCATCGTTTTCTAATAAATCCAAAACAACAAACTCTAAACTGTGTTTTTATTTTTAAACTAACAGCATCCTGGTCTTAAGTTAGGAAATTTTGTGAAGGAACAGAATTTTAGACCTTTAAAGTGTACTTTTTAAATCTGAAATAACTGAGAGAAAACAAACCACAGAAGGAGAAGCAGACAAATAAGATCTGTGTTATCCAGTGGAGTCAGGGGGGATCTGATCTAGGCTTTAGGGAACCAACCCCAATCACCTACCCTCCCAATCTTTTCAGAATTGAGTGTGTGGAGTTTGCTATCTATTCAGTCTTGTATTTACATTTAAGCAGATCCACACATCAAGAACAAATCAGTAATGAGAGACTCCCCCTCTGAGTCAGACCAAGACCCCCACCAAGTAGCAGGATAATATAGCAGAGTGCTCTGGTGATCATTTTCATCAACTTTTGGCTACATATCTGAATCAGTCAGAGCATCAAGAACTGGAGTTCTCCATCAGCTGTTAGAACTGAAGGAGAGATGATCTGAGGAACGTCTTTAGATCAGCCTTTGAAATCCTGCTAATCTAAAGCATCCAGGGAAACATGAGGAAAATACACCTTTCAATGAAGGAGCACACGGAAATAAAACAACATTTCACTTCTTTATAATCAATTTACATTAAAATAATGTTTGCTCTTCCAGTTATTAGACATTTTTTGATATAATGTTTTTCTTTGATTCATATTCTGTCCAAATATGTTTGTCGCTTAGTTCAGCGTCTCTACAGACCGTTCCTGCTGGCCTCAAACCTCACGCCACCTCCATCTGCAGTCTTTCCTCCCCTCCTGTTATTTTCAACTGCCCTCCATGTTCTCCACTTTTCTCCTTCCACCAACTTCCTCTGCTCCGTCTCTCAATCTGCTCGTCTGCCCCTGCAGGGCAAACAGCTTTTGTGAATCACTTAGACCCCTGCGTCTGTGCGTGTGCGTCTGTGTGTGCACGTTTGTGCATGTGTGTGTGTGGTGCTTCATTGCTCACTCATCCTGACCACACACTCTCCCTCTCAGCACAGCGCTTTAAACACTCAGCTGGGCTCCAAATTTTTTATCTTTCCGTCTGATTTTCCATAAACTGCGCGGGGACACTCATGCATGTAAATGCAGTGTCTGTGTGTTTCTGCATGTGTTTGCAGTTCTCACATTAGGAGCGATGTGCTGTAGCTCCCTGAGGGTGATGCGGTTATACATGGTGCTGATGTCTTTTCGTTGGTCCTCGTATTCTGACACAGTGATCTAAAGAGGAGGAGAGAAGGGAGGAGGAGGTCACTCAACAATGCACAAACACACGTACATAAACACACATGCAGCCAGCTCACGTTGGCCAGTCGAGTCTCCAGCTGTATGATCTCCTTGGACTTCTGTGTGGCATTGTGAGCTCCCAGCATGCTCAGCAGACGCTCCATCAGAGCCTTGTATGCCGCCAGGATCTGAGGAGACGAGCAACATCAGCGCCAACAAACGGGAGGAGGCGCAGAGACATCATCAGCTATGGGCAGCGAGAAGGGTGACATGTGGCAAAGTGGACGGGATAACAAAAGCACAGCGGGTGGCGGAGCAAAGCAGGTGGACTGATGAAGACAAACGAGAAGAGAGGCATTGTACCAGATGGAAGAATGAAGGAGAGGTTCAGCCAGGGACAGGAGTACAGAAAACAGGGTCAGTGTTTCAACAGAAGGAAAGAGCATTTTAGGTGAAGGTAATTATTTCAAATGAGAGTCCTTACAGTTTTTACAAAAAAAGAAAAAAAAAACATGAGAAGCAGTCTTTTAAATCCCGAAACTTAATTAGAAAATCAGACTTTTATAGTGTTCGTCTCTTCCTAAATAAAAGCCTTTTTACTATTGCATCAAACTGGTGAGAGACGAATATATGTACATGTAAGGTCTTGTGTCTTTTGAAGCAAAAGTGTGAAAACTACTAGCCAGATGTACAAATTTAAAACATGTAATCAGTCTGCTCTGTATCTTTAATTTTCCCACCTAACTTTGTCTGGATGGTCCCTCTTAGTTTTTTTTCTCTATTTTCTTGGTTCTTGTTGTGTCTTCTGTTTTCAAGTTTTGTGTTTTTCTTCCGTCACCGTCACTCCAGGTTCAAGTTTCTAATCATCCACAGCTGTCTTCATTTAGTTAATGATCATCAGTCCTTTTAAGTGTGTGGTTGTCAGGTCATCTGTGCTATTGCTTCCTTTGTTCATGGTTTTAGGGCATTATTATTACTTCAACTTTTACTTAAACCCAGTTCCTGTGACCCTTGTGCCACCTTGTGGGGTCCAGACATTACATTGAGGTGTTATCCGTCCTATGACAAATATAGACAAAGGTGGACAAGGTTTCATGTTGGCAATGGACACCAATGGAGATAAAAAAAATCATAAAAAAAAGTAATAGTTCAGCTCGCTGTCTTTGGGTTCCAGATGACCCAAAACATTAACTTTGACTAACAGTGAACTTTAGCATGAATCCCACTGTTAACATTTGTATTTGTAAACTATAATTGACACCGCAGAAAACTTACAAGATGATTTTAAAAAAAAAAGCTGCTTCTTTATACAGGGGAATGTTGGCTTGAAAGAAGCCAGAAGAGAAACTATTTTTTCTTTTGGAATCTTAAAAAAAAAGACAGAAAATTCATGATGGATTGAAAGAGAAAGTTAATAAAAAATGATAACAATGATAAAGATGTAACAAGAAATGACAGAGAAATCAGGATGGAAAGACTTAGTTTTTCACCTTGACACTCTCCTCATCTTGTCCCAAGTACAGACTCCTTTCTGGCAGTGTGAGCCCCTCTTGATCAATCTACAAACACAGGAACACACAAAGTTAAACATGAGCTCACTTCTTTTTTATATCTCTAAATGGGATAAGCAATCAGCAAAGGCATACATTAAATATTGCAAACTGTATCTAACTGCCTTTATGAGTAGTTGTTTATCTGTCAGCTCAAAACGGGCAAACCGGTACAGATCCCCTGGGTTGAATCAAATAACTGAGTATTTCTGTATCAGGTGCATACCCTGTGCGTGCAGCATTCGCAGTTGTACCCAACTAGAGTGAGGTGTAAGGACACCGTACCACATCATCACTTCTATAATTTAAGTTTGGCAACTTCCATTATTCTTACGAATTCTTCACGATACCCTTAACACACGCAAAATGAGAGAACAGAGTTTTCAGGTTTTAACTGACAGATTTAACAGAATCACAAAACCACATTTTTCTGAGTTCTCACCCTGATGGCGTTCCTGGATGAGTTTTTGTCATCCACGTTGACGGTCAGGGAGAAGAAGACAGCTGTGCTGTAGACTCCTTGTGTCCTGTAAAGCAGCTCATCAAAGTCTGGCCTCTGTGGGGCGCCCTCCTGCACCCACCCAGCTGCACTCGGAGGGGCTCCCACCAGGTCCCACCCCCCACAGCTGTCCAGCAGCTCCAACATGGGTTCGGCCCCCAGCTTGTCGATCCTCTGGATGTCGACGCAGGATCGATAGAACTCCTTGACTTTGCGCTCTGCCGAGTTTGGGCTGCTTCTGCGAATCGGCTCCAGGAGGAGGCGCTGTAGCTTCTCCTCATTGTGTTCTCCTATGGCTGTGATGATGCCGTAGCTGAGCTTGTCCTCAGGGATGCCGTGGCGCTTCAGCCAGCCTCCACAAGCGAAGGAATAGAAGTCCTGGCAGGGCTGGATGGTGGGGTCGATGTTGGCCTGGACGAATCGAGCAGCCCGCAGAAGAGAGCGCTTTCGCTGGCAGTCCTCTCTGCACTGAGTGTCCAGCGGGGAGTCCAGAGAAATGTACTTGAGGGCCAGCATGCTTCCCAGGATGACACACATGCCTGCAGCAAAGACCAGGGCGGAGAGGAGGCAGATCTCCCTCCGGCTCCATCGAGGAAGACCCCCGCTGCTGCTGGTGCTGCTCAGATCTCTGTTCTTACCGTTAGACCAGGTCCCTCCCCGTCCCCGCCCCATGTGACGGTCCAGACTGCCCCCAAGGTGAAGGGTCATGCCATTGCTCAGGATGTCGCTGCTGTAGCGACCCCCGTACTTCACCTCCTGGAACTCATCGTAATGGGCTGTTAATGAGTACGTCTTCTCCATGACGAAAAGACGGCAGTTCAGGAAAACGACTAACGAAGCGAAGGAGTGTCTGGTTTAGAGTCCAGCCATGAGCTCTTCTACCGGGACAGGACAAAACTCTGTTGTGGATCCCGCTGGGCTTCGGCTAAACTCCCTTTATTCTATATATTCAAGTCACAAACCGGACAAACAAGCAACTCCCATTGTGGATAAAGAATCCCGGTGATCCCTCTTTGACTCTCTTTTCATTTGTCCTCCATCCTCTCCTTCTTTCCAAACCAGTATCAGGTTACCTGCAGAAAAAACAGAAGCAATCAACATAAAGATGTGGGTCAGAGCAAGCGTTGAAAGCTCAGACTGCAAGAGCAGAGAACGGCAGAAGGAAGCTCCTGCTCGTCTCCCTGTGTTTGTCAGCTGGAGCAGCTTGATTGATCGGTGACTTTCATCCCTCAGAGACTGGATGTCCCCGGGTTGAATCACAGCTCAGGACAGATCTGTTCAGACAGCAAACAGGTGAGCTTAGCCAGGGTCTGGAGAGGCGCTACAATCCCCAGAACCGGGCTCTTGTCAGTCCACATTTATCATCACAGCAGATGGACACAGAATGTATCGGCTGCTTCTCAAGATGAAGTCACTCACACAATTTTCCACTTTGACAAGCGACAGGCCATCGGTCTTTGTCACTGTTTCAATACACAGAGTTAACTAAACTTGCTTTGTATATAATCTGACAAAATCTAATTTTCATAATTTCATTTCTGTTTGGTCAAAACTCACTTTAAGTTTTCAGACAATATCTCAACAGAGTCTTTAGATGGTGTATGAGAGCACTGAAGATCAATGGAGCAGTAATGCATTCATCACACTATGGTTCCGGTTTCATGGACCCTTTCTCATGTGATCGCTTCCTCCCAAACTGTTGGGAAAACTGTGCGTTGTGATGCTTTTCTTGACAAAAATGTTTTCTTAGTTTCCAAAACAAATAAAACTTTCACTTTGTATACATGTATAAAAATAGAACTGGAAATAGAAGTGGCATTTACTCCAGTTTACGAAATTCTTCATTGTTTACTAGAACAAATAAAGATTAACATCATTGAGCCAGAAAACTGGAGTTCATTTATAGAGGCTGCAGTTTTTTTAAGATCAGATGAGATCCTCCAAGACTTTAGGGGAGAGATGTGCCTTCCATCTCATCGTGGATCCAGCTGTCAGCAATGTACTACACTTTCTCTTGGGGTAAAATTTGGAATCAAAGAAGACAAAGATGAACATTTTATTCTAAAGATCATTTTCTTTAACTGTGTTAGACATGTTCTCATTTTCCCTAATTTGTGTTTGTGATAAATATTTCCCAGTCATAAAATGCGGACCGTTGATTTCTTTGAGTGGAAAAGTATCATTAAATGTGAAATGTTGACTTTGCGTCATAAAACTGTGACATTTAAAAAAGGAAACCGTAAAAACAAGTTCTTCTCAAAACAGCCTCGATCTGCCAAAAGCTCTTTAGTTTGTGCAAAAACTAAAGAGACAAGCGACAAAGAGACAGGCACAGCCAGTGAGATGTTCCCCCACAATCACTCTAAACTCTCCCGATGTTGTCTGGATGAAGAACCCACAACTCCAAAGACCGACACATTCAGTGTGTGCTCACAGTCTCAAAGGGAATTTGAAAATTGTGTGTTTGTTCAAATGAGTGTGAGTGTAAAAGTATGTACAGATAAGTGAGTAAGTATGCTTGAACGTGTGTCTGTTTGTACACACGTGTGTAGGTGCATTAGTGTGTACACATTTGTGTCTGTACTCGTCCATGTTTATTATGTGTGCTTGTGTACATGTGTTTGTTTAAATGCATGCATGTGTGTTTGTGCATATATACGTTTATATAGCTGCATTTGTACTTTTTTGGTGTGCTTATTTGTGTGTGTATGTTTCTGGACATGTATGAGTGTTTGCAAGCATGTTTCTATTCACACAAAGATTAAAAGAAATACTCAAAAATGCAGTTTTAATCTTATATATAAGAAAAATGTTACAAGAACATGTTTTCATTGGATAGTAACTATAGCAGCTCTAGTGTTTTAACATCATATTTCACTAAAGAAACTGAAATAGTTTAGAAATCCTACAGTAAGGTTGTTGCAGCTGATTAAACGTTCATACAAACATTACCACCTAATTTCACAACCCTTCAGAAAGTGACACAAATCTACACCGCAAACACTTGGTGGTCATCATTTCAACACCTTAAACCCAATATCCCCTTCTGTAGCCCCAGTACTTCATATTAACTAACTCCTCTGGGAAATTTCTGGGTCTTTAGCTACAAAATGTTGTTCTGAATGTGCTGTGAGGAAAGCAGCCTGTGATTTCACAGGCTTTACACAAAAACACAAAACAAATGGGATTCTGGGAGTCACTAAAAGTTGTGGACGAGAAGAGCAAATCTGCACAACACCAAATTATGATGTGTTGCGTGAAGCATTGATTAATTTTGTTTATTCTAAGAAGAGAACATTTTATTGCATTCTTTTTTAACATTTTAATCCCGAGATGAAGCAGAGAGAAATGTCGCCATGGTGTTTGCTGAAACAGAAGCGGCCCACAATGCCGTTCTGCTCCGCGTCGGCTGCGTGTTTGCTTCTGATTAGACGCTCATGGGTCACAACAGAAAAGGCTTTCAGAAACGACACAAACTCTGATTAACAGCCCAGAACCGCATTCATGTTTGATCCCATTTGAAACTGTTAACATTCAGTTAGACGTTAACCACGGTTATCAAGAAAACTCCCATGTTTACAGGCTGCTTCTGGTTATTGCTCGGCGGTTACATGACGGTGCTGTTTCCCCTTTTACACGTGTGAGGATGTCTACTGCTGTGCTGAGAAGTCTCAGAAGTTTGGACAGAGAGGGAAATTTCCGTCATGAATGTTGTGCGATAACTGATAAGGGATAAAGTTGATAATAGTGGTTTGTTGGTGGAGCACGATACATATCCCGATATTTGTCTCAAGGGACGATATTTTCGTGATATGTGTCTCACAATACAATCTCGATATATCCCTTTTTTTGAATTAAAAAACTCTACCTTAATATCAATACTTCTTTAATTGTAATGAAATGGTAAAATACATTTAATTTAATGATCACAACATTGAGTACAACAACTGTATCTCATATAAAAGTTACTTTTACCCAAACAAATTAATGGTGCTTTTATTTTGGTAAATTAAAAAATGTTTGTTCTTAAAGGGAACCCTAAATATTGCTTGATTTCCGCAACAAAATATTTTTCAGTACAAAAAGATTAAATGAGTGTGCCTTAACCAAAAAGGTTCTAAAAGTATGATAGAAGAAATAAAGTGCTGTTTATTTCCAACGTTGTTAAAATCGCATTTAAACTGTTCAGGAGTCTGAATGGTGCTTTAACAGGTGCTTCAAAAATAAAGGGGAATTCTTTCTAGAATCCTTTCAGTGTGATGACAGGATGAAAGAGAGCGCTTGATGGTGGTTAAGAGGTTTATTTACATGACAGTCTGCACAGCAGCTTCATTTCCTCACACGCAGAAGTAAGCACAAATTTAACTTCTTAGCTTGACAAATACGATCTTTTGCAAACAACATTTTTTGTATGCTTTTGATTCACAATGAATAAAATAAAGAAATACTCAAAATTGGAATTTTAAGCTCAATTTTCCTTGTCCTCCATCATCAGAAAAATGCAACTAGAACATGTTAAAAACACACAAAAAACCCAATTTTCATTGGATTGGGTCATTTCAGACGTGGATGAAACAGGTGAAAACCGTCTCACCTTCATTACACCTGCTCTGGTTTCCTCTGATTAGGAGCAAAGCCAAACATCACACAGGTTCAACTCCTGCTCTTTTGGGAAGTCATTCCTGAAAGGCGGATCTCTGGGATGTGATAAACTTGGAACTGACTGGACTTGTAGTTGTCAAGTCTCCAGTTTCCGACCCAGTTCAGCCACTATGCAGTCGCATTACAAATGGCATCTGGTGTGGAACCTCTGCCAAGTTGTGGCTCCTTGTATCGGGGAGCAGACACGAGACAAAAATGAATAAATATTTTGTCTGAAATGATTAATGACCACGAGGAGAAAACAAGAAGAAGAAATGGAGCTAGCCCTGTAAGTCCTCTGGGTGTTATACATCAATAATCACCTGCAGCTTCTCATTCCATAACCTTTACTGCTGGAATACTTTCCAACTTTTGCTTCTTCTTCTTCTTCTTTCCTTGTTGATGCTTGGAGCTCACAGAATGTGCTGCTTCCTAATGTTCACCTCCACTCTTTAGTGTCAAACTGACTAAATTGTCAGCTGGATAGTCACCCAGAGTAACCTGATAGGTTAACACTCCGGTTTAAGGTTAACAAACCAAAGTTAATAAAACTTGACTTTGAACAGTTTCTGTTGTTTTAGGTGGTTTTGAAATTGTATTATTTAGTCATGTTTGTGCTGCTGATCCACCCAAATCCACCATTCTGAATGTATATTTATAGGAGTTCTTATGTACTTTAGGGGTTGTAAATATGTTCAAAACAAGTTTGCAATATGTTTTTTTTTTAAAACAAAGAATAAAAGAATTGTTGCAGCTTTCATTGTTTCTGAGTCATCACAATAAAATACAGTTTTTCTGTCATTCTGTGAGGAAATTGTCATTTTTTTTGCTTTTATTTTGTTAGCTGTTCAGGCATGCTAGCTTTAGGGAATATCAACAAAACTTTCATAAAATAGTCAGTAAAAGTGCTCTCCACTTCAAATTTCTAAAGCTCAACTTTTTTAAGGGTTTCATCTTTGGGATGTTGTAAGAACTCTCCCAGTTTCATCTTTTTAATGCGGCTGCAGGCTGACAGGCGACAGGAGTGATGCTGAGGCAACGGCTCACACTAAAGAGAGGGGAATTATAAAGTCTGTGTCATTTTCGCTCCACCTTATCATCCATCTGTCCTCTCCTTTGTTACACGTACGCACACCTCCGTATCAGGTCGCACACATTCCTGCACACAAATCCACTCGCACTTCATTTTAAAGTAAATATAATCTGGTTTCTGATCAAAAATCCGCCCGATCGTCTCTTTGAGAAAAGTTTCTACTCAATCAAATATACAAACACTTTCTCTGTGTCACAACTACTTAAACCCTCTAATCTATTTTGTTACACACATGCGTGCGCACACACATTTTGAGTGGACATTTGGTGTATTGCTAATGGATTGGATCTCATGGGTGCTCTTGCAGAAAGGTATACTTGATAAATGGCTATTTACTTAACATGACAGGACCTAATATCTGAGAGGTTTACTAATACTGGTGAACGCACTCTGTCCCATTAATACACACATCTATGCACACACAACCATGCACACACATGCAGTCACACACTAATGTGTACAAATGCATGCAGGCACACACACATAGACTTGCAATCAATCCTGAACATGCACAAAAATGTGACTGCACACAATCCCACACATACACATATGCACACAAACATGCACAAATGCATGCATGCATGCATGCACGCACACATGCAGTTACACACAAATATGAAAAAATGTAGGCATGCACACACAGACACACACATACACATATCACATTCTCAAACATTCACACACGCACAAACACTTCAAACACAAACAGTTTTCTTCTTAAGCGTTTTTTTTTTATCCCGAACACTCCATCAGGTGATGCATGGAGCTGTGTTATCTTTGTCAAACATTCTTGAAATATTACAGCGATAAAACAATCAAACAGTAAGTTTAACATTGAATTCATTTAAACTTTGTGTTGTTTCTGTTTGAAGATTCCAGTGAGATATTCAAGTATGATTAGCGTTATGAATACTACTCAGGTAATAGTAAATAATGTGTCTTCTAAATATTTAGAATTAAAAGGAACAGGTATATAGAGCTATAAGTCCTGAGGAACCAACTGATTTTATGAGGATAACTATGATGAACGATGAAGAAAAACTATGATTTTAGCAGATTTTTTATATTTAAACTTTTGCTTTTCTTTAATGAAGGTACGCTGATCGTGAGGAAGATGCTGGTTTGGTGGTTTAGATGATGGAAGTAAATCCTTCAACAGGTCAGAATCTCAAAGATGACTCTTTAATTACTTGGTTATCAATTATCTACTTTTGCAAACAAAATATATAAACAAAGCTCATAGTAGTTGAGTGAGAGTTTTGCTTTCTTCATCATAAAACAATGATGTTCGTAAACACTTCATGAAGCAGCTCCTGACAGGTTTCAAACTTTTAGCTCAGCAAAAATGTGAAACTGATCACTTTTTATGATTAAAAGATTTGATCTGAAAGTTGCTTTATTGTTGTCCATGATTATAAAAGTGTGATAACAGAAAAAATATTATGAGATCTGTGACGGATCAGGTTCACAGCACTCTGACTGAAATGTAATGTGTGACATCAAATTCTCCTTTTCAAAGAAACACAAAAACATTGATTTAAAGAAAAAAACAACGAAAAAATCTTTGATTTGTAACACCAGAATAATAATTAGTGAATCAAAACTCTTCCAAAACTGTCATCTTTAGATATTTTACTTTAAATACTCCGATCTTCTCTGCACTTTTTACTGTAAACACTTCTTCCTTTCACTGAAGATATTTGAGACATAGGAGCTTATAGCAACAAACCCTGCGCTTTTTTATCTCCTCCCGGGGAAGCTGCGTCACCTGAAAGCTCCTTAGAAATGGGTTTATTATCCGCTAATCGAGGCGGTCACAGAGCCTCCACGGAGAGCGGGGCGCCTCCCGGAGGGCTCGGAGTGGGAGTCAGTCCCCTCCAGCCTTATCACCAGCCGCCAGGGGCTGCAGCAGAGCGCCACGGCGCGTTTGCGCAGCTCCACGTTTGGACACAGAGCTCATGCAGGAGCGCAGACGTTTCAGATTGAACGCAGAAACTTCTCTGTGGGAAAAATGCGCCCTGTGGTTTTAACAAACTGACATCTGTTTGTTTATAAGCATTTGAAATATTTTTTTCCTCTGTCTTTATTAGGATAGTTGTACAAAAAATGAATTTAGATCTAAATAATTGTTTCACACACAGGATGAACAGTCTATTTTTAATTATTGTGATCTAATTTGACAATTTTAATTTTGTTCTGCTGTGATTTTAAGACTCAATGTCTGTTTTTTCTTCAGAGAGGGACTTCAGAGTCCCGTGAACTGCTGTGTGCAATTCAAACTTTTTGGAACGACGTGCGCGCACGGACGCAGCTTCCATTAACTCCAAACGTCCATGTGGTTTCAGCTTTCATGCGCGTTTGAATGCCGATATAATCCACTGTAATCTTAGTTGGGGATTTATTTAAGCATCTGCTATCAAACAAATCGTAATCGAGAAGCGTAAAGACGCGCATGAAATGGTGATAAATCAAATGTAAAGCCTTGGATTGAGAAATAAAAGGCTTACAATAACTTTAGGATCTGGACGCATGGATATATTTCCAGGTATTCCACCATACCCTCCTCTTTGGTTGTTTCTGCTGCCTCATGATCGGAGTCCCATCCTAAACGCCAAGCGGTGCAGAAAGACGTGAAACTTACCTGTGTGGAGGAAAACAAGATCTCCTGCAGCAATTAGAATTCAGATTATTTTTAATGAAAAAGGCAGATATCCGTTCCCTGAAAGGGTCCAATTGGATCATCCCGCGCGCTCCCCTCTCTGGAGACCAACGCACTGACGGGATATGCGCGGGTTTGCGCGGCCGCTGCAGCTCACAGCCTCCGATGTGAGGAGGAGGAGGAGGAGGAGAGAGGGGGAGGGCAGAGGAGAGAGGGGTACTACGAGGGGAGGAGGATGTGGTGGTGATGAAGGGGGGGTGCTTAAATAAGCCACGATTTTTTTTTAGAATATCATCTTCCAACCAAACAGACTTTTTTGTTTTTTTCTGTTTGTCTTTGTGTGAATAAATGACTTAAATCTTAAACATTTACCACATTGTGTCTGGATCCTAATTATTTTGGTCCTAAATAGTTAAACACGCAGTAAAAAATGAACCAATTTTCCCTGCAGGACTAATGAAGCAGTTTGTGATTAAAGGTAACAGCAGACCTCTCCTTTACCCTTCACACTGCCTGCATCCATACATACCCTCCACATCACTGGTGCCCTCTTGCATTTCTCCTCTCAGTGTTGAAACTGTTTTCTTGGTACCTCCAGATCAGTTCAGAAGCTGGACTCAGTCATGAGGACGCCTGTTCCATTGATTGATTCCAGTTGACTGATTCCTGTTTCTATATTACGCATTTCTATTACAAAGTCTATCCGAATAAACTCTGTGGTTTGAACACGCGTTAGTCATTAGCTGAAGAAAACATTCATCTTCATGCATTTTGAAAACCAAACTAATCAAACCAAAAGGTCGGCTAATGTTATTATGTAAATCAGCTCGAGTGACTAACTGACCATTTCACAGCCACCATTGTTCAGAAAACAGCTCAGAGGAACACTTGTTGACTTTGCTGAAGGAAACCACATTTATAGACTTTTGAATATTTAATACACTTAATTATTCATTTAGGATTGTCCTTTTCTTGAATTGGTTGATGAACGGATGGAGATTAATGTGCTTGGTTTAAACTCCGCCCACATCTCAGCCTAATGGTTGAGGAGCTGCTTTCTCCTCCTGCTCTGCACAACAGCTGCTGCAAGAATTTAGAGGAATCCCTTTTATCCATTATGATTTCATACTGAAAAGCTAAGACATTTTGGCTTTTTAATCAACCAAGCTTCTCCGATTTTGTAAAATCTCACACACTTCTCAAATAAATTGCTCCTTGAATGCAAATAAACTTGGGTTTGTTCTCTAAGCTTTAGTTTAGTACAATCTCCGATAGAATAGTTCATAGTGGGATCAGGTCCAACCAAGATGGAGATCATGTGGGATTACAGTATGTGCTAAAATGATAGAACTTAGGCTTTAAAGTTGTCAGTTGGAGCATCAAACAATCTTAGCACATTGATCTAGTCAATGTGTCGTGTATAAAGAAAATCCGTCACTTTCTGTGCACTGTGGACTGTGTGATGCAGGTTAAAGGCTTGAATGTTGGACTGAGACAAGCCAAAACACTCCTGTCTCATCTCCACTGAGCGGTCCAGACTGGACTGAACCGGTACTTTGAGCGTTTCCATTATAAAATGGACCCATTAAGCAGGGCCGACTCGTATCATTTTGGTCCCCGATGGTTGTTGGTTCATAGAAAAATGTAACAGACCAAATAGGGTGGAGCTACTGTCGTCACTCGATGAATTCCATTGATTGGTGCAATGGTACTGTATTTCGACAAAGTTCGACCATCGCTTTTCCTGAATGAAGAACCAAACCAAAAGTTTTGTTCCCTTTTTCAGTTGTATTCTTCTTCGCCTACAGAAAATATTAAATTCTTTGTATTCAGTATCCTCCCTTCTTCGCGGGGATTAGGGACTAGAGACACGCCGAATCCGCGGATAAGGAGGACCCTGAAAAATGTTCCTTACTGATTCATAGTCATCAGAAACACTTCTGATCAAGCTTTGTAAAACATTTATTGAAGAGCGAAATTATTAGGGGAACACTATACGAAATACCACAACCAAAGTATGGGGGAAAAAGGAGTTGATGCACGACCTCCATGGTTGCTCCATTCGCCGTAGATGCACTGTTATGATGCACAGCTGGATCATGCGCTTTGATGGTCCAACACTCAGTGGAAACACTTACTTGAATTATCCAGATTATTCTAAACCGTCCAGGAGAGGACCAGTTCAGTTCGGATCGCTCACTGGAAACAAGGCACTAAGAACTGTACTAGGAGCTGCAGGGACGATAACGGGAAAACCCACTTTTAATTCTTTATATTTGTTACTTATCAATATTTTCAGCAGAAAACTTGACCACATTTATCAAAAGTAGCTTCCTCATCCGGTCTGGTGAAAAAAGTATTGAACTGTGCCCCCCGTCGTACCGACCGCTGATGTCTCAATGGAAATGAAAAGCACACTGCAGATGCTCACATTATTATTTTCATGCTTCATTCTCTGAAAACAGTCCAAAACTTGACGTCTGACCTTCACACCAGGCATCGTCTTCATCCACAAAGTGGTATCTCATGTTCATCCCTAAGACCAGGGATTAAAGACACACTCTCATGCTTCGCTTTGGTTTATCTGAACACATGGTCCATTAACGTCTGAAGGCTTTGACATGGTGCAAATGGTTTTCCCGGGGAGATCTGGTAAATATGGTCATTTCATACTAAACCCAGATAAATGGCAGACATATCTAATCTCATATGTTAAATCCCAAAATCCTCAGTCATCTCATACATCTGTGGTGAAGCTAACAGTGTAGCAAGCGTTAAGTCAAAATAATGTTTTAATGTCACTAAAGTGTCAAACATTGAACAAGAATATACAAGTGAAAACACACAATTTGGGGCAAATACACTACAAAATTTAGCTCATTATGACCACAATCTCCTAGATTTTTCTACACTTTTAACTAGTCGACAAAACATGGTGTTCTACAGCAACTCTTAACATTTTTAGCAAATATTCTAAGTGGTACAGATGTTCAATTTGACATAACAAATTTAGTTACCATAAGAAATTTAAACCCACTAAAATACTTTTTTTGTCAGTGCAAAGTCTTGGGATTCCAACCTGAGGAAGTCTCACCGCCATAATGATGTTAGTGCCATTGCTCTGGCAGCCTGCAGGGGGAGCCGGCTCCAGTGTTGTACTCATGAGGACATTTCACGCTGTGTATGACTTTTGAATACAGAGATATGGAGATTCAAATATATTTTCAAGCAATAGTACCAAATATTTTCTTCAAATAAAATATATTGGCTTGTTTTAATGTTTTATTTTTAGTTTTTGAGTCATTAAAACAATGGAATTACCATTTCAATTAGATTGGTTGTCTTAGCTTTAATCAGATGAATTAGTTTGTCTTCCTGTGCTCCTTTTGTGGAGGAACATAATGAATTCTTAGATTTATTCAAGAGTTCCATGAGTGATTTAAACCCCAGAAGGAAGGCAAAGTTGTTTCTTGTTTCTGAAAAACAGTTATGCCAACGAGCAGTGGATGCAGTTTATTTTTCAAAACATAAAAAAACACAGCCGTGATGGTTCTGCTTGTTTATACATTACAGACGGCAACAATGTTGAGAATGGTGCTACAAAAGTTTATTTTAAAACAAAATTTGATCAAAAACAAACAATAACAGCAGAAGCCTTGGCTAATTTCCCATCAACCCTTTCTTCACACTCTCTACCGCTAGGAGTTAGCACCTCACAAACTAACATTAGCATAGCAAAAAAATTGCTAGCAATATCCAAGCTATCTAGCCATACAGTTTTAAGAAAGGTGGCAGCTCAGACGAGGAAAATTAAGATGTTATTGGATCTATTTTTCTGCTTTTATCAGGAAAATAAATGCTACAAGAATGTGGTATAAAAAAAAGATTTTTACTGGAGTAAGTCTTTAAAACATGTTTTTAATTTAAGTCAAAATGTGTTGGTAAGAAATATTTACTTTATTAAAATAAATTAAATTTAAGTTTAATTAATTTATATGGCGCCTTACAGTGACCTTTGTCTAAACAAGTACATTAAAAGTTCAAAGTCATTGTTTTATTTCTCTTACAGTGTGGTGTGTTGTTTTTCTACATTCTTCATGTTTGCTCGTGGGTCATTTCACTGCACTTGTACTGGGTTTATTTTCCTAACAAGTACACAGTTGTGGGGCGGGGTGGGGGCGGTACGGAGGAGACCGGGCAGCATGCCTTGTAACTCAGCTCAGTGGAGCAGTAGATTTGGGTTCAGCTGTCCGTCTGCACAGAAGCAGGACACTTGGCAAAATGAAGCCACAACAATGGCGGCCTACAGACCCAGAATTTTAACAAGTGCCCCAGCACACCAGAGAAGAAGGGAGGGGGGGCAGCAGGGGAACCCTGATGATGAGCAGATGAGCAGTTTGGGTGTGTGTGAAGGAGCCTTTGATTCATCATATTGGGATGTTATTTACACACCTGCTGCCATCTGAAGGTACCTATGCACACACATATCCTCAAACAAACGCGTCGGGCCGTAAAAGCCCCAAACGCGTTCTCTTGATACTCGCTGAGGAGTTGATATAAGACGCTGTGTGCAAGTCTATTTCTGAGAGCCTAAAAATATCCCTTTTGCCCTGGTTCATTTGATTCATCAAGGTCCCTAATGAAGCAGAACTCCTGCAAAGGAAGTTCTATCAGAAACAAAGATAAAAACGCTGAAAGAACAAGCAGCACAAAATTAAATGATTTCACAAGAACATGAACACTGATAACTTATTCCACCTTCTTCTGGGATGGCTCCGCTAGAATTAGCCTTTAGCTTCTCCTTCAGCCCAAGACGAATGGAGGCACTTTTCCCAAAGGGTACAACAGCTCTGATAAAAGACAGAACAAGGAGAGTTTTTTTTCTTTTCTCGTCTGCTTCACACCTGAGCCGGACCCCACCCCGCATGTCCACCCCCCACCTCCTTCTTCTTAGACAGACTAATAGGCATCTGGGAGCACCATTTATATTCCTTGCATCCCTACTGAGACTGAGCATCAGCTGTCTGATAGAGCGGTTTCACCCCCTGGAGGTATTAACTCTGCGTGTGTGTGTGTTTCATAGAAGCCACACTTTAGGTGTTTTTGGAGGAGTCAGTAAAAGTTGGCCTCATTACTCTCCAGTGTAATAGGCTGGGGCAGACCTCTCTGAAACCTTATGCTCCCATTGACCTGTGAAGACATTCACTTGTGTGACAGTGTCAATAACCCATTATGCTGCAGGAACATTTAGTGAAAAAGGACAACATTGAAGTACAAACAGAGATGTAACTACAGTGACAAATACATGTACATGGATTTTCTAGTATTTTAAAAGGCCAAAAGTGCTTTAGAGTCAAAGGTCTCATTCACCCACTCATGGTGGTTCTGCTGCTGAACACTGGTGCCAACCTATAACCACCAGGAGCAACGCGGGGTTCAGTGTCTTGCCCAAGGACACTTCGACAATGCAATCTTCCCATCAGAGGTCGACCACTCTACCTCAGCACCACATTATTTTTTTAACATCACCACATCATGATCACTGACTGATAAATCTTTTAATTAAAAGACGTAGAAGCTATAACAAACTTTTGGATTTGAATCTGTTAGTCAAGTTTGTCAGGTTATGGACGAGCAAATGAACAGCTAAAGCCTTAAGCTACATTCAAGTCTATGTTAATGCACATATATGTGTGTGTTTCAAGCTTCTTCATTCAAAATCCTTGCGTTCTTGAATGTCCATTTAGCCCATGGTGTTCACACTGGACAAGCAGGAAGGGGCTGCTTCTTTTTCTTTTATTTACTAGCACTACTAGTGCACTGCTCCTGCCTCAGGTGGAGGAGTTTAAATATCTCAGGGTCTTGTTCACGAGTGAGGGAAGATCAGAGCGTGAGATCGACAGGTGGATTGGAGTGGCGTCCGCCATTTTGCGGTCACTGTACCGGTCCGTTGTGGTGAAAAGAGAACTGAGCCAGAAAACAAAGCTCTCGATTTACCACGTCGATCTTTGTTCCAGTACCCAACTAGTCATGAGCTCTGGGTCGTAACCGAAAGAAAGAGATCCCGAATACAAGCGGGTAAAGTGAGCTTCATGGAGGGTGGCTGGGCGCTCCCTTAGAGATAGGGTGAGAAGCTCGGTCACCCGGAGAGAGCTCGGAGTAGAGCCGCTTCTCCTCCACATTGAGAGGAGCCAGTTGAGGTGGCTTAGACATCTGCGCTGGATACCCCCTGGACGCTTCCCTGGGGAGGTGTTCTGGTCTTGACCCACTGGGCGGAGGCCCCGAGGATGACAGGACACGCTGGAGAGACTACGCCTCTCGACTGGCCTGATGGGAACGCCTCTGGGTCCCCTAGGAGCTGGAGGAAGTAGCCAAGGAGAGGGAGGTCTGGGCATCTTTGCTTAGACTGCTGCCCCCCCAACCAGGTCCTGGATGAGTGGAAGAAAATGGATGATGGATACTAGCATGTCTGCCACCTACAGTTGGAAGACTCGTTTTGTGAAACGTCAAAGTGATACAAATCTTATTTAATCTTGCTCCAGCTCTATTCCAAAATACAAAAGACTTGGTGTTTTATAATTCTGGCTGAACACAAACAGGAATTATTAAGTTCTCCTCCATGATCAATTTTTCTAACAGGTTGGCACTTCCGTGAATTTAAAGGGACACCATTCATAATTCACAACCAAATTCGAGTTGTTAATCGGTCAAAGTTAACCTGGTTTACCTTCCAGTTTGTTTTCAATAGCTATGTACTTTTTTTGTACAGTTCAAAAATGGTTGTACAAACGTGCGTGAACAAGAAAGTTTGTGCATTAAGATACGTTTTTGTAGATTTTTCTTCGAAAATAGTTGCTTGAATGCACGTTGCCGAGGGCTGTGCGAACGTAGCCTTAAGCTTAAATTAACAGGTGTATTAACAGGTAACTAGGGTGACTGAACTGGTTAAAGGAGGTAATATCTCTGTCTGAATAATTGGATTTAAGAATCTCCAACTAAACAGGTAAAAGAACATAAACTAGTTGATATTTTTTTCAACATGCAAAGATGTTCATCAGATTTATTTTAGAAATTCTAAGAGCTGTCACAGCATCTGTGGATAATTTACAACATGAGACTTATACTTTTTCTCACAGTATCAGAGGATATTTTGCTCCTTCAAAATGAGTTTTCCTCTCTGTGGCACTGCAGTTTCCCATCAGATAATTCACTAAAATAGAAGTATTGTTGCTGACGGCAGTGAAGCCTTTGTTTTGTGTTCTTGTTTTAAGAGAAAATAGACGGGACAGATGAAATCCAGCCGTCATTCTTGCTTTGTGCAAACCCTGTTTGACAGTCAGCGCTTTCTGAAACTTTACTATGGAACATAATTTAAGTTCTCTGTCTTCTGTAATTACTACGAAACTCTGCAGAAACCTAAAACTCACTCCAAAGCAGATCTTTGGAAACATACGATGTGACCAAAGTTAGATTTGTCTTATGAGATTTGGAGCCCTTATACCTTCTTTTTTTTGATCCGATGTAATTTTTAATTAGTTCCATAGTTTTTCTTCAGTTGACCAGATTCAAAACAGTCTTTAGGTGATATTTCATATTTCTGAGCATACTTTTCTCTGAGGTAAATCATTTGAACATTAAAACTGTAAACAAAAATGTAGAATTCTGACTAAATTAAGCAGCAATTAAACCAAGTTCCATGTTAAAAATCCATGTGTTTGTGTGAACACCAGGCTGTCTTGATGGCTCTGTGACAGATCAATTAGAAATTTAGCTTGATGAAGGGAGACAAAAGTTGTCTCTCATTTCCTCTTCTCCAGGTTTTATTCTTCTCATTTTCTGCTGCTTTCATTTGAGTCCAGACTTGTCTCATCTTGCCTGTTTTAGGAGAGGTGCGTCGTTTCTCCTCGCCAAACACAGATTTATAGTGAAGTCTACATGTGTGGATGTTTTTCCTTTTTTTTTTTTTTTTAATCAAGTCAATGTTTCTCAGCATGCCAAAATGCAGGGAACTAAAAAATGTGAACTCAAATTACTTAAAAACAGATTTGATATTAAAATGTTAATCTGAAAGAGTAAAAACAATGCAGAATGGTAAAGCTTGAATAAAACTTGCAAATAGGAACTGTTTGTACGGAAAAACCCTTTTATATGAAAAACAAACCCATGAGTCACATTTGGTTATTTGCAAATGTTTCTGAATGCTGCAGACATTTTTGCATGACTGCAGAGATCAGGTTTTATTTTGCTCCTGTCTTGAGTCTGCACTCTCTGATAAAATGAACCAAATCCAAGTTCCTCGTGTGTGTCTGGTTTGAAAGTGGCAGTTTTGTGCTTTCTGGACGGATTGCTGCAAAACCATCTGATCAATCAATAATCAATTTGTCCATTGGCCTGTGTCTTCTTAGACCAGCCTTGGAATGACTCAAACATTCACAGGTTCATTTTCCCAACCCTCTGCATTCAAGCAGAGTTTTACATAATAACTCTTTTAAACCCCCCAAAAATAAACTGATAAAATACAAAAATACCAAATGCATTGGTTTGTGGAGTCCAGCAAGCCTCTTTTCTGTTCTGTACTGATAACTTATTACTAATGCCCTTTCATTTGTCCCCTCCCCACACCACTCTCCCCCCCATCTATTTTATTTCTTAAGTCTCAAGTGTCAGAAACCCCATTACAGTAATTAAGCCAGCGGACCCTCAAAGAGTTCCCCCTCCAAACAGTTAGGGAGTGTGGGAAGCGTGGACGGGGAGCGATATGCTTGGAAGGAAGGAGATGGATGGAGAGCTCCACAGAGAGGCCTGCAGAGACGCAGAGATGAAGGAGTGCAGGGGTCCGCGGAGGCCGGGAAAGCGGAACAAACGGCTTCACAGCTCTGGAAAAAGTAAACGGAAGAAAGTCCCAACGAGCAATTTTCCGATGAACATGTCGCCTTTTCCGCGTCTGTAAATCAGCAACACATTAACTCTAAGATGTTGCTGTAATTAGTATAAATGAGTCCATTTTCCACATGAATGACAGTCTCCGTCCGCCTCTGGACTCATAATGAACATCAGTGACTGCTCACTGGCTTCAGCACTAAATACCTCCAAACACCAGCTCCTCATCCTATTTCTGATTCCAATTTTTCTGAAATAAATTTAATAACTGACACTTTAAGAGTTCTCTACCTCGTTAAATAGATTTTAATGTTTTTGAAAACACAAATTAAGCCCATGAGCTGTTGGTAGTTAAAGTTTTAAAAAGGCAGCAGAGATTAGTTTAGGTTTTCTTTAAAGACCCACTCCAATGAAAATGTTGTTTTTGGTATTTTTAACATGTTTTTGTGGCATTTTTTCGATGATGGAGAAATTTAGAAATTACAATTTCTTTAATGCTCAAAATTACTTTTCCAAGTATTTCTTTATTCAAATAATTGTGAATCAGGAGTGGATGAAAAAAGTGCAGTTGGAAAAAAATAATTTTTGCGATTTAGAAAATATACTAGGTGGGGCACACCTTCCCCCTTCCCCTTCATTTAGCCCTCCAAATGGAGAGTTATGAAAAAATAAATGGTCATGCTACAACAAAACGTCAATACATAAAGCTGTAAACCTCTGTGGTTTAGGGCGCACCCACGTGAAGAAAAGCGCTCAGTATAGGCTCGTCCAATCAGGAGGGGTCTCAAAGGCAGACCCAGAAGACCTCTTAAGAGACTACATCTCTGACATGACCTCAGGATGGTTTGGTATCATAAGATTGGTGAGTTCCTCCCGAACATGAGGAGGAAAATAACTTTGTCTTTGTGCAAATTGAGAAACCAAGTCCACGGGGTTTACCTATGACACATAAACACATCACACCAAAATGACAATTCTGGTCTATTTGTCCATTTTCCAAGCCTGCTGTGTCCCTTTCGGGGTCATGGGGTTGCCAGCGGCCTCCATTCTGATGGTATTTACCATAATTAAATGGTTTTGCCTCATTCCTGCTTGGAGGGAAAAAACAAAAAACAAAAAAAACAAATCTACCTGTCCTCAAATTGTGCAACAGAAAAGTTGAGATTTAAATCAAATGCAGCAATTTTCCTGCAGTGACTCACATCTGACCAAATACTGCCAAAAGCATGCACCACACTGTGTTATAAATTTTACAGACCGGTGTAAAAATCTGATTAAAACCCATCATGGGCCTGAAGGAAATCAGAAGGTTGTGCTGAGAGCAGCCCATCAAATGATCTGGCTGTTGTTGAAGTATCGCAGCTCCTACCAGACTTCTGCACTACAGGATAATTGTTTCTTATAGACAGTATATTAAAAATATTTAAATTAAAAAGCTTTATTGTTCAAACTTGCAGCAGGGGTGATTCTCCTTGCGATATAAAAAATATCTGAATAAGATGTTTAAAATTAGTTACTGGTGACGGAAACAACAATATTTTTATTTATTGATCAATTACTAAAGTCTAGCATAAAGAATGGTTTGAAGTTTTAACTAAGGCTGGGTTGATAAAATCAATTCATCAACGTGAATTGATTTAAGCTTAATAGATCAATAATTGATCAATAAAAGTAGAGTTCGAACGTATAATGCTTAAGTCAGCTAGCTTGATGCTAAAGTATAATGGGATTTCCTATAGGATGACTAATGCTAACACTCTGTCAACCTAAACATACAATACTGAATAAATTAACATCTTTGTAAACTCACAGGCATACATTTTCCAAACTCTTTTAAGGAAATATTTCCTTTAAAGTTACTATTTGTGATCGAAAGCATTGGTTTATTGCTCATACTTTCTTCTTCTTCTGGAATAAGGTGTAATGCTATAGCGCAGGCACCCCCTAGTGGCCAAAGTGAAATGCCCTCCAGGAGAGGCAGAACAATTGTTGGAGCTTCTCTGTTGCATTAACACTATATGGTATTAAAAATCTCATTATGATTTCACTAATACATTTACAGTATGTGAACTGTTTCAGATTTACATGAATATATTCCAAATATATAAATAGATTTGAATTTAATAGAAATTAATTTCTAAACAAATTTGCCTAAATGTGTAAACCGTGTAAACCCAAAATCGAATTGAATCAAATCAAATTTACTGGATCAAAACAATTGAAAAAAAATCTGAATCAAATCAATCCAGGCTCTAGTGACTCAAACTGAATAGATTCTGGACATTATTGGGGATACTCAACCCTAGTTTTAACACCTGTCTGTTTTCTGAACCCACAGACAATAGACATACTGCCAAAGGGAAAAACCAAAAAGAGTATTGCATCTCTTAAGTCAACAAGTATTTTGTGACCAAACTCTTAGAAAGCTTCACACACTATGTATGTTACATTTTAGTTAACTGAATTTCTTGGAATCTTTCTCTATGGATGTTGGTAAGATATTTTTTCAGTTCTTTCTCCTCTTCTTCTATGTTTGCTGTCATGTCATGGAGTTTCTGAGCTTTCTGTGATTGACAAGATATTCATTCATCTTCATTTGCATATTGGAAAATGAATTAATAATAACAATAACAAAGACAGCCAGCAAGTAAAATTAGGCCATAACCCGAAAGTAGAACAGGTCAAACTACACAGTCATCCAGTGTGCTAAGTTATGGCATTGCTAATAGATTTGTCGAATGCTTTAATCCCAACTGCCCAGGTGGAAATGGGCTGTTTGAAGCTAAAAAATGGTCAAACCTGTTAGGAGCATCAGCGTGTAAGACCCACCTGTGCTCCCCTTCAAATGCTCCCTTATACAACCTTCCATGGACCCAGCAAACTCAAATACCCACACAACCCGTATGGGTCAACCCCTGGATGTATGCATATGACTAAGGAATTAGTCATTGTCTTCTCTTGCCAAACTGGCACAGTAGCTTTCCAATTTTGATTTTATTGGGCACAAGCAGGACAAAACTGTGGGCACACATTCAATTGGGCTTTTACAATCATCTATTCTAAGTTGCGATAACTGAGTTTTGAATTTAACTTTGCAGAACTTTAGAAAATTATAATCACTAATATAGAGAACAAAATTTTTTAAAAAGCATTCTTTTATAAACGGCTAATGAATACACTACACGTGGTACGTTCTGCTGACTGAGCATGGTGGTTTGTTACTGACTGAGTGTCCTTCCTGCTTTAAACTCTGAACCAGAAGAGCAGACAGGTTGGAGCTGAAGGGAAAGTGGCACTGCTGTTTTCGAAAAAGGCAACTTAAAGGCAGAAAAAAGAACAGGTGTCATGGCCTTGTGATAAAAGGTGAACCGTTGAAAAATGATGGACGCTATAGGGTGAGGGGGTGGAAGTATGGAAGGGGCTGCCGCTTCGTTGGCGGGGATGTATTGACCCGTCCTCATTCATTGGTATTCTGAGCCTGTTATTTGCTTAAAAAAATTATCCGCTCTCGGTTTTTTTTCTTCTGAGGGTGATGTCATCTCTATATGGATCTTTTGGTCAGCTGCCATCATTGCTTGCATCTCTGTCACTGTCGCGCTCCCCCACTACGCACACACACACATATCCACTTAGCCCCTAAGCGACCTACATCTTAATGCACATTTGCTGCAAAGGACACAAATATATCTGTATTATGAGCTGGGTGGAGCCTCTGAGGAACGGTGTAGTAGTTGTGGAGAAGCTTGTAGTCTCTGCTCTTGATTCTGCTGAAACCAGAAATCTTTATTGTTTAGGCTTACGAGCCCACTTCATATGGTGCAATGGTGCATTCCTTTTTAATATAAAAGAGTGCCACCATTGGTGGTTTTCCACAGCAGGCAGGGCGGGGCCATAAATCATTTTTAAATCTTTATGAATTTATTGTAGAGAGTGGGGGGCTGGTCTCGGTGCATGTGTGTGTGTGTTTGGATCACAAACACACAGTGACCATATATGCCTGCTGCGGAGATTGGAGTTTAATTACTGAGCGGACCACCCAGAGAAGGGCCAGCAAACAAATATAGATATATGGTAATCAGAAGAAAAAAGGAAGATGTAAGAGCAGAGAAAGCGGAGTCCACCAGCTTCTATGAAAGCCGCACACCCAATCAATCATATTTGGTTTATGTCTATATTACAGGAAGGCCTGCAGAGGGGATTTTGCCGGGTGTGGCAAAGCAAATTATGATTTTCCAATCGATTAACTAGGAAGATCATCTGAAAGTTAATCTTTTTCTTTTGTTGGCCACTTTCCTTTATGTCTCTTTTATCTTCCTCATGTGTTATGAACCCTAAAACCCGCCACATTCCCCAAATTCTTCCTATAACTCTTAAACACTCTTCGACCTACCATTACTTAAGTGTTTAGGTGAATCAGCTGATTTGCATTAACAGGATCAGCTGATTTACATTGATTGCATAAGCACCTTATTACTGTAAAGTGTTGCGAATCAGTTCTGCTTTAAGCAGTTGAAGAGTTATGGTAATTCCCAGAATGTCAACACTGGAGCTAAAGCTCAGTTGTTAAAGGGTAAAGAAGTACAACAAGGCAGATCAAACTAACCTGCCAACTGTAACTTTATTAAATATGTTGGACCAAAAGCGGGGAGTCGGAGGTAATGACCTATAGATGCTGGATGAGAGTCGCTGCATGATTGATTGACAGAGTGAAAGTGGGGATGTGGTGATAGGAGCATGTGTCAAAAAATTCAAGGAAAGGAAAAGATGAAGCGTTAAAAATTGAGTGGGTGAAGGAAAGGCTTTGAGTGTGTGTACGCGTGTATGGAAAGGTGGGTGTCTGACATGTCAAGAGGGTCCCCGGGGAACTGCTAACGAGATGAGCCAGGTGTACTAATTGTGTCTGGGGCGCTCCCTCATGCAATCGATCAGTTAACCCAGATAGTGTACCAGAGGGAAACAAGTTTGTATGCAGGGATCTGATGCATTTCCCTCATTAGACACGTATTCATGACAAAGCAGTACAGTATGTATAACACGGTCTACTACAATTCTCAACATGAGGTACAAGGCCAATTCAGGTGACATGCCAGAAAATGTCATAGTGCTTAGAAGAAAACTCAACATCTTGAAATAAACTTATACAACAGAAAACACTAAACGGTTTTGGTTAAAGCCAGTGGGTGGTGCAAGGGTTGTATACTTGCGTCCATTGGCTCCTCAGGCCCAGATACATCCCTGGTTGGTCATACCACCTTCCTGAGCCAAGCCATTATGTGGATTCCAATGTCCTCCTGGCAACTGGGACCTTATCAGTCTTGGGTTGGCATTCTTTCTGTTGGAAGCCTCTGCCACTCTCCTGGGCTGAGGTCCTTAGTGGGGTTGTGGAAGGGTTAGGGCCTTTGGACAAGACTGGGGCTCATGCTTTCAGTGTGTCATGGAATATGAATATGTGTATACATGTTGAAATAAGAATATATACACTTTGCCTCAGCTTTAATGTTTGCACATTCTAGTTTTATGTGTGTTAGCATGGATGTTTCAGTGTTCTTCTAATGTATGAGTGTTACATGAACCAGGAAGCACTTTTTGAATTTGACTGTACTAGTAGCAATGACAATAAAGATCTACCATCATCTATTATCATCATCATCACTGTGTGGACGTGTGCTTCAGCACAAAAATCCAACTTCTATGTGAATACTTACAAGCAACAGTGATTTAGTAGGTTTGCTAGGTAAATGTGGATGAGAGTTTCCAATTCAAACGTTATTTGTCACATACATATACATGTATAGTGACATTTGTAATGAAATGTAGCTTTCATGTCCTGTTTTGAGATACTTTCCATCAAGTTGCTCTCAATGATGCAGGTGTAGAATGAATTTAGCACATTTGAGGGCAATTTAAAGCCTTTCAGGTGAATAAGGTGAACATGGGAGGATCATGTCAGATCCTGTATAATAAAAATACCAAGGTACTTGAGACTGTTTACTCTCTCTACTGAGGTCCAGTTGATCATAAGTGAAAGGGGCTAGTATTTCCCCACCTGTGTTGTACTTAAGTCCACTATCACCTCCTTAGTTTTGGTGAAATTGAAATTGATCCTTGGCACAAGGTCTCCAAGTTTTTAATCTCCTCCAGGTAGGCTGTATGGTGGTTGTTGCAGATTAGGCCCACCACCACAGCATAGTTCACAAACTTGAATGATATTAGTGGATCTGGAGATGGCCACAGAGTTAAAAAGTTTACAGCAAGTACAGCAAGGGGCTTGGACCATGACCCTGGGGGACTCCATTGTTGAGGGTGAGTGAAAGTGAGAGATGGTTGCCCACCTGTACTATCAGAGGTCTGTCTTGAGGGAAGTTTCAATAAAATTATATCACTTCATTGGTTTAAACGCTTAAATATTTTTATGGGTTCAGTTGTCAGTGTTTCTGAAAGATGTCAACAACTATCTGTTGACTGCACATTGCCAGAAGTATTCACGGACTCGTATAGGTGGTCGAACTTAGATGGGTCAATCACTTCCAACCCTATGCTTTAGCACAGGGATATGGGAGGGGTTCTCTGGTTTCCTCTTCTTTTTTGAATATTTTTGCACAGCAGTGTACAAAGCATGGTCAATAAAGACACGGAAATAGTCTGCCATAAGTCCTGACCTAAACCGGATAGAATACCTTTGTGCAAAGGTTGTGAGCCAAGCCTTCAGGTCCAACATCATAAGAGTGCTTCTGGAAGAATGATCAAACTTCCCCATAAACACTCCTGACCTTGCAGAAAGCCTTCACAGAGGGGTTTAAGCTGTTTCATCTGCAAAATACAGGCTGATGTCAAACCATACGGTGTATGAACAGGACATGATCTAAGTTCAAAAGCAGATGAGTAAGATGTTGGGAAATATTTTTTTTCGGATGTATCTGAAGTTCTACAGTCGCCTGCTGAGCATAGAAGAGGACACATTTACATCTACTGCTCATTCCTCCCACCAGTGTTTTTGCATTATCAGCTCCACTAAAACAGCGTGAAATGAAAACATAAATTGAGTTTTAATTTGACTCTATAGCTGCTTAGTGACAAAAGCCCATGGAGATGGCGGTTCATACCCTAATTAAAGGTTAAAAGCAAGAAAAAGGTTAAAATCCTTCTATGAAATATCGTATTTCTGTAAAAACACATGTAAAAACATGTTCCAAATATTGTGGTTTCACATTGATACAGTTCAAATGTTTCTTCATTAAGTGAATACAACCTGACATTATTTGGGGTGCTCAAAGCTGCTCAAGGCAAACTCTGAGTCAGCAGCTTTTCTGTCCTTATTTTCAATTGATTTTTTTAAAAGGAGCACTACTGGACTTTAAAACCTAACAGTGGTGGTTTTTCTATCAGATTAGTTTTTGTGTTTTCAATGTGAGGGTTTTGTGATATTGCCTGGGTCAAGTTGCATTCATCTCATTAGCTGAGTCAACTTCTCAAAACTGTCCATCCTCACAGACCACACAACCTTCATCTGTGCTCACCTGTTTTAAAAAAAAAAAAAACAGCGATCCCTCGCTATAACGCAATTCACCTTTCGCCGTCTTGCTATTAACAGTAGTTGATCTTTTTAGAGGAATTTAGACCGTACATTGAAGAAAGCCTGACTACATCAAACCAGTACCTCTCCACGAGTCCCAAAGTCAAGTTCTATGACCAAGGGTTGGGCCACCAAGGTACTCGCCTTTGACTGCCATCCAAACTACATTCATTGACTTTATATGAGAAATGGACTGACTAACCCCTCCCCCCTCGTGTTCCAAATAGGAGGTACCCACTGGCTCCAAGAAGCCAAATTTACATAGACTTCTATGGAGAAATAAACAGCTGTTGTTCAGTCATTATAATTGACAAAATAACCATTCATGCTCTGATACCTTTTTTCAATATCCTCTTGATAATCCTTTTTTATTTTCACGATATTATTTCTTTGTTGAAGGTGATTCAAGTCATAAACTGGCCAATCAGATGCCTCAATAAAAGTATGTGGTACCTGCTGACCCCACCTCGAGTGTTTGAAATGTTTGATTTACAGGTTCTGGAAGAAATCCATTTTCTATAGGTGATGTCACACTCAAAAAGTCTAGATCTCTTATACAGTCGATGACCACACTGCATACGCCCCTTTTGAGCTTTTCTACAGGTACAGTAGTAGGTCCATGGGGGAGCGTTCACTTTGGGGTGGACCCGACCAGGACCCTTGGAATGGATGGATGGAGGGATTGAAAAAATTGATTGATAGATGTGGAGATGAAGGAAATGAATAGATAAATGATGAAGATGGATGAATGGATGCATGTGTGTATGGATGGATGGATGGATGGATGGACAAAGAACAGGGTTTGATAGAGGGATTTATTAAGAAAAGGGATGGATGCATGAATGGATGGAGTAGATGAATGGATGGATGGATAAAGAACATGGTTTGATAGAGGGATTTATTTAAAAAAATAGATGGATGAATGGAGTAAATTAATTATTGGAGTAAAAAAAATTAAGAAGATGGATGGATGGATGATGGAGTAAAATTGATTTGTATATGAAAACGGATGGTTTGATGGATGGAGGAAAAATTTGATTCATGGAATAAGAAAATGGATTAATGGATAAAAGCGATGGATTGATGAAGAAATAAAATGGATGGATGGTTAATGAATGGGGAATACCCTTATAACTCAATTATTCTAATAATTTGAAAATACAACACTTCTTTAGTTACAGTATTTCAGGTTTGCCGATAACACAATGGATTGTTTGTTGAATGAAAAGTTGAATTCAGAAACACAAAACAGCACATCACATTCATGTGTTTTATGTTGAAATGAAAGTGTCGCCGCAACAACGCCACCAAACATGTTCTCAATGCAAAATCTGTGTTTTCGTGACAGCAACAAAGGGAGATTGGGGAAAAGAGATAATGAAGCTGGTGGAACTAAAAAAACAGCAAAAATGAGAAAGTGTGTTTGTAAAAACCCTAAAGACTCTTTATCTCTAAAAACAGATTTGCTCCTGCTACTCCCCCGATCTGCTTCCAAAACATAACAAAATCTGGAAAAAAAAAAAAAAAAACGTCTTTCACTGGTTTTTCACTGTTTACCGTCAACCTTGCAGTGTCCATGGCAACCTACCTGGCCACGTTTTCTTTCTTCCTCTTCCAATGGTACGTTAGCCAGTGGAAATGTTCAGCAATGAGTGGATGGGAGAAAAATGAAGCTTCTGCAAAGGAAGGGGAGCAACACTGACTGTGTCAAGAGAAGATAAGCCTAAATGAGACACTTCCCCAAAGCGCCGCTGTTAAGGAGGAAGAAACGGCAACACTTTTCTGTTGTCTAATCTAAACTGTACCTTGAGTTGTTAAACTTAAATAAAGAACCGTCTTACAGAAGAAGTAGAATGGGGATGCCAATGGCAAGATTTTCCATTAAAGAAATGACAACAAAGCTGAATCCACTTTAGTTTAAGATGTTTGAATTTAAAAAAGTCCTAATACGACTCAGCAGAGGACAAAACATTTGCTAAGAAGCTCTTTTTAGGATCATATTCATCCAACTAGGCAAAAATTTGACTTTTGTCAAACATAAAAGAGGAGAAGCCTCCAAAGAAAAAAAACACAACTCTTTCCTCGATTGCATATTTATTAAATTTTGCTCAAGTCATTCAGCAAATCAAACGTATTTCAACCTACATTTATATCTTTTTAATCACTGCCATCACTTTTCAAACTTTGATTGCAGCTGCTTGAAAAATACATATGTAATGGCAAAATGAAAGAATAGAACGGGTATAAATCCCAGAGAGGAAATGGGTGCTTCGTTTGACACAATTGACAAAACCAGTTTTGTATTTTTGCTCCTCATGACCTCTCCATCTTCTCTAACTGCATTTTGAGCTGCATCCTCTCTCAAATTAATATTTATTTTTAACAATGCCAGAAATCATTAGTGGGCAGAAGACTAATGAGCTGTTAGACATGAGAGCAAACAGTTTCCAGGAAATCCCAAAGAGCTTCTTCTCTTAGATCAGCTGACCATTAATGCAAATAAACCTTTGATTGGTAACCAAATCTGATTCTTAAAGTTACAGAAATCTATGAATTTAGTAAATGAAAAGATCCTTTCTACTGCCGGATAAAGACATTAACTTTGTATAAACAACTATAGATATTCTCATCCTGTAAGAACAAAGAACACCAAATATGCACACATTTTTCAATAAAACAGTAGTGACATTTTTCTCAGCTGATCTGTTTATGTTGAGTCTCTAGCGGATCTTTGACAGTAAGACTCATAAAAGGAGAGTCCTGCTTTCCATTCTTATTTTAAGGGTCAGTTTCTCCTGAGAAATTCAGGTTTTTCTTCTCAAACATTTTTTTTAAACTGAAACCTTTCATCTGATGTCTATTTACATTGTTGGGAGAAGCAGGAAAGGAGACACAATAACGCTTTTCTCCTGGAATTAGGTTTACCTCAGGACCTTTGCAGCAATTACAACTGTTCCAAGTGTTAATTACCAGTTTTTGTACTTTTAGAATAAGAATCCTTTAAATAAATAATTACATATTTCAGCAAATGCAAACATTATGAAACATTTGGAGTAAATAGACAGAGTTCTCTTTCAAAAAGATCTTTTGAGTTTCTCCTTTAGCAAGAAAATAGATTTGTTGCACTTTTCATTTTATACTTCTTCTTGTTAATTGTGTATTACAAAATAACTACAGAAAAAAAAATCTGAAAAATCGTTTTTTTAAAGTATTTTTAATGAAGAAAAAGCATTCAGTTTGCTTATACAAAGCTTGGTCTAATGTAATGTAATGACTTTTGTTTTTTTATTTTTTTCTAACCT
>NC_050524.1:20537220-20551851 GCF_002922805.2 Oryzias melastigma | reverse complement strand
AAAAAAAAAAAAATAAAAAAAATAAAAAAATCCACTTCAATTGAAAGCCAACTCAGGTTTCCTGAAATGTTCCTCAATTTTCCACCTCTGATAAAACAGAAAATGTGCTTCCAACAGGAAACAAAATGAGATTTTCCTTTAAAATATCTGCTTCCTTTTAAAGATCTATATTTAGTGTTAGTGAAAAACATTTTGAAGGCTTTTCCTAATAATGATCAACAATTAATTTCAGAGAAACATTAACACTGGCGTCAGGCCTTTACCAAGTCAGACTTCACCTCTTCAAACCTAAAATTCCATGTTTTCAGATTTGATCATGAATACTTCCTGCAATCTGTTTGTCACGGCATCCTTCCACTCCTCTTCAAGCAATCTCCCAGTCTTTCCATCTTTATTACCAATCTGTTCTTCCTTCCATCCATTAACAACTGTTGGCCCTTCCTCCACTCCTGATCCAATCTCCCTTTTCACTGCCCTTTATTTCTTAAACTTGTTTGGTTCCTCCTCAGGCTTGATAGGCTAAGTGGCGTCAGTTCAGGGCTGTAACCTCTCCACACCCCCGCCGTCCCTCCACTCCATTCATCATTTCTGAAAACATAAATTCCAGTTTCCTGTCACATTGGCTGATGAAGCCACCAGCTGAGGCAGAGGAGGATTTCTGCTGAAAACAATACTTTACAATATGTCTTTAACTAGATGTGTTTGTTCCAATCAATCAGCCAATCTATCAAAATTAAGTGTCTCTTGCTCCCCGGGGGGAGATATGTGCGTGTCTCTGTGTGACGCGTCTGGAGACTTGTCTTTTATGACATGACACCAGCGGAGACGGAGGTGTCTTCTAGTGTTTGGATTAAGCTTAATCTTATGCAAAAAGAAATTAATGACCTAGGTGCACCTTTGTGTGTTTGTGTGTGTTTGTGTGTCTGTGTGTGTGTTTGCTCATAAATCAGGTTGATGGCAGCCGTAATTAAATTGTATGTGCTCCCAGAGATCAAGCCTCTCTCCAGCAATAATCAGGCTATGCTTGAGCTGCTTGTGCTCTATTCAGACGGTTTACTTTTAGTTTGAGTTTTTTTAGACTTTAAAAACATCACACCAGTCAAGCGTATTCATCTAAAAAAGTGCAGGGTCTCCGAATTCTATCAATGATCATAACAGGACATAACGCTAGTGTATAAAATATCTGCTGGTGTTTATTTTGTCTTAAATTTGGAAAATTATGACAGACTAGAAAAGTTGCATTGCTTGTGATAATGCTAGTGTGAATACTTTTTGCTGAATGTGGTCACTGAAGATGCTGAAGCAATTTACTTTAATTGCTGAAAGGATTTGCTGAAAATGCCAAAGCTAAATGAAAAATGCTAAATTTGATAAAGGACTTTAGTGTTAAATAACTATGGCAGACAGCTGGTTGTCCTAAAAAAATGCAGTAAATTTGCTGAAACATCCTCAATTCTTACCAAATTTGTTAATCCATGTAATGTGTTGCTTAAATATGAAATAAAACTGCAAATTAGCCCAAAAAACCTTAATTAGATGCAGAATTAGCCCAAAAAGTTAGCACATTGCTAGAATATTAGTTAAACTCCAACATAGCCCAAAAAACCTTCAGATGCCAAATTAGCCAAAAAAGCTAGCACTTTGCCAATATATTAAAAGATATTAGCTAAACTCCAACATGGGCCTAGCCTAAAAAATACTTAAGTATGTCAAATTAGCCAAAAAAAGCTACATTGCTAAAATATTAGCTAAACTCCAACATACTCTAAAAATAACCTTCAGTAGATGCCAAATTAGCCAAAAAAAAAAGCTAGTATATTGCTTAAGAACTAGCTAAACTCCAAAATAGCCTAAAATCCTCAGAGAGCGCCAAATTAGTAAAAAACATTAGCCTGTTGCTAAAATATGAGCTAAATTGGAATGACAATTCATGTTTAAGCAATTAGCAATTTTTGCATATAAAATTCCCCTAACCACTAAAGTAACAGCAGGTCACACTCAGTTAAAGCATGAGATTCGTTGAGTGGCAGTTTTAAGGATTCTGGTGGGAGTGTCCAAGTTATAGACTTGGTGGTGACAGGAAAATTGTGTTTAAATCCTATTCTTGTGGCATTTTTATGATGAAGGACATTTACAAAAACAATTAAGATTACAATTGCATTTCTGAGTATATATTTACTCGTGAATCAGAAGCAGACAAAAGAATGTTATTTACACAACACAGAGGTGAATTTCTAACGAACTCCTGCCATTCTGCAGAAACTATGACACAGGTTTTTTTATTTTTTTTTATTTTGGCTAAAAACGACATAATCATAATAAAAGGCCACTGGGAACACTTTGAAAATAGACCCAGAGATTATTGGAGTGGGACTTTAAATGACTTCTCAGAACAGATGTTGCTTATTAATCTTACTAGAGGTAAAGGCCAATTTCCTTGGGATGACTCAGGACTAACCCATGTTGCTTTGCTTCTGGTGCCAGTCCTCAGCTTGGTTTCCTTTTTAGCACACATGAATCCAAATCAGTGCCATGCTAATAATTTGTCATCTAATTGTCCAAAGAACTCCAAATGGGGTCAGTGGATTCATGCTTTTCCTTTAGCCACACCCACAATAGTAGAAAAACCAGGAACGGGTTTGATGTGATGCTGAGAACTAGAACCAGGACTGTCATCATCTGGGTTTGACAGCAGCCACGTGGGACATGACATGGGGAGGTCTGAGAGATAAGAAACCAAGCAGAGGGACTCTGCAGCTCAACTGAAAGTGTGTCTTTAAAAAGCCTGATCCCAGTTGGTGTCTGCAGCAGGCTTCTGTCAGTGATGTGTAACTGAGTGACAGCGTGATGTGACTTTCATTATTCTCTGTAAAGAGCAGACAGTTTTTGCTCTGCTTTGTCTCAATTAAAGTTTAAGTGTAATTGCCTTTCTGGTAATGAAGTCACAGCCTCACCATTTCATTCACTTTTTTCAAGCTCTTCCTTTTGCCGCAGATATTAACAAACATCTGCCGGCATCCACGACGGTTTGCAGGAAACACTTTGCTTACTCCTACTGGGTAAATGAATTACTGTCATATCCACGTAGATCCATTGTCATATTATTTTTTTAAGCTTGCTCAAGCCTTAGTCACATGTACAGGGGGGTTGACACATATGAGTGCTGCAGATTTTTGGGGTTGTCCTGTCCCAAAAAAAAATCATACTGGGTGTTTGTTATATAAACATAAATAAAAAAAATGCCACTATCATAATAATATTGTAGTTTGACATTATCAAATTTTGTTCATTTAACAACATAAACATTTAACAAAAGAGCTTTTTCTAACTATGTAATCATAATAGGTTGTAATAGCAAATCTGATACATTCCAGAACAGAAGGTGGCAGTAAAGTACAAAACCCAGCTTGAAACATGGTAAATACTACTGAAAATGAGCCATTGTTTTGTACTTTTGTTCATTTCCATGACAGGGGTTGCAAAGGTATTTTATGAATGTTCACATTGTTCAACTGAAACTTAACCATTCAAAGTTTTTGTAAATCAACTTGGTTTTGCTGGATTAGCATGATTTACTAGGGTTGCACGGTGGTGCAGTGGTTAGCGCTTTTGCTTCCCAGCAAGAATTTCCAGGTTTAGGTCCGGCAGGGGGACCTGAAACAGAACCAAAAACTGGGGACCTTTCTGTGTGCATGTTCTCCTGTGCATGCATATGTTTTCTCCAGGGACTCCAGTGTCCTCCCATCGTCCAAAAACATGACTTTGAACTTTTGTAGCTAAAAAAACATGGAGTTTCTGTTTTTTGGTGAACAATTAAAATTTCTAAAAATGAAGATGCAGTTCTTTAAGATGGTGCTAGCTGCTGTTCCGTCCTCCTCCTCATCTGTCATATTTTGTTCCATTGCAGCCACACCACATTAAGGAGGAACTGCAGTCTGTTCACCTGCAGCGCTTCGTAAGTCTCTATAGGATTAAATGAGTTTTAGTGGGCGGGACAGCTGAAACACCAAACTGTCAGACTGATTTATAAAGAATCTCCACACAGGCTTTCATTTACACCAAACTTCCAGTAATTTAGCCGTTTCCCTGTTTGATGACTCACTGGTCAATTGTTTCCTAAATAGTTAACAGGATGCACAATGTGGAGGAGTAGTTTAATATTTGCTGCAGTTATGTGGGTCAACAAAGACAAAGAGAAAATCCAGTCATCTCCTACATTACCAAAAAAAATGTTCATGCAAAGATCTAACATCATCTACTTGCAGAATACGTTAGATTGCAACTTTTCATGGTTTTTACTGGTCTGTGAGTCACATCAAACAACTCAGCAGTGTTGGTGAAAACTTCCTTTCTGTATATTGACTTTAATCTCTGAGCAGAATAGTTGTACTTTACGAACAAAGCTTCATAGTCCATCGCGTTTCCTGTTTTCTATCATCCATGTCTTCAATTTCCTCATGTTCCTCCACCTCGATATTGAATGTGGTCTCTGGAGAAAATCAAAGCGGATGCCTCCACTCCCGGTGAAAATGGTCAGTCTAATTCCAGCAGCTGTTGGGTGTTGGTGGTGGAAGAAAAACATTGAATGTGTGTTTCTTGTTTGTGAGTGATAGTAAAAGAATCCTGGTGAAACTTCGTAACATCTAGTGTGATTCTGCCCACACACAGAAACTAAAGTACACAATTCATAATTATAAAGAGTGTTTTTTAGATTAAAATGGTTATAAAAGTGTCTCATTTGGTGGAATAGATGCTCATTAAAAATAAACTGCCACTTGAAGGCAAAACACTGAAGAGCAGAATTGGTTTACGTTTAATTGAGTGTAAGCAGAAACAAGTGTAGTAAACCGCTGTGACAAAAAGTCATAGTAAAAACAGAAAGATTTGTTTTCCGAATGTGTCCAGAAAATTTCAAAATAATTCAGCCTTTTCTTGAAGATTAAAAATTAAACTTCTGAGATGGACAGATGGTTCCAAAGCTGATTTAAAATCCATTTTACTATTTAAAACAAAACATAAAAATAAAACATAGTGTCAAAATCAGTTGTAGATTAGCATTCTAGTGTAGAAGTCAGCCTCACTGCTTGTTTACTTTCTTCATGGACACCATTAGAAGACACTTTTCATTAATACTTCATTTCTCTTCTTGTGTTTCCTGCAGCACAGTTTGCTCCAAGTCACCAAAACAGAAAATTATAACTCTTATACTTAAGAATGTGCATGTTTTTATCTTTATTTTACAAAAATATGAAAAAAATGTGGAGAAAATAATCATCTTTAAAAACTGGATGGGTCAAGAGTTGTTGCTATGGAGGCCTAAACACTATAGATAAACAGGTTTTCAAGGTCTTTGCATCTCGGAGGAAAAGTACAACCTCCAACACCAAATAAAGCAGTTTGATGCAGCAGATTAAATATGCAGAACATGTGGTGTAAAGCGGCTAACAGTAATAAACAGAACTAACCTTACTGACACATGAGTGCGTTCTTTAATTTAAAATGATATCTTTTTTTTTTAAGCACAGTTCTGCATGCTGGATTCTGGACTCCATTAATTCTGACATTTATTGTTATTACCTGCAGAACCCACTCATCCTGCCTGTGATCTGGGAATTAATATTGGTGTCACCGTCTAGCAGTGCAGAGGTGGGGTGGGGTGCGGAGAGGAATCCTCCTGAAGTCCCCTCCAGCAGAAAAAAATACCCGCAAGTCTTTGCAGGTTGACTTTAGTTACTTACATGGTTAGATTTGAACCGTTTTTAGAAAACCTGAGCAAACTCCTCAATGAGGTGATACTGCAACTCTGGTCGATCAGGAAGCAGTTTGTGCATCATGAAGAAGTCCGCTGTGCAACTAATCTGCTTACAGAAGCTTATGAGGAATAAGAACAAAACAACAAAAAGATAAAATGAACTGAACGGGAGAATGATGAATAAAATGCAAAAAACAACAATGCATTTGTCATAGAAAAGTACATCTTTAGAATTATAAAGTAGATATCTTTTATTCACCCTCATAATTTCTTCTGAGAATATCAGCAGATACTCAATGTGTTTTAAACTGCAGAACACAGAAAAAAATGTATAAAACTTTATTATATCTACATAACTACAGAAAAATACAGTGCAGTTTACATGAGAACAAAAATTAAAACTTTGATTAACTAACCAACAACTTGTATTTCATAGTTAAAATACACTGTATAATACAACCTTTTATATGTTTTATATGAACTTTTTTACTTTGATATACTGGATAAGACTTAAGACATTTTAATTTTTGTAAGCAAATCTTTCGTGATTTTCATTTACAAATGTTTTGTACTTTCGATATCTTAATGTAATGTAATGTAATAATATATATTTATTAGAGAAAAAAAATATTCTGACTTAGTCAACAATAGAAGTCAGCTCAAATAAAAACAACAGTATTTCACTCCCTGTTTGAACCCATTCTAGGGTCCCCTCCTCGGGTGTTTCGGGCATCTGGGATCAGCCTTTTTGGGGAGGGGTACTGACAAGATTCTGTGCTTCAGTGATTTTGACATGTTTTTTTATTTTATTTTATTTATTTTTTTTGTCAGTCCCACTAAGTTAAGGTTAATTACCAACTGCTGCCTTCATTAAAAAAAACAAAAACAGTGTATTTAAGAATCTGGTTTTCACTTCATCGTTGTGAAGTTTTGTTCAGTCACCATTTTTGTTTCTCCGTGGATTTTTATCATATTTTAGGTCATTAATGTTTTTTTTCTTCTTCTTGAATCTTTATTTGTATTCTTTTTTAAAAACAAATAGTTTTTGAAACCAACATGTATATGTTTTAAGTTCCTGTCACCAAGCCTGGGTCCACCACCACTTCCTGACTTTTCTTTCTGTCTTGTTTCATTTAGTCAAGAGACAATGACAGACCCAACTGTTTACACAAATTAATTTGTTTTATTAGCCAGCGATGGGTTCCCTGCTCTAAAATGTGAGTGATGAGGGTTTCTGTTGTCTAGTAATTGTAATTCAATTACTAAAATTTAAACTGTAATCTGTTATGTTACTCCATTACTGACAAAAGTAATTATCTTACTTTGTTACTTTGTAATGAATTACCCCTACACTTCATAGAAATATTCAATTTTGAGAAAATGAAGTAGAAGCAGAGACTAATAAGGCTTAAATATTCCTTCAATATTTGGTTACTTCACCTCCTCTGTGCCTCTTCCAACAAAAGTTTGAGAAAACATTAAAGATCAGCGTCACCAAAACTGCAGGATTGAACAAACCTGTCAGCAACTTTAGCATAAACCTCAGGTAGCAAATTTTGCTTCCAAGCAGGAAGAAGCAGCTAAAGTGTCAAACGTGCTTCATCACACCTGATTCCTGGAAGAAGAAAAGGGCTTTTTTGTCCTACAGGCTTCCATAGAACAACACTATTCATATAAAAGACCAATGCCTCGTTTCAAAGAAAAGCCTGACGGAGGTATTATTCAGCTTTCACTCAAAACCCAACATGCAAAGGAGAACAAGTTTCTATTGTGACAGTATCAGCTGGTGGTGTGAGATCCAATAATGGTTTTTATTACTCTGTAATGTCAAAGCATGGTATGATTATTTTTTGCACTTTTGTAGATTGACATTTCAAGCATTCTCAGAGAACACAGAGAGTCTCGGACAAATAAATGTGGAACGTTTATCTGCACAGGAGATTCAAGTTAAACTGTAGGCAGTCTGGTAACCTGTATTATGGAAACCATGGTTTTCCTTTTTAAAAAGAATGTTTCTTTATGATTATGATGAGTTAAGTAGAAGCAGAAATGTTCTACAACACAATGCTTCTATACTGGATGTTCAGACTGATGTGGGTCATTGGAGTCTGAAGGAGCAGGTTTAAATAAGGTCGTTTCTGTCTATCTCCTTTTTGTTTTTCTTAAGTTCTGTCAAATGGAAACTTTTTTCCTTCCTCTGATATCCTAAAATGAAAATGATTGAATGACTATTGTTATCAGCAACTGTATTTCAAGTTTTATCTATCTATTTGATTTATCTATTGTTCTTTTTTTACAATATGTTTAAAATAAAACTAACAAAAAACATGATTGAAAAACGTTACATTTTCTAATTAATGGCTACTAACTGAATAAAAGCTTCCTATGAAGAAGTAAATAGAAATCATTATAGGGTCAGATCAATAAAAAAGGAGAAATTTTAATTCTAAAAAAAGATTAAACCTAAAAAAGTGCTCCTGGGTACAGCAGCACTAGTATCTTGAATGACAAGGAACAACACTGTTCATCATGCTTGAATGCATTTAAGATAAATATTAAAGCCTTTCATTAATATGCAACACGTTATGCTCGTAATTTGCATATCTGCACAAAACTGCTCTAGATTCTCTAGAATCAGTTGAAATTAAATTGATCGATCAAAGAGTTACTGGAGTTCAAAGAGAGTGTGCTGTTTTGTTGTCACTCTGACATTAAAGGGTTAAAACAAACAAATGAAAACTACATGATTCTTGGAGTGAAAGCATTGACAGTCCATGAGAACTGGACTGAGCTATCCCTCCTTCCTGATGTTCCAAATAGGAAGTACCTGCTGGTCCCAGAAAGCCAAAATCCCATAGATTCTAGAGAAATAAACAGCTATCACTCAGTCATTCTATTTGTCAGAATAACCATTTTTGCTCTCGTACCTCTTTTTAACATGTTCTTGATAAACCTAATTTATTTTTTCATCATATCTTTTTTATTACAAGTTATTCAAGTTCTAAACTGGCCAATCAGATGCCTCAGTGAAAGCATGTGGGACCCACTGGCCACTGACAGATTCTCCTGAGCCCTCTTTCAGTGGAAGGGGTGTGGCTTTCCAACAAGCTCACTCGCTCACTGATTAGCGAGAGAAGTTGCCGTAGAAATGCTGACTCGGACCAATAACTGTTTACTAATGTGGTCTGATTCCAACATGACAGTGTCCATATTGTGGAAAAATGGCGACTGAACTTACTTAATTTAGTCAGAACTGGAGGTGATGCATTTTCTATAGGTGACATCACAGACACTTTATCCATCTCTATATACTGTCAAAGTAAGGAGAAGTCACCACAGATTATGTCACCTGGCAATAAGTAAATCTGGCAGGTTGAGTCAATAGTTAACAGAAAACAACAATAAGTGCATGATATAATGAACAGTCTGCTCTGTTACAGTTTGGCTTTAGGTTTGCCAGCAGCAGCATTATCATCAGTGCTAACTGTTGTTGACACTCAGCAGCTGTGGCAGCAGGTGCTGTGGTTTGATGCTTATCTTGAAACAATAGCGTATGTGGAATCTGCAAAGGTACACAACAGGATCACACAAAACCTTCATGTGGCAGATCTGCTGCCATACATAGCACCAACCTGTAACCACCAGGAAAGGGCTTTGGGATCTGTACCATTGTGTAAAAAGCATACTACCTTACATTTTTTTATTTTTATTCTTTCTACTCTGTCTATTCAATCTTTTTATTTTTTCTGTTTTGTTGTGCAGTTGGCCCTTGAACAATCACATCCGCACACACACAGATAGGCACATATGCAACTTTTGTCTTCAAACTCATATTTATGAAGATCCACAATGGACCTAAAAGAGGCCCCCAGGGGCACAACACCCCCACCCAGCACCAGCTCAGATGTAACATGATCTTCAATTCCTTAATTAAAAGGAATATCCTTGGGGATCTGACATGGGGGGCCCAAGGAACCAATGCCCTGACGACACAGCCACCATCCAAGCACCAGCTGCTGGCCACACCCACAAGGGATTGGGTGGGGGTTCATTGGTGAATGCCCTCCTCATGCACTATGAGCGTGGGTTTTGTCTGTAATCCAGGTTTAGAAAAGATCTACTTTCTGCACCTTTCAATGAGAAAATGATTCTCCTATTAAAGTAGCACATATCAGATGATACTTGAAATTTCCAGAACGGCTGTTTTACAGTCCATTTCACCACCTTTCTACTTGCCATTTTGCAGCAAATCAGCATGATGAAACCTCTTCTGTAGAGGTGTTGGTCTCTTCTGTGCACAAACAGCTGACCTCCTTCTGAGTATCTTCACTTCATGGAGCTTTGGTCATTTCTCTGTTCCTTCACCAGAACATCACCGTATCTTGAATGTGGGTTTGACATTGTTTTTCTTTTATTTTAGCATTTTATTTTAGCTATCCTCATTGCTCCAGGTTTGTCCATGGCTCCTTGCTTTTAACCTGACTTCCATAACCATTTATCCACTAATTGCACAGCTACAGTAGCCTATTAGTTCCAAGAACCCGTTAACATTTTATCTACAAACTATTTTCCCCCTAAGTAGGGGTTGATGCACACAATGTTTGTCTTGAGTTCTTTCTGTTCTGTTTACTCGACCATATAACCTGATGCAGCTCTCAGACTTGTTCCTCTCAGCACAGAAAACAGTAAATGGGTGGGTAACTCCAGACCTCAGGGAGCCAGCGTGTTGGCTTGGTTTCCAGAATCACAACCCTACTCACACTTGACTACCTGGATCAAGTGCGTCCAAGCACAGGTGTATGCTCCAGTGCGACCTCCATTTTACAGTTTTATTCTAGTGATGGTAATTACAATAAATGTAAGCGTTTCAAACACGGGATGCTATGGTAAACTTAAAGGGTTCTGCATATTTCCACTCACTCTTAGAAGAAGAGACACACCTTTGTGTTAAACTGAGAGCTGTTTTCCATTAAAGCTGATTGGGGTTGTTGATTGATTCCGTCCATGTGTTGACAGTTTGGAGCCAGAGAGCCAGCCACTTTAGTTTATTGGGACACAGCGACAGACTGGGGACCAGAAAGAGCTGATCCAGCAGATGAAGGAACACTAACAGGCTATGGAGAAATGACAGACTTTGTTCAGAGGACGTTTGAAGGGTAAGGAGGAAGCAGAGAACAGATTAAACACACATACACCAATGAGAGAGTACAAATCTTTATATGAAAAACAACACAATGTTACTGACTAAAGACATAAAACCTCACACAGAATGTAAGTGAACACACAAAGATGCAAAGTACTGAGAAAGACATGTTCACTTATTCGAAAAATGTAACTTTTTTTTCCTAATGTCTGTTTGTGTTTTCTAGTACTTAAAAACAGGAATAAGTTCATGTTGGAAAATGAATTTAAACTTAACCTCATCCATCAAGTACCCTCTCTCTTTGCTTTTTATATTCTTGGTATTAAATGCTTTGTGTTTGTATTATGTGTCTCAGTTTCACCACCTGCTTTGACTTATTTTTTGCTGTGTATTCAATATGTCTAGGATTAAATAAATGTCTTCAAATATTAGAGGGATAGGCTCCAGCCACCCCATGTGACCCTTCACAGGAGGAGTGGGAATTAGGATATTAATGTATGGATAGATAAATAGACAGATAAAATAAAACACCTTCCCAATTACAGAACTGAAACTTTGTTCCTGGACCTTTCTACGACATTATCTGCTTTAATTGAAAATCAAATCAAAGAGTTTTTTTTTCAAGCCTGAAGCAAAATTAGATCCTTTCTAGAGTCAGTAACACCACTGAGAGTGAACATTTTCTGACTGTATTACAATCAAGCACAGAAGTGGATTGTTCATCTGCAGTAGAAGTGTGTTAATGCTTTAAATGGGTTTTTAATTTAGCTGTCAGGTTTGCAGACGACACAGACTACAGCTGATGAAGCCTTAGTCACATCCATCCATATGGGGTTGACCCGTACAGGTGCTGTGGATTTTTGGGCTGTCCGGACTGGTGATGCTGTTGTTCAGTGTCCTTATGCCACACTCTAGTCATTAGTTATGTGTGAGTACTGATGCCACTAAAACATAAAGGCTTCATGGTTCTCCTTAGTTCAGTTTCAGATGTTTGTTGGGGTTTGAGTTGGACTGCGGCCCGTCTGTTAGTGACCTCTGCTTTACATGGTGCATAAACGTGGTTGCGGTGATGTTAAATGGCATTGGTTTGGACAGGTCTTCATGTTAGTGTATTTACTACAAGACGTTATCCATCATTCAGAGTTTGTCTAACCACATGTCTTGTCGTATCTGAGTGTTTTCAGTCCTGAATGTCAAACTGACAAACCAAATTACAGTTACTTCTGTTCAATCAAGACAAACATTGCTGAGCTGCAGCACTGGGATTGTTTTTTTATGTTTTGTTCAAGGCTGCTTTTCTCTTAGCAGTGATCAACATATCACAAAAGCTGATCCGTCTCATGATCAATGCAAATGACTTAATTGTCTAGCTTGTATGTTTTGCAAAATGTTATTTCAAAGTATTCAAAAACAAACAATAGCCATTTACTCTTAATTTAAGGGATCCAAATAATCAATCACAATAATCAGTCCCCAATCAGCTTCTTCAAAGTCCACACCTCTTCCAATGAAAGTGGGCTCTGGAGAATCTATCAATACAACGTTGGAAGTGAGGCCAGGGGGCACCTCAGGCTTTTACTGAGGCATCTGATTGGTCAGGTTATAGCTTGTGATAAATATATATATATATATATATATTATGAAAAAATAGGATTATGGTTAAGATGTTAAGAAAAATGTAATAGAGAAATAACAGTTATTAGAATGACATAGTAATAGCTGTTTATTTCCCTATAGAAGTTTATGGATTTTGGCTTCTTGGAGCCAGCAGGTACTTCCTGTTTGGAACGTGTTCTCTCTTATGCAGTCTATGAACACAATGCATTGTGTTTAAAATAATTTTCATTTTTTTAAAAATGCATGTAAATTATTGTTTTATAATTCTTCCAAGTTTTCATCATCATAAATAGTCTTGATCGCCTTTTACTTCTCCAAATAGGAAATGTAATGGACATTTAAAAAATGGAAAGTATTAAGTCTGCATTAAAATCCTCCACTCGGCAGCCTGGGTGGATCTTTTGGATCACCTGGACACTTTTAACTCTTGTGCTATCCAAGGCATGTTAACGTTTGGACTGGGGTTGTCTGGAATCCGCTTTACTGTTTCTTTTCAATGATTTTTGATTTTCACTGGCGGCAGACATGAAATCCTGTACACCTTTGTCCACTTTTGTCAGTGTAAGGGTGAGGTCATCAGGACCCCAAAAGATAGTACAAGAGTTAAAACTGCAGTGAATAATCAAACATGTATCCTTAAATAAAAAATTAAGTGAGAAAACGAGGTTAAATGTTTAGTATAAAAAAGAACATATGGAAACATTGAATAACTGGTTTCTAACTTGTATTAGCTGACTAGTATAGTCTACTTATGTATCTGTGTCTGCAATTCTTTATCCTGATGTCATAGCAGGTTTTACCGTAAAACAATTTCATTTAGTCATTCCAGGGTTTATTCCTGAACTCAACAAATGTAATAAAACTCAAATATTCATACTTCCAATGTAGTCAATATTGGGAAACTTCTACTTCTTTATTTAAGTAATATTTTCCATTAGTAACTTATTTTATTTTCTGTTTGTCAACTTAACATTTCTTACTTAGTTGAAGTAGTTCTTCCAAGAAAAAGTAATGATCATTGCTTTGTTTTGGATGTACTCATATTTATGTTTTATAATTGTGTTTTTCCTTAATAAAGTTCGGAATAAAAGTGAAAAATTATATTTAGGGAAGAAAGTAAAACATCTTAACCATACTTTTAACTTTATGCTATAAACCTAAAAATCTGTCTTTCTTATAGATAATCTTTAAAATCAAATATACTATAACACAAATCAGTATGGATGCAGTGAATAAAGACATAAATGTAGCTGGTGTTATGGAGGATGCAGAAGATACGGTTAGATTGAAGAAGCCGATTCGCTGTGGTGACACCTTAAGAAAAAAAAGTAAAAGACGAAGATAAATAACTATCATTGCCAGTTTTTGATCAGTTTCTGTGTTTAAAATGAAATAATGTAGCTAATAAAAGTTTTGGAAAGTTCAGCAAAAAACTTTATATATGCAGGTGTAAGTTGGAAGACGGCTTTCCTCTTAAATGATGAAACAGGTCATGAGCTGCTGACGTTCATGGTGGTCTTTAACTTTTTAGTTTAGTTTTGTTTTAAGATTAACTAAATGTTTTCTCTAATTAAACGTTTTAAACTTCAGGTGGAACATTTCAGCTCCTGGACTCCTCTAGGATGAAGTCCACAGCAGTTTGTGTTTTTTAGTCTTCCTGAAATACATAATGATTTTTCTGAAACAGATGTCATAGGGGGGAGCATATGTTAGTCTAAAACCTCTACTTAACTTTTAGTATCCACAGTTCCTTCTGAAATATGCAAACTGCCCGTTTTGTTAGCAGATACGCAGCCGGAGGAGGACAAGGTGTTCGGAATTATCATCGGGATCATTCAATGCAGGCTTGCCTAAGTGTGAAACACTTTTCTGCTTTGAAGCAGAACATTTAGAGGCTTTTTGTCCACAGGACACAGTAATGCCCACAGAGCATTTTCATCTGTGGCTTCTCTTGTGCACGATGGCGCTTTAGTTGTCATCTGCAGATGGTGTGGCAGATTGTGTGTTCCAGCAGGGATTTTCTGGTAGTTATCTAAAAGTGGTTTGGTTGAGGCAACGATGGCAATGAGGGACAAAATGTCGTCTAAAAACCTGAAAACCTTAACTTACCTTAGCCTTA
>NC_050524.1:20527920-20529285 GCF_002922805.2 Oryzias melastigma | reverse complement strand
TCTTTCCTATTAATATTATGGTTATTTCTTACTCTGAATTTTTTTTTAAAAGATGACAGTTATTTGTATGTTAATTTGTATGATGCTCAATAAAGTTCTTATAAAAAAAGAAAGAAAAAAAAGATCTTCTGGCTGGATTGCATACGTTTGACAGTCTTTCAGAATAGCAGATATGTTGGTCCTTGAGATGATGGGGGGAAACATAAATTATTAAATGCATCAATTATGATCCACAAACGATTCTGAACTGAATTTTAAATAATTGAAAAATCATTATGATTTAAAGTAAAAGTAATAAGCAGAACTAAAAGTTTTTCACTTGGACATTTTTGAAGAACACACAAATATGGCTGACTTTGCAGATTGTGTCACCCGGCCGGCCCAGACTTCACTTAAAGCGACCGTTTGGAAGAATTTTGGTCACTATTGTGTCGACAGTCAATTGGCTTAGGATAAAAGTCCTTCTGTGCACGATTAAAATGAAAAAGTAACACAACAGGACAGTAGTAGGCTGACTCCACTTTCAGCCCAGATTTGAAAAATGCATAAAAATGGGGGCAGGGCTCGTGGAGGCAGGCTGAGCGGGGGAGGTGTGACCGACAGAGAGGTTAGCTTGCGGTAATCACGCTGCGTCTTCAGTAATAGAGAGTGATACAGAGCAAAGTTCTCCACAGAACTTTCTCTCCTCCACTCTCTCCTGAAGCAGACGCTCACAGCCCAGAAGCTTATTGTTTCGAGCCGCTGGCTCAAGACGCTGCCTCAGCAATACCCAACCGCTCGATTGTTGCCTCACTTCAAAGTCCACTGGAAAGTTGTGCAGGCCAGTAGATTTTTGCCAACCGAAAGCAATACACCTATAAGCCATGCTAAAGCTAACATGATAAAAAAAAAAAAAATGAACAAAAATATCAAAACTACATAAACAAATGTCTTAATACTGGGGTCATGGAAGAGGAGTCACTGTGACCGTTACCCTGAGCTCACACTGCATCCGGTTGGGCTCCGGCGTGGACGCTGGAGCGGTCTAGCTACGGCAAATGACGGGCATTGGCTACAGAAGGCTGCGGTTCTGCTGCCAACCTCACTCCGAACTAACGTAGGTTCACGCGATAACCTGCCATTTATAATATAGAACATACTGGTAAATAAACTTCAATTCCGCCGTGAATTTGAATTATATTCATAACACTTTTTTTTCTGTAAGATTCGTCTTCAAACAATAGGTAAGAATGGAATACAGCGGAAAATAGGTTATATTTTGAAAAATGTAGGATGCACTTTACACTCGCTTGTATGATTTCCGGTTTAGGTTGTGAATGTGGTGTACGAGCCTCGCACACTTTACAAGTTACATAAAAACTCCGG
>NC_050524.1:20527453-20527820 GCF_002922805.2 Oryzias melastigma | reverse complement strand
TAATTATTGGAAACAGGATGTTTTCACATAAAAATGAGTATAAATATTGATTATTCCAAATATACTTTATTATTTTGTGGAACAGTTCATGTAGGATGAAAGCTGTTGTTAATGTTCACATACATTTCATTACACTTAACCCACATGGACTTCATGACTTCCTACTAAAGTTATGATTATTTAAAGCTTTTTTATGCATTAACCAACGCTAATAAAGGGACACTTAGGTAACGCTTTATATTAAGGTGTGCTTGTTAAGTATTAATAAGATATTAATAAGCATTAGTAAGATGCTTATAATTTGCTTATATGCACTTATAAAGATATTAATAAGCCGCTTATTACACTATTATCTAAATTATGGCGT
>NC_050524.1:20522424-20527023 GCF_002922805.2 Oryzias melastigma | reverse complement strand
ATTAAAGACACCGTTATAGTCTAAACAAAACAGCAGCAGAATAGAAGCTGTGGAGGGTATTGATTAAGTGAATTAAAAAGAAATGTAAAGCTGCGGTTTGTGTCCTCCTGTGTTCAAATAGAACGAGGTGCAGCAGCTTCATGATTGTAAAAACACAAATGTTTTTGTTTGTCAAACACCGGAGACTGAAACTAGTACTTGGATTTTAGAATGTATTTTCAGTTTAAAGAACTGGGTCATCAGGAATTCTGTGAGCTTCAGCACCTGTTACCTGCAGCATCACTTGTTGTTTGTTTGTGTTTAGTCCCATTAGCTCCTGAGTTCTTTCAGCCTCTTTGGTTTGCTTTGCCAGATGCTCATTATGCCTCCCCAGCTGGGTTCTGTTTCGCGCCAGGGGCCGGTGGCTGTGGTGTTCCTCCTGCTTCACTGAAGACCAAAGGAAGGTTACGGTCTCCTCTGGTAAACTGATCCTGGTCTGAAGCTGGTTCTTTGCCTGATGTCTCCGTTCCTGCTGCAGCCTACACTGACAGGTCCACAGATACTGCTCTTGCCGATCCCATCTGGTCACCTGGACGCATGCATACGTCTGACCATGGTCAGTCTTTGTCTCTGTGGGTCAAATCTCCTGTCTGCTCTCTGCTTCTCTCTCGTTTATCGTGTCCACAGTTTCAGACACCAAAACTATGATCGCGCTCATCAATAGCTGTATTTTTTTTATTGTGAAAAATTGGTTATGTTTCTCACGTGTTTTGTAGTAACTTCCTGCCAGGATTGACACGAATCGCTCGCGGCTCGCGCAAAAAATACACCAGACGCTGAAATGATTGCTGCATGGGGCATTGTATGCATGCTGCATTGTAAATGGCGCTATTCTTTTTTTAAAATCATCTTATTTATTTTCCATCTCAAGCCGTGGGCTGCTCAGTGGGGTAGCACTCTCACCTCACAGTGAAATGTCTCTGTCTTTCTGTGTGGGGTTCCTCGGGGTTCATGCGTGGGTTTTCTCCAGTTTCCTCCCACAGTCCAAAAACATGCTTCACAGGTTTATTGGTATCACTACATTTTCCTTCAGTGTGAGTGTGTGGCGCTGCAACAGACTGGCAACCTGTTCATGTCCTCCCTTCAACCAACAGTAGCAGGGATAGGCTCCAGCAACCTGTGACTAAAACAGATTTGGTGGCTCTGAAGATGGATAGGTAGATGGACGACTCTTAAGTTTTGGTCCATGGGATGGAGGACACTGCTCTAGGATTTTAACCAGCGGGTTTGGGCTTCAGCATGACCCTTATTAGAGTCTGGCTCTGTCACTAAAGGCGTGAAATGAAATGGCATAATACTAAGGCCTTTTTTGGTAGCTTGCATTAGTAAAAATGTAAAAAACCTTTTTGTTTCAAGCTAGTTTAAACTCTTCTGGGTTGTGTTTTGAGAGGTCACTTATCATAACTGCTACTGGGGGAAAGCTTAGAGTCAGAGTTTTTCTTTTTTATCATCATTTTAATTTTATTTCTCAGCTTGACCTAAAACTCCAATAAACTGCATAGAGTTTTGCTTAAGTGTGAAAACAGAAACTCCAGGAGAGATTTGCTCTCAGCACAGTAAATTAACAAAAACACTATTTCTACTTTGGGGAATTATAAATATTTACAACTGGTTGTAATTTGTTTTATTATTTCTGTTTACTATTACTCTAGGCAGATTCAGGCAAATGCCACTGAGTTCACATTTTTAAAAAGTGCTGCCCTCATAGTGGATTCAAACTAAATGAGTGGCTCCTGCTCAGCATCTCCGATGTGGATTTGGTCGGGTCTAAATATATGTCTGAGTGTGTCCATACTGTTGGCTCAAGCTCCCGTCTGTGAGAGTCCACAGAACCTTTTACAATGCAGAGCAGGAATGATGGAGAAACTATAGTGAACAAACAATACCATGAAATGGAGCTGCGGAAAAACAGAGCAATAAAGTGTGATCGGGGGTTCGATCGAGTGATGGAGCAAAGAAAGTCAGTCTGGAGATATTTAATTTTTCCATGTTTTATGAAAGACTGAAGAAAATGACAAAGTGTGAACGAAGATGAATATAGAAAAATGCCTTGAAACTGAAAATCACTTTCAGTGACAATTATAAATAAGTTTGCTTTCATTGATAACAGACTTCCACGAATCTCAACCATTGACTGTATAAGAGAACTGGACTGAGTGATCCCTGCCCACTTGCATTCCAAATGGGAAGTACCCTCTGGTCCCAAAAAGCCAAAAATCCCAATGACTTCAATATTTAAATTTTGACAGCCCCACCAATTTGTGCCACATTGGTCAAATCGAGCGACTGGGAGACCTTTGCACCGTGCCAGTCGCTCAAATCGCGTTGTGGGACTTCAAATCGCTTAATGTTGCCTCTGTTCTATTGACTTAACATTGAAACTGGCACTTTAGAGATACTGTATATTCAAATGCATGACAAAAAAAGTCTGAAACTAATACTGCATGTCTGTAGTTTGTCTTCATGGGTTCTCACATCACCTGTCATTAGCAACAAAGTTACTGCAGTAAATCACAAACTCTATATTTCTCATCATATTCTCCAGCTTGGTGGAAACTCAATTTTTCAACAAATATTTCCATGAAGCAAATGGACTTGAGCATCCATAGAGCCAGCAGTATGCATTATTTATATGACCTTTTACGGTGGTTTTGTTTTGGGGATCCACATATATTTGTAAAAATCCCTGTAGTCTGACTTTTTTGTGTGGCAAAACACGAGTACTGTCTGTAATGTGATGAGTATTCTGTGCTTCTGCAGTATTTTGTGTCTATTAAACCTAATACTTCAGCTGGTTTTCTTCAGAGCACGTATTGACTATTTCATACTCTGCAGTGGAGGTTCTTATAAACGGAACATTCAGATCCAAGCAGAACTAATCTTTTTCAGGCATCAAAAAATCTCAAACTCTGCTGAAATAGGAGGTTTTTACGTGGTCATTAGTTAAATTTTCCCATTTTGATCAAAGTCAGTGATTATCTTTTTAGACGTAGGATAGGTGCTCTCAAATATATTCACATTTAGCCAGTTTACATACCAGTTGTTAAATGCATCACATTGTAGACTACTTTGTACTTGTGTTTGCCAATCAACAGCAGTTTTCCCAAATGCACAAAGATAAGTGTTTGAAAGGGCAGGTCAAGCTGGCTTTTTTACCACCACCACCCCCCAGGCCAAAGACTGAGGTGGGGCGAGTCTGGCATACCAGCGGGGTGAGGTGAAGTGACTCTAATCTGCTCTGCTGGCATGAGGTGGCACAGCGCCGACCTGCTGTGCCAGGAGTTGTACTGGCTGCAGCAGAGGCTGGCACGCCGCTGCGTCTGCCTCGCTGCATCAGCCTCCTGTGGAGCAGCAGAGAGCTGGGAAATGGAGCCAGAGGGAAGCCAGATCCGGACCAACCCCGTCATGCAGTTATGGAAGTATCTGTTCAGTGGAATGTTTACAGCTTCAACTGAAGATGCTGCATTGGACATGAAAATCAATTCATAGCTTTTTCATTGAGCGGCAGTTTCAGTGGAGCCCCCTGGAAGGCAGAAAGCTACTATTGCCCCATGGACAACAGTTTATGGGGGTCAAAAGTGGCTTGCTCTTTTTAAAATACTCCACATGTTCTCAGATATGCTTTTTTTTTAAAGAAGACAGGCCAAGACTTCATTTCATAGTATTTAGAAAGTTTTAGCACCCTGCAAGAGACAGGAGACCTGTTCACGTTGAACCTCGCCTTCACCCGACACTATAGGCTCCAGCAATCCCATGACTCCTAAAGAGAATCATCAGGTTCAGAATAAGATGGATGGAAAGTTTTAGCCTGATATCATATTTTAGTGGAGTACATCTTAAAAACCAGATTTAATAGAATTTTACTTATTTAATTACAAAAGAAATAACTTATTCCTCTAGTTTCCAAGCTAATATACCTGAAAGTAGCCATTCCTGTTCATATAGCAAACATTAGAAGTGGTTTGATTTTTGCATTAAATATTCTTTTTTATTCTTCTTTGTATCCCAAAGTGGCTGGGTGGCTCAGTGGGCTAGGTGAAGGGCTGGCACGCAGGAGCCCTGGGTTCGATTCCCAGGGTTGTCCTCTGATCCCCACCCAGATTGGGTCCTTAGGCAAGACCCTTGATGCTGCTGCCTAACTGGGTCCCTGTGCCCCTCAAGAACATGTCAGAGCAGGGTATGTTGGAAAACATGCAGGAATGCGGCCCTCGAGGTCTGGAGTTGCTTATGCCTGCACTTGACCAGCATGTCAAAATGCTCTGTTGAAACTAATGCCTTATTCACATGTACCTGTACTGGTATTGTGGGGTTTTGAGTGGTCCAGGCCCATTTAGGGTCATAGAGAAGCGGCCACATCCTTCGGTGAGCACATGTGTGTCTTGAAGTTCTCAGTTGGCTCATACAGCCAGTTAATGGGGCGCCCTGAAAATAAAATGTGCCATTGTCATTTGTTTGTTAAGTATATAATGAATTATTCAAAAGGGAAGTTGTACACATTTAAGGTCACAGTTGACGTATGGTCAGAAATTGATGTTTTGGGTGTCTCCAACTCGTGTTTTT
>NC_050524.1:20502241-20522328 GCF_002922805.2 Oryzias melastigma | reverse complement strand
AAAACATGCATAAACATTTTCTCTATACAAGTCCAAAAAGAAGTCTTCGATCTTGATATTCCATGCATGCCCCCTACAGGTTTGACCATTTTTCCCGCACAGACAGCCCGTATCCACCTGTAAGAGTAGTTGCAACTATTAGGCTTGACTTCTGCTGTGGTCTTTACCTCCCCGAAAGTCCATCTAAACTGGTCGCTGTGCAGTTTCAAGAGCAGGATGGGCAGAAGAGTCAGTGTCAGGGGGGCTTGTCGTGCTTTGAGTCCAGGCAACCTGCACACAGGTGGATCGTCCATGCTCCTGTTCTTGGCTGTGGACCGCGCCTCTGTCTCGTCTTGTGTCTCGTAGTGGGAGAGATTCCAGATTCCAGGTGGCTCGTCTGAACTCCTCTTCTTTGCACTGGACCTCGCCTCTGGCTTGTCTCGACACCGCCCCAGATGTCCCAGCTCCATCTGGATGAAGCCCATTTGTTACTCTATTAAACCATATAGTCGTGGCTTTAGATAAGCAAATTCTTCTTTAGCATTCCGGATACATCGTCTTTCCGTCCTGGGAGAGGATCTCTCCGTTATGTGGACTTCCCTGAGGTTTCTTCTTTTCTTCCCCTGGAATCATTTTTTTTTTTTTTTTTTTTTGGAGTGTTTCTTTACCAACAAGGAGAGTCTAAGGGCAGGGATACCCACTTTATCGTAGTCTATTAAGCTTAGTTTAGCAACCAGCAATGGTTTATATTTTATGACTGACTTTATTTTCTTGTACAATTACTGGTGTGAAGTCCATTGGGACAACTGGGTTGTGATATTGGGCTGTATAAATAAAACTGAACTGAATTAACAAGGTTGCATTTCCTGCAAAGCAATTTCATGACTTCCTCTGGAACTCCACTGATATTCCAGACAGTAATCCTCTTACATATCTGCTCACATCAGCAGAGCTTGATACTACAAGTACCGGTAGCTTTCTGCTCTCTCCACCTTTTTCTACAAACTCATTATCAGAGTCAGAAAGCAGAACCCTGACGTTCTCACCTCCACTGCATGGGTCCCTCACTAAAGATCCCTTGTCTCAAAAAGGAAAAACGCTCATTTTTAACAACATTTTGACATTTCAAACTCAATTGAAAGACTGCTCTGGTCCACATGCTTTCATTTCATTTGAGCAGTTTATCTGACAGCTACATCAACGATGCTCCGTTTGCAGCCTCTGTTATTCCTCAGCTGAGCTCTGTAGAGGTTTCTGAGAAGCAGAGGGCAGACCCCGTCATGCGGCATGTCACTGCTCAGCTCGAGTCTGGAGGAGCGCCTTCGGTATCTGTGGGCAATGAACTTCCTTTTTAAATAAACACGCTCGTCAGTAGGACGCACGAGGATGATCAGCTTGTCCTGCCACAGGAATGTCAATCAGAGGTTCTGTTTGTGTCGTATGATAAAACGGGTCACATCCACAGAACACTTGTTTGCAGCCTATTCTGTTGGCCAAAGATGATAACTGATTTTGAAATAAAGTGAGGTCTTGCGAGTGTTGTGTGAAGAGAAGACCAGCATCTGAAAGAGCTGCTCCTGATAAACATTACAACTAATGGACCTCTAGAACTGAAGTGTCTGGATCTGGAACCAGAACCAGATATTCCTGTCATAACAGATTATCTTAGTTGCTTTTCAGCTATGCTGTACATTTAGAGACTCTAATGCAGAGACAGGATGCAGAGCTGGAGGTAGCAGACATGAAGATGCCGAGATTCTCTTTGGGAGTGATCAGGATGGATAGGATCAGGATTGAATCTATCTGAGGAACAGCTCATCTTCAGTTTTGAATGAGCTTGGAATGATGATGGATGAGAACAAACTACTCTGAAAAGAACTTGGTTAGAACCACTTGTTCATACAATTGAACACAAAGTGACATTAAACAGATGGATTTTTCCCAGTTTTCACACAAAGATCAACCAAAGACAGAGACTTCTTACATTCACATGAAAACTTGACTGCAGTCCAAACCTTTAGTGGTTCCTAAAAACCATCAAGACAAAACACCCCAGGGGGAGACTGATCATCCAGTAAGGAGCTGTGATAGTTTATCTGCATTTATTTATTCATTTTTAAATGCTGTCAAAATCACAGATACTCCTAAATCCAGATTTGTTTATATTGACGGGAAAGTATGAAAAGATAATGAGAAAAAAAAAAAAAAACATGCTGCACCATGAAGACCTAATGAAACTGTCATCTGATGACACTGAGGTAAGAAGATTGAAATAATTTTATTTGAATATACAAGAAAATAAACATTTTATTGAAAGAGCTGATGATGGAAAAGCCCCTCCTTTAAGCTCCCATTATGAATTCTTGACTAAAAATAGATGCAGGACTAAATGACTAATCTTTCATACTGTCCTTTGGACCAAACCAATCAGTGGATTGACGAGAAAACATGCAGAGGGTGGAAATTAACTTTTCCTGATTTAAAAACCGAATATTCTCAACTTTGCATTGGAACAACCTTTCAGATCAACAAAGACATGTCTCATTGATCCATTTGTTTTTTTATTTTCATTTTAATACATCTGGTTTTCATCAGAGCACAAAAGCTCCAAATACCTTTCTCTTGCGTCATTATGTTTTTGAATACATTATCCTTCGTGCTTACCACATAAAGCCTTAAAATAGTTTACATTAAATGGTTGTATGTGTTGTGACAGGCTGGCGGCCTGTCCAGGGTGAACCCCACTTTCACCTAACAATAGCCAGATAGTGTTCTGGCAGTCCCATGACTCCAATAGGGATACAGCAGGTTAAGTAGAAAGGTGAATAGATAGATGTGTTGCATTACAGAACCTAAGACAAATGTTTCTGCAGCTTGCGAACCAGGACGATTGATGGAAAAGATGTGTAATCAGTCTGCATGAAACAACCCTGTTTATAACTGCTGTAAAACTTTAAGGTGTACTTCATTGATGTAAGCTAGTGAGATTTACAGACTGTGAGGTCATGGGATCATTTGGCGTACATGGCAGCACAAACTCTCCAGCATGTTGATGCCTGTCATTTTACAAGCTCAAGGTGGTGTGTTTGAACAAAGTAGCACAGCCAACCTGACAATCAGGGCTGGGACACAAAAACATTCTTGAAGTAAACATTCCAACTGCTAAGAGGTAAAAAAAACAAGTGTCCTTTGCTCTTGGTTTTGTTCTTAGACTCAAATGTCAGATAGAACCTGGACAGAAGCACAAGGTCTGTGATATTCTGAAAAGTTCTCTTGATGGAAGCAGTCATCAGGTCTGACAGCATTAGAAAGCATCATTGACCAGTCATCAGAAGAAGACAGCAGGTGTGGAGGTAACCTGAAAAGAATAACTGCATTTGAACAAATGCATGTGTGTCACTGCCAGTAATTATTCAGGGGTTTGTCTGAAAACAGTAAAAATGCTCTCATCCAGAAAATCTCTGCCAGTGTCAAAGCTTTTTCTCAAAATGAAATGTCACCTTTCTAAAAATAAAACAGAGTTTGGATTCTGCTCTGAATATCTAGACTCCTGCTAAGACAACCAAAGGATGTGCACAAGCACATGGGCAAATCTGTACGGGACATGCAGGTGGCCCACACGAAATATCAAGGTCATAGACTGCTTAGTCAACCAGTAAAAATGTGATAAGTGTGCGGTCCTTGTGTGCAGCCTGACTGTTAGAAATGAGACAGAGTGTAGTTTTTGTGGACATCCTACGGGTAAGAATCATATGCATTCCCTGTGTGCGATATTTTCTTCATGCACGCGCCGTTGATGGAAGTGGCTCCGGTGACTGAGCAGGTCATCCAGTGATTGAAGTGTCACAGTTCAAACCCCGCTCCCCCAAGTCAACTGTTGTTGTGTCCTTCGACAAGACACTTCCCTCTCCTTGCCTCCAATGTGGCTCCACTGGTGTGTGAATGTGTATGACCGTCCCGATGATGGTCAAAGGGACTGTAAGCGCACACTGGCAACCATGCCTCTGTCAGTCTGCCCCAGGGCAGATGTGACTTACCATCACCTAGTATGGATAAGGAGTGATGGAATAATGGGGACACATTGTAAGTGTTTTGCTGCATCATCCTCTTGTCATAAGTGTATGCAAATTGCATTATCCTTTAGTTGGCTTCATGATACACTTACCCTACGCACTGCAATGGTACGTTCCATTTTCATGACATCCCTTGAGGTGGCTGTGCAAACCTTAAGGGAACTGCAACACCCCTACCACATAGGGCAAGTGGGCCTCGACTGGGTTTGTTCGCAGTTTCCACCTGTAATAAAAAGCAAATAAAGGGTCACACCAACTTTTAAGTGAAAAAATGAAATGTGTTCTTGGGAGACAGTTGCAGACAGGAGAAGGCTGGTCACATGGGACGGAGCCCCCCCCACCCCGCCTCCAAGCTCAGCAACTCTCACTTTAAGAAAAAGGAGAAAACAATAACCTGCAGGACTGTGAAGGCGCTGTGCAATTACTGCAAGAAAAGGAGTGAAAAAGCTGAGAGAAGACGCCCGTTAAACAACCCTTCACTCCTATCGTGACTGATGCTCCAGTGAAACAAGAGAAATACACAAACAGAAAAATACACAAACTGCAAATAACTGCCCAAACTTCCCTCAATTGTTTTGGGAGGTTAGCAATACTTGGAGCAATACATCACAAAATTAATTTAAAAAAAGATGGCAGGATGAAGCATAAACTGTGGCATTAGATTACTGATCTGAAAATGCTAAAAGCAACAAATGTGGAAAAAATGAAGCTAAAGATAGTTTTCCACATCATCAGCAAAAAGCAGATAATATGTGTGAAAAAACAACTGACAGCTGTAAAAAAATATGAGTGAACCGTCACTGGCTTTTTGAAGTCACAGCTCAGTAAAAGGTACTTGAAAGCATAAATGGTTTATACCTGCCTGCCACCAGTAACTGACTCCAGTCCACAGAAGTTGCGGAGCGTTTAGGCCTCGGCCTCCAAATCCCATTTGACTGCGATGCCTCGGTGACAGAAAGTTAAAATGTGAGGAAGAGCGGGCAGGCTGGACGGGAGACAAGATGGTGTTTGTGAAAAAAACGGAACTAAAAATGAGGTTAATGGAGTTTCTGCATCTCCATAGTGGAAGTTGACTTGATATGAGAAGTGGCCAGAAGGGGAGGAAATGACAGGAAATTGAAGAAAAAGATCTACAGTGAAAAGGGGAAAAGACGGAAAATGTGCTGGAAGAAAAGTTAGAAGGGAAAAGCACAGGGGTGTTCAAAAGAACGGCTTGTTGGAGATCGCCTCCAGGGCAGGACGGATTGAAGGAGTAAATGGAGGTTAAAGAGAGATAAATGGAGAAACAGCAGCTTGTTCTCAGGGCAGATGAAGAGAAGCAGCTCATTGTGCGGTAAATACACAAGCAGCCAGTGATGCAGAGTGTAAAGAGACTGAGTATGACAAAGAAAAAGGCTTTGGAGGAGAAAGACGGAGGAGAATATCTAAGAGAAAGAGACTGAAAGAGTGTGATGGAGCCGAGTTAGGCATGACTGATTCAGCTGAGGCGATGCTGAAAGGCTCCTCTGATTCCACTCGTGAGGAGATGAGAGGAGCTTGAAGGATACACTTTGTTAGAAGATGTGAAGTGAGAAAGGTGGCAGAGTTGACAAAGTGAGAGAAAACGGCTTACCCCGATTTTTTTTTTCCTTTTCAAATCGTATCTGTTGAGCTTTGCAGCTTCAGCAATGATAAACTTGAGTTTAAAAAAAGGAGATGGCGGAAACAGAATCTTCTTCAGCTTCTTTGCATTTTTATTAGGAGCACAAAATTAAACATCTTTCCTCAGCAAACATCTCCAAACAGTTACTCCACTAAGTGCTAACGAGATGATATGGTGATGAAAGATAAACATTACATCACATTTGACAGCGAAATGCTTGATGACATGAAATAAAATCTCTCAACATTATCCCTCCCAGATATGAAACAATCAAAGTAATCTGCATCAATTGCAGCTTTTTTTAAATAAGACTTTTGGTAATAAAATCAAACTTTATTTAAAAGCATGAAATGCGTCATAGACACAGAGATTCCTGTTCAGATCATCTGAAATGTTAGTTCAAATTCATGATTGAGTCATAACAAAGACAGAATTGAAACCAAGTGTCCCCCTACTTGACACTCAGCATTATGGGGTTGGATTGGGGGCTTAAACCACCAAATGGTTCCTGAGCGGCTGTGTCTCCAGCTCACCACTCCCTCAGGGGATGGGTCAAATGCAGAGAACAAATTCACTCTCATTAGTGTGACGATTAATGGGACTTTAACTTAAATTATCTACACCAGAACTCACTCAGACACAGGAGCCTCACCACAGAACCAACCCAAACCGGGACAGCAATGGTTTCCACTCCACAGCTGTAAGGCTTCAATGCTAGACCCCAGCTGGCCCAGTGAGGGCGAGAACCACGGCAAACGACTACAGATCAAACCGGCAAGCCCTGGTACAAAGGATCCTCATAAAGAAACACCGGTGCAAAAATCTGAAAAAGAAGAAAGTTTACATTAAATACATAAAATGAATTTAAATTCATAAAATAAAAAATAAAATAACATACATTAAACTGAAGTCTCTCTCCAATCATCTCTTGGTCTATCTTCAAAGCGTGCCAAGTGATCTTTTAATTTTGATTAATTATTTAGACAAAAAAAAAGTATGTACAAATTCCTTCACTACTCACTATATAGAGCACTATAAAATGCGTTTGCCATTCTTTAGTGCTGTTCAAGTCTACAATTCCAAGATTAAGTGCCCTAGAAATTTTCCTGAAGTCCTTGCAAAAAAACAATCGCGCATCAATGCTCACTAAATTAGCAAATAGAGCTGAAAAGCTTTAGACAAAAAAAAAAAAAAGGTTTAAATTTATTTTTTTATTTTTTAAACAAACGTGTCTACATTTTCATTATCACACACAGTAGAGTCACAAATGGGCGTCGTAAAATGTTTGTATTGATTCAATTTTCACTTTGAGTACTAGTGGTGTCATATCTGTCGTTTAAAAAAAAGAAAGAAAAGTATTAAGCAGGGTGCCCGAATTGCTTTGTCTCACACTATATAGTTTTTTACTAGTTAAGGATTAGGGTGGGAATTTGAACATATCAATAGTTTCTGCAGAGACTGTTGAAACTCATTTTCCATCATCTCTTTGTTTAAACTCTTTCCCACTAGCTTAGAGCCCCTTACAACCCAAATCTCACCGTAACGGTTCAACAAAAATGGTGAAAAATATTGCAACCATATTTTTATCTGCTCCTGATTTCATCACAATTTATATAAAGAAATATTTCAAAATAAAAATTCTCTCTTAAATTATTTTGCAGAAGTTTTTTGTGAGGAAAATGCTGCAAGAACATCTTAAAAACAGCAAAAACACAATTTCCTCTGGAGTGGGTCTTTAGATAGTTATTGACAAAATTAAGCAATAAATAAATAAATAACCAATCACAGAGGATTATCTAAGGCCATATAAACCCTTTAATTACCCAAACAAAATGTTTAAAAAAGAAATAGTTGTGATTATACATATAATCAGTATTTTTATAAATATGTTTTTTAAGGGAGCTAAAGGGTTAATAAATGGGTCTCGAGCTTCTTCCTACAAACCTCTACAGTCATGGCTCTGAGGTTCTCCTCCAGGCTGTTCCAGAGCTGAGAAGCCATAGCAGCAGAGCAAAACCTCTATTTTGGTCCTCACCATAGGAAGAACCTAAAGGCCAGAAGTGGAATACCTAAGGGTCCACGATGGCTCATACTGGTACTTTAAAAGCAAATTACTTAGATAAGAAGACAATGAAAACATTTATAAACCATCAAATGAATCTTAAAACAAATCCTGAAATGCACAGGACCCAATGCAGCAGTTTAAAAGAGGTATTCCTGCCCCCTGGTCCTCATCAGAATTCATGCTGCAGATTATTGTAATAATTTTAGGCCTACAAAAGATTCGTTGGGTAAACCAGAGAGCAGGGCATTACAATAATCTAACGACTAAAATTAAAAGCATGCATCAGCACCTCTGTGCCCAGAGATCCTGCTCTTCCTTCGCTTTCCTAAGGTTGACGTTTCACTCTTCCAAATGGAGTCTGGGTTCATCCTGAAATTGGGATCATAAAAGCAAACGTTTTTCTCAAGAATGTGGAAAGTCACGGAGAGCAGCGGCGTGAAGTACGATCCATACATTTGAACTGTAAACCATGTTTATAACCACCAGAGACGGCATGCCAGCAGAGCACTTAGAGAACACCTGACACCGTTCTCAGCACACCGACACAAACCGGGCCAAATGATTAACAACACAAACATCTTAAGAAGAAAAAGAGCAAAAGTCTTTTAAGGTGCGCTACCCTTCCTTTCTTTTATCTAACCTTCTACTTTTCATCTTATCCTGCCTTCCATTATTGTCCTGCCCAGGTTCTGGCTTGGCCCAGCGCCGAGGAGCAAGAGCTGCTCAGCATGATCGTCGAAGACAAACTACCCAATCGGAGCGGAGGGAAGATAGAGACAGAGGGGGATGAGCGTCTGCAGGACTAAAGAAAGGAGACGGAGGGACGGCTGCAACAGGAGTGGAGGTAAACGGTGCAGGAGCATTGATTTGCAATTCTAATGAAGCCTGCTTACAGTGAATTACACAGCGACACACTCTGGCTTAAGTGTGCATAAATAATCCCAAGCAGCTCTGCTCAGTAATGGATGGTCCTTCAGTAACAAAGTTAGTGAGGCGCTCTGCTGTTGGAACAACATAAACATTAAAGCACTTAAGCATTAAAATGAAAAGTGCCAGAGTGGATTACATCTGTGGCAGGTAGCTTCTGATAGAGGAGAGCCAAAACAAGACCACACGACTGCTCTCCACGCTGAAATATTAAAAAAGACATATTCTTGAAATAAAAACTCTTTCAACTAAAGGGGGAAAAAAAATGTCCTTTTCTGATACTCCATAAAAGGATGGAGTAACAACACTGTAAGTGTCTGTATAGTAGAATGCAGGGGATTACCTGTTCACACTGGTGTGGTAGGTGTGGGGTAGATAGCAGTGACTATACGTGAAGTTCACTTGTTTACTTGGAAGGAATGGAAGCCCGTTGGAGAGCATGGACGCTTTTGAAATCGCTTTGGGAAACTCACTTTTTTACATTAATGCTATTGCTGGAAATAGCAGCACTAAGAAGCATAACAACTACACGTAAATAAAACAACTTTAAAGTTTACAGACACTTTTATGCATCGTCAGTGGTAATTTATCCCCCATTTGCTTGCAACAGAACAATGGAATGGACATGCAGCCGCTATATAGTCCAGGATTTTCCTTTTTAATATGGATTCTAATGTTCAACCAAATGTCTACAAAAGTCTACAGGTATCTCACTCATATTATGTTAACACAGAGAGTAAATCAATTATTGCTATAATTATTGTAGCTTTGTGCTTTTGCAGAAAAGAGATGGACAAATACAAAATCTGTGGAATTTATAGAATTAGAACATGAGGACAGGCAAGCCTAAAATACCTGAAACATCCAAAACATAAGAAGATGGAACCACTGGATCATCTGTCAAAGACAAGATAGGGATGTAAGAAACTACAAATAAAGGTGGAAAAACTCAAAGTTGCTGGAAAAACATCAGCTTAGAAAAAAAAAGTGCTTCTAACTGCAACACGAGAAAGCAGGAAAGAGGCAAACAAATCCGGCAAAACAAAATAGTTATTTTTAAAAGCATCAGTCTCCTAAAAAACCCAAAATATAAATAAACTCTGAAAAGAAAACCAGTATAACCTGTTGTGTTTTCTTTATCTTAAACAAATAAAGTTCTTCAGCCTTAACGTTCTTTAAAAAGCTAGATTCTTTACTGCAAAGTAAAAAAATATTATTATTAGGAATAATAAAAGACCGGTTGAAACGTTCAACCAGTTAACAATAAAGAAAACCTTTCAAAAGAAGAATAACTGTCATTGTGTTCATGCAGTGTGTGGATGAAATAATTATAATGCTTTTACATATTAATTATAGGTCAGCAGCTGCTAAAATGTTCATGTTTTATTGACTCTCCATTCACCAGCACGCTTGTGCATGTTAATCATTGAAGGACCAACGTGCACACGTCATAGAATGGAGGTTTAAATACAGACACACAAACTTCATCCAAATGTTCTGCACCCATGAGCACATATGGACACGAGGAGATTGAGATTTCATGCTCATTTTCTTAGAGAAACTTTATATTTTAAGCAACACAAACAAAATTACTGCTCACTCTTTTTCTCCTCCCTTTCCTGCTTCATCGGAAAGCAGAGAAAGTCATTAAAGAGCCACATATTTGGTTGTAATGGCAGGTTTTTTTTATTTTGCTTTTATTTATTTAAACCACCAAATGGTTCCAGAGCGCGGCTGTGTCTTCTGCTCACCCATCTCCCAGAGGAGGGGTCAAATGGAGAGAACAAACCATGGAACAAACTCAACACACCTAGGTGTGTGAACTCATGGGACTTTAACTTTAAGTAAAAAATAATACAGTGTTGTTTTTGTTTTCTTTTTTTTTAACTAGGGACTTTGTTATTTTATTACTGTCTTTATTTTAAAATATATGGTTGTGGTGCTGTTTTTAATATGTTTTATTTTGCACTAGTAACTGTTCTATTTTTCACTTTATTTTATTTGTATGTATTAATATATAGGTTTTTTATTTGATGCATTCAGGTCAAATTGTTGAAATTAGTTAACAAACATTTTTATTTGCCAAAAGTTTCTATCCAGTGTTTTATTGTACACTTAATTAACAAAAAGTTGTGTATTTCCGAAATCACTCTATAAACCCATATCTGAAACATTTGCACCTCCTGTAGATTTTTTCTGCCTTTCATCAATCCTCATAAAAACAGTAATTGTAGAGATGACGTCAATTAATTACACAGCAAAAGTGAAAAAAAGCCTTAACGAGAAAAGTTTTTTATTAACATAAAGCGTTCTTGTTTGAGTGAGAATCAAATGTGTGACAAATTATTGCTCAACATTCTTCAGTTATGTTAAACAGTTCTGCACTGAAACATTTTGCAGCATCTAACCAACATTGTGGACTTTTCCTATTCAGATTGTGGCTGCAGCAGAGAAAACTCGCTTTTTTTTTTTGGTTTTGTTTTCTTCTTTGGCAAAGTTCTGAAAGCTAGCCCTCCTGTCTTAGCTGGCAGTGCTAAAGTGAGTGTAATCTGCTCTATCCATAGTGGCTTTACATGGAAGCGGCTTGTGTTAACAGGCCCCATGGTGTGGCTGCCAAAGATTAGCATGGTGAAGGGTTGTTGTACACAAAGATGATGGCGCAGCCAGAACGTCTTTGTGCACATTTACAGTCTGCCTGGCCAAGAGTGAGAAGAAAAGAGCGCCAGTAGAGCTGAAGAGGGGAAATAATGATGAAAATGACAAGAATAGTGGCAGGATGAGATGGGGTGGGCAGGTAAGAGTAAACACTGGATAATAGCGCTGCTGGAGTTGCCACTGCTTTAGCATTTTGTCCACTCCAGAGTGACAGACAGAAAAGAAGAGAGAGGAAAGGAAGAATGGAGGGAGCGCAGGAGCAGATGGGGACGGGAGTGACGGATGGCGGGATAGATAAATGGCGCTAAACACCGCCATCAGTCAATGAATTAACGGCCCGTGATGAGCCAGAAAGTAAGTCTGTGTGTTAACACGGAGCTCGCCCATGTCTGCCAACAATCAACTCAGCCATGTTTGTTTGTGTCAAGTGGAAATCAAATGAGGACAAAGAGGAGAAAAATACCAGGGAGGAGGAGAGGGACATCCTGGAGGGAAACAGAGAACATGGTTCAGTGGCCGAGACACCATCATTCAGTCAACATCTGCATCTCCTCTAGTTTTTAGCTTTGCTTCTGTCAAAAATGGAAGACATTTGATTATCTAGCGATTTAAGATCACAGATAAAACCCTCTAGTGACGTCTATATTAATACAGAATTCATTAAGAGCGAAGCTGGCTGGGGAGTTTGACCACCATGGGGGTCATCTGACAGGAGCTACAGCCGCTCACACCAAACGTAATTCACAGATCAAATCCACATCGAATAGTTCTCTTTCAACACACATCGAATTTGCTGATTGACGTTTGTCTAAAATGGGTTAATAAACTTGACACTCCTGACGCGTGTGGAAGGAAGCCACCATCAAGTTTTTAGCCTCATCGCTACAAGGAGGTGTTGACTGTAAATCTCATTCACAGTCAATGATGTTTAGAGTTTAATTGTTTTGAAAAGCTGGAATGTGTAGTTTCCACTGGGCAGTCCAGACCGGACTGAACTTTTGAGCGTTTCCATAACAAAATGGACTTGTAAGGGCAGATTGACGGAAAACACGACTACAGCAAGCATCAGACCAGATCCATACCGAAAATTTTGTCCTCAATTTGGCCGTATTCTGGTCCGCTCCCCACAATCTTCTTCCAAAGAAGAATATTCAGTCTTTACATACAGTATTCCCCCTTATTCGCTGGGGTTGGGGACCGGAGATACGTCAAATCCACGAATACGGGGACCCCCCCGTTTCCGTGTCACTCAACCCCCGTGGCCAAAGAATGGCCGTTACGATCCATACTCATCAAAAACACTTCGATTGTGCTTTGTAAACATGGAGTATTGCTCAACATAAAGAGTTTATTTTTTTTTCTTTTTAATTGAGAAAAATGGACCGTTCCACAGTGTAGAGGCCGGATCATCCATAATAAACACCTGCTCCAGATAATAATGATCCTCTGAGGTTATCTTTTTTTTCATTTTCAGTCTGTTTCTGAGTCTGCTGATGCAGCTTCTCTTTCGCTGCAGTCACACTGTTTTGACGAGCAGTTACGTCACCGTTCTACACCCCGCATGTGCGTTAATGGTCCAACGCTCAATGGAAACTCTCACTTGAATTGGCAGAACTTTTCTAAACAGGCCAAGAGGGTACTGGTCTGATCCGTACTGTTTAGAGGAAAAGAGGCATAAGTAAGCATTGGTAATCAGGTCTCCATGTCTAGGTTTATGAGATCATTCAGAGACTCTCCCTGTACGGTGAGATTTAACATCTACTGCAGAAGCTGTATCTTATTTCTGTCTCTCTGTGACCCAGTTTGATGACTTGTTTCCCTCCATTAGTCAGAGAGAACAATAAAAATAAGCTTTTACCTTTTTTATTATTGTCTCCATTCAAATAGGAAAAATATCACACAGTTCAGGAGGAGAACAATCCAATTATCCTCCATGTTGGCTTTAGACTCCACCCACTGATCTGATGATAAACAAGTCACAGGCCAAAGCTGAGATCCTGATTGGTTGATATTTGAACTCTGGAAGCACTGTGTAGCCCAAGATGTGCTGCTGCCAAACTGCCATGCCTGACACTCAAATGGAGCACCAGGACCTCGCGTTTTATTTACTTTACATTAAACTGGGCGCCCTGACGCACAAATCATGCTTGGTGTGAATGCAACTTAAAATCTCTAACAAAACCAGGGTCATCAGGAGAACCTCTCTGTCTTTTGGGGTCCAATAGGAAGGAGAGACCTCCAACTGCATACCACCAGGAAATCCTGCAGAAGAGAAGAGAGGAACTAACTGTGAGGTGTACAGAGAGCAGACTGAGGAGGGTAACCAAGTGCTTCTCCCCCAGGAGTCTGGGCTTGCAGCAGCATCTGTAAAAACCCACCTGAGCGTGCCTGGCATTCAGCTTTATCAAAAGGAAGAGAGGGCATTCACCTCTCAGTCCCAAGAAAGAAGCTGTTTGACTAAAGAGAAGGATGTGCCTTTAGGCTGTTTCACACACTCACTTCAGGAGCTGCTGGTAAATAATAAATGTGAGAAATGAAGTTTTCCTGATACATATTTATATTAGGCTGATGAAACTTTGGTAACTTGCTCAGATAAACGAGACACAAACCTTTAAATAAAAAGACAATTTTTCTAATTCTTGTGACGTTTTTACTCCGCAGAGTCATACTTCTCTGTATTTTTGCCTGACCTTCACTGGGAACTTTGCTTGAAATTTCACTGCTTTAACTATTTGATGTTGATTGTCTTTAGAGACGTAGAATAAACCAAACCAGTCAAAAAAGAGATCAGAAGTGTGACCCATGAGGAAATCAAGCAGAGACTGTGATTTCTTCACACAATCAGAGGAGAAACAAAAAACGAATTCTTAAAGAGGATTTTTGACTTTTTTGTTAAGTTTCCTGTTTTGTTCTTTAAGTTATGTTTTGTGTTCTTCAGCTTCTGGATTTTTTGTTTGAATCAGATAATCTGGTTTTCCTTCCACAACTTCATTGTTTTAAAGGTTCTTGCTGTGTCATGTTAAGGTTCAGGTTTCTGCCTTTTTCTGAAGTCATGATGCAGCACATTTTTTAGAAGTACTTTGTGTTCACTAGCCTGTCTCCTGCATTTGGATCCTTCATTACATCCATTCCTGACAATTAGTAGACAGGAATAGTTTGGCGTGAGGCCATCCTCTCTTACTGCACTGCTGCCTAGTTTGTCTCCCGTTCTGGTTTTGTAAACTTTGGCAACAACAAATAGATCTGCAGTCAACTCTGTTCAGAAAACTAATGTGAGGCTTTGTCTAGATTACTGGTATCCATTCAGGGATACACATGTGGAACCTCATGTGATGAATGAACACAAATAACGTTCAGTTAATTGAGGATAATTGAGAAAGGATTGGACACATTCATATGGAAAATTCCAAGTGGAGAAAGTCTTAACTGGGAATCTATTAACCTGAACATCCTTTACATATTTCCTCCTTTCACCTCAGAGGCTTGGATTTAGGAGAAGGTATTGTGTTTCTGGAAAGTATGTCTCAACCTCCTGCAGGGGTTCAGACTCCCTTCCTTCCACACCATATAGCTGAAAACAACGGTCCAGTTTCCATCATGGTTGTAGAACAGGGGACCAGTCCAAACCCAGGCCTCGAGGGCTGGTGTCCTACATGTTTTCTAACCAATGATGCTCCTTATTGGCTAAGAGATCAGTGGAGGTCTGGTTTGGGGACCACAGGATTTCGTCTTTGCAGATGATGTTGTCCTGTTGGTCTCATTGAGACAGGATCTCCAGCATGTATTTGGGCATTTCAGAGGTCTGTCTTAGTCTGAGTCCATAGTTATCAGCCAGAAAAATGTATTTTTGTCTTCTCTAGGGGGAGAAATTGAAGTATCTTGAGGTTTTGTTTCAGAGAGAGGGAAGTTTAGCGTGTGAGATTGACAGGTAGATTGATGTAGTGTCTGCTCGTAATGGTTGCTGTACATTTCTCATGCAAAAATAACTAAACAAAATCAACATTTGATGATGGGTCCCCCACATTAGAACAAAATAACCATGGATAACACCCTGGAACTTTAAGGTCAGATAAAGGAGCCGCTCATAGTTTGAGGAGACGTGAAATTGACTCAGTACAAAATCTACACAGATATCAACCAAGAGATCCAACACAAACGTCATTAACCCAGACATGCGATAAAGTACAGTATGTCCAACCTCTTTTTAGTGAATATATATGGAATAAACTAAATAAACTGTTCTAGGATAAACAGCCATAATGGATTAATTCAATAACAAGACAAATTGTTTCTTGTCCAAATCATTTTTTACCATCATGACATCTTCAGTCTCCCACACTGCTGGAAGAACAGTTTGTCCGACTCTTTCATTCAGTGAGTTTTTCAGGCCCATCTCTGTTCTTGGCTTTGAGTCATCACAGATGTAAATGATCCAGACCAGAACATTTGCCAAATGTCTTTGTAAAAGTGGTCCCTTTTTATTAAACAATTAATCACGTCTACCTAGTTTTTTCCACAGAATTAAGTCTCCGTTTTTGTTGGCAAAACCAAGCAGTTCTGATATAGAAAAAAAAAAAACGTTCTTCTCTGGTTGTTTCTCATCTTGAGTCTTTTCTATGTTTCTTTTAAGACCCTTATTGACATGAGAGCTTCTTTTATTTTCCAGTCATACATTTATGTTTCATTTCCTTCATTTTTGATAGAGTATAGTTCAGACTCACCAAGGTGAGTGCGATCCATCCTTCAGTGGAGCTGCGACAGAGGCTGGAAGACATCATTTTTGATGTGACTATATTCATTCCTCTTTAACTCATTAACTTATATTTAACATAATTGAGCTGGAAAATGTTGAGGTTTATGGATGCAGTGAAGGAAGACATGAAGGTAGGAGATGTTAGAGGAGAGGATACAGAAGACAGGGTTAGATACAGGAAGCAAATTCCCTGTGATGACCCCTAAAGGGAAACGTCCAGAGGAAAAGAAGCTCTCAAATATTTTTTTTCTTGTATGTATTATTGGTGATTTTTATTATGATTTTTTGTATTTCCTCATTTATTTTCATTACAGATTCTTGAATTTATGGTGATAAATATTAGAGTTTGTGGAATTCATGACTTATGGTGACCCCAAATAAAGAGGATAAAAGAAAGTTCGGTATAAAAGAAAGGCCAACATCCAGATTTATGCCGTCAAATCTTTTTGAGGACATCAAAGATTGACCAAGTGATTGATCAGTTTATTTCCATCAATTTAAATAAACAAACTGTCAAATAAAAATGACAAAAACAATAAAAACATACATGTCAAATCTGTTTGATATATTGATTCAAAAGTTAACAAGAAAAAAGGAAAATAAAATAAAATGATTCGATCTTCTTGACGACTTAATAGTTTGAATCATAAAAATACATAATTGCACTGATACATACAGTATACACATATTACACATTATATTTATTAAATGCAATTACTTTCTAATGAGACTGATTGATTATGTTGTTGTTTTTCCGTGTGGTTGTAGCAGAATAGTTCATATACAAAAAGTTACGGAGAAATGATAAAGAGGTTAACTTTTTATTGCTTTTTTTGTATTTCTTCATGAATGAATTCAACCTTTTTGCTTTCATCTAAAATGATCTTATCCTAGAATTTAAATACCTTTTTTAGAAACAGTTTTTCTACATTAATGCAAAAGTTTCATCATTTAGTACTTTGTATTCATGTTAAAGCTCCTGTTCCCCTGAAAGTACTTTAGAAGCATTTAGTCAAAACGGTGGAGTGGGGAAGTGTGATTTTCAGTTTTTTTTTTTTAGATTTTACTAAATTGGATGCAAAGAGACAGAAAATAAAAATGTAACATGAAAAATGGATGAGGAAGAGAACATGTTTGAACCACTAAAATGGTAGGTTTTGATAATCTTAAGAGACATCTGTGTGAAGAAAGATGCTTCGATGCTAAAATCTTTTTTTTTTTAAAAGCAGACTCTTAAGTGAAGCTCTGAGTGTCTCGGCGGCCTCACATGGGAGTCATAAGAGTACGACTGAACTGTCTCAGGGGAAACAACATCATACAAATGACTGAATAATTGAAAGACCAAATGAGAGTCTGCACCGCCAAACAGATCAATAGACTCCACAATTCTTCATTAGGTATTTGCTGCTGCCCTCTGTCTTCCTTCCTTCCTTTGCTTTCTTTCTGTGGAGCTCCATACATCAAAATGTACTCAAGTGCACATGTTGTTCCAGCTATCATACCAAACTGAGCGTCTTCCTCTGTAGAATCTACAGGCTGATGGCCTCTATGCAAGAATGCATCGATGCAGTATTTCATGCAAATAAAAAAAAACGTTTTTCAGAAGTCTTTTTTTATTGGTTCTAATTTTCTGAGATATTGCATTCCAGGTTTTCTTTATCATGAGACCATAAACAGAAAAATACAAGATCTGAGGGCTTAAAACATTTAAGTCACTATGAAAATTTAGTATAAAACATGTATGTGTGTAATGAGTTTAACTGACAAACTAAGCTCTCTACTCTAAAATATTTGTACATCATCAGTAAAAGGTCGAGCTCATTAAAAATCCAACAGAACAGAGTTTTTCCTTTCTTCCCAGCAAGCAAGGCCAAGTGGGCCCCACATGGTTCAAAAGCGGGCAGAGAATGTGGGCCCCAATTGGGTTTGTCCGCTTTTTCCACTGTGTTTGCCCTTACAAATGCTTTACGTTACACTTACCACATTCACATCAATGGTTCCTTTTCATGATGCTCCTGTGATGCTTTGTTTACACCGGACTCACAAACTCGTGTTCAATCAACTTTCAATGAAAAGTCTACGCAAACATGCATATATTAGCATTGTGGGCTTCTGTGTTCAAAACTCTTCCGTTTACGCATCGCTATGCAAGTTTTAATTCAGTTTTCGGGTTCTACATACAAAATGATTGAGTGCATGTCAAAAGTTTAACCAGTTAAACTTAAACCAATTAGGGACTTGGATTTGGTTGTGACATCTATGCGCCGTTCTTTTCAAAATACAGAAATACCAACTGTTTGCAAATTGATGATGAGAAATTAATACTTGCAGCTTGTGCCAAACAAGAATCTATTTATTTATTTATCATATTCAACCTTTATTTATCCAGGCAGGACACTTAAAGAACAACATTATTATTTACACTTGTGGCCTGGCAAAATGCAAGACCTTTTGAGAAACGAAAGAAAGGAGTTACAGGAACAAGCAATTAATTGGATTTAAAAACAATCTAAAAATAGAAGACCCTAAAATCATTACACTGTGTGACAGAGGCATTTGTCTTTAAAATGGTCATTAAGATGGGCTTTAAAATCTACTTGTGAAGTAAAAGTGTCCAATCTGAGAGTTTTGTGTAAATCATTTCAGTCTCTGAAAAGATTTTGGGACTGTTAACAAGATCAGTTCAGCAGAGCAGGTACTGTATGAATGATGTATGTAAAAGCTGCCTCAGATAAGGTGGAGAAAGACCAAAGCAGAGTTTTGTAAATTAAAAATCAATTTTTGATTAGTGATTATTGAAGTCCAATTCACAGAGGAGCAAAGAGTACAGTGGTGAGTTCTAAATGGAGCAAGTTTGTGAGATTTACACCGCTGTGACATTTTGTACAAACTTCTTCCAACTGTGATTACATGTGCTTGTATTGGGTAGAAACAAACTTGTGTGAACACCTTATGCTAAAAGTGCATTCAAACACCCGCGCTGAGTGCATTCTTTAAAACGCCACACAGTCCAGGTGTGTACAGAGACACACCTGGACTCCCCTTAAGACGCAGCCACTCCTTTATGCTTCACAGATCCGGACAACCCAAAAACCCACAGCCTGTAGACAGGTCAACCACCCCTTCAACGGGTGCATGTGATAAGGCTTTAACTTAATCAGGCTGACTGTGACATGGACATGATGCAGAATTACTAACACCACGTATATTTCCAAAAAAAGAAATGAATCAAATCAAAGTTTGTTTTTTTTTTAAATCAATTCTTAATCATATATGATGGGCAATTTACAAACAAAAAAAATGAGTTTTTTTAAATTACGAGATTAAAAGTCGTACAGTTAACAGTAAAGAAATTCACGACTGTTAAGTCACGAGAATAAAGTTGCATATTAATGACTTTAAAAGTTAAAGGATAAAGTTAATAGTTTTTCCTACAAATGTATGAGTTTAAAAGTTGTACATTTAAGAAATTAAAAGTTTTAATTTTTTTTAGAATAAAAGTTATAAACTTACAAGAAAAAAATTTGTACATTTACTAAGTTAATAGTCTTAAATTTATTAGACTAAAAGTAGTAATTGTACAAGATTAAAAATTATTAATTTACTAGAATTTACTAAAAGTCTTAAATTTACTAAAATGAAAAGTTGTAAATTAATGAGATCAAAAGTTGTACATTTTTTAGATTAAAAGTCTTAAATTTACTAAAATTAAAAGTTGTAAATTTATGAGATCAAAAGTTGTACATTTTTTAGATTAAAAGTTGTAAATTCATGAGAAAAAACGTAAATCTACTTGGATAGAAGTCTTAAATCTACCCAAATTAAAAGTCGTAAAATTACGAGATTAAAAGTCATAAATTTACAAAAAAAGTCGTAATTTTTTTAAGTTAAAAATCGTAAATTTATAAGAAAAAAACTCCTAAATTTACTAGATTAAAAGTTATAAATTTATGAGAAAAAAACTTGTTATATTACTTTCTTTTTTTTTTTTTT
>NC_050524.1:20495751-20502153 GCF_002922805.2 Oryzias melastigma | reverse complement strand
AATAAATCTAATTATTGTATTAATTTATTTATTAATAAGTTCCATCTAGTCTTTCTTCAAATCTGCTGAGTTCTCAGTAACCTTTAAAAAAGTCATAATCTTAAAAGTTTATAACTCACTTTGAAATGGCTTTCTTTAAGAAAAGGTTTGTGGTTGTCTGTGTTTCTTCTGCTTCCGACAAATCTGACAAACTAATCTTCAAACTCAGCAATACTTCATGTACTTTAATCTCAGTCAGGCAGATTTCAGTTTTTGTTCCGCTGTCATTATCTGCGGCTGAGATAACTGTATTTTATTCCTTCTGTCCCCCTCCCAATCCTTTCCTTCTCTCCTGTGAGGAAGCGCTAAGCCAGGCATCAGTAATTTCATTTCTGGAAGCAGCAGCAAACTCACTGAGGCAGAGAAACACTCACAAAGGGGTTAACAGGTGGAAACCCAGGAAGGAAAGATGGGAGACGGAGGAACATGTGTGTTGTGTGTCCTCGTCCTCATGATCGGCTGAGGAGTATTCACTGAAGCACGCGGTGCCTCGCACTCCTGCAGCAGGTTTGAAGACAGACACCTTTCTGATCCGCAGCTTCTCCTTTTGTGAGTTCAAATGATGCCGTTCTGCTTCAAGGATGGTCTGTATCTTCATGTCGATGAAGCTTTTCTCATGAAAAACAGACACAAATGTTTTGGCTTCAACTGTATGTTCTTTTAAATATTAACAAGCAACCCGATTTAGCTTTTTCTAACAAATAGTGCCTTACTGGGAACATTTTTCAGCAGGTGTTTTTTTATGTTTTTGTTGGAGACATTTTGCTAACTTAATTAAAAATTCTTAAACTAAATCAAAACAAGAAAAAGTTTTTATTCTCCTCACTGTTTTTAATCACATCTCAGACACGTAGAGTTTTAAAAAGCCAAACTAAAACACTGAACACAAACGAAAGACTTTATAAAGCAAAAAGATTTTTTGAGAAAATTTCTCTAAATCCTTTTATGAATACGTTATAAACGAAGAAGGAAATTATTCTAAATAACTTCAATTTATGATTTGATTTTTTATGAAAGGTATTCTTTAACTTATTAACTTTTAAACTATGCTGTTTTATTTAAGTTAAGCTAATTTGTCTTATTGCTGTATGAAATAGAATCTTTTCGAGTAAAAAATGCTGAAAATAATATTATTTATTCCTCTATATCATGGGTGCCCAAAGTGGGGCCTGCGGAACAAATTTATCTCGCCAAAGGTTATCTTTTGGGCCGCCAAGTCGTGGCTGTGGAAGCCACAGAGTGTTTAGTCAAAGCCTCTCACCCATTTCCCATTGATTCTCTACGGTGTTCCAAAACTCTACGGCTGTAATATACTTTCGACCTCCAGGTGTCGAAAGTTAGCACTTTTTTGCCTGCGGGTGAAATAACCTCCAAGTGAGTCAGTCCTGGGCATTTTTTGGTATTAGATATTCCCTTCACGGTCACTTCCGATACCTTTTTTAGCTAGCTAAGATGAAGTGACACAGCAAAACGGATAAAGTCATAAGACCAACTCCACGTCTCTCATTAGGATCCTTGTTTGCTGTTTTCATTTGGCCCATGGACCGGGATCCCATTTAGGTTTTGGACCTTTGAGCGAAAAGGTTTGGGCACCCCCTGCTCTATATCCTTCATCTTGCTGATTTTTTTTTTTATTATTATTTTTAAACAAAGCTGCATTCAGTGTTTGCAATAATTTCCCCTCCCCCCCTTGATTGGTATGATCTGTTAAAGTCCTAATAGTTGTCGTGCACCTAGGTGTGTAAAATTTGGTCTCCACATTTGACCCATCTCCTGGGGGAGGGGTGAGCTGCAGACACAGCTGTGCTCGGGAGCCATTTGGTAACTTTATCCCCCAATCCAGCACCTTTATTCTGAAAGGCTAAGATCCAGACAAGTTTTGCTTTGAAACTTTCCGCCAAACCAAACTAATGATCATGATGACAGAGAGAAAATTAAAGGAAAAGTAACATAAGGGTGGATTAACTTGTTCTTCTCAATGGTATTTCATATTACTGTTAGAGAAAAAGTTAGCAGAGAAAAAACAGAAAACAGAAAACAAAAGAACAGTGTTTGGACTAAAAGATGACTCAGAAAGCCAGTTGATCATAACACTGGAGGAAAGATGAAGAGAATATGTGGAAGGAAAAGGGTGTGGCTGCTTTACCAGACATGTCAGCGAGTGTCATTCGGGACGATAAACCAAAGGGAAATCTTAGACTTAAAAACACATAAAGAGATGAACATGAACTCTAAAACACCCCCTGAGAAAGAAGCCAAGAGCACAGAGTCTCTGCTGAAGACCGAGCCACAGAGCATGCTGCACAAGCACGATAAAAACACACTTTCCAGGAGCCAGCCTGTTCTGCTCTTCCCAAGGAGTCAGCTCAGTCACGGAGGGGTTAGCCATTTATCCTGTCCCATTACAGCAGACACTGCTGTGAAATTGTCCAATAAATCAGTGTCTCTGAGATGCAGTGCTCCCCCTGCTGACCGGCCGTTTCTCTGGGACAAAGCTGCACTCAGGAAACCCAGACTTCACATTTTCTGTTCAGCCAGCGTTGATTCTAACTCATATGATCCTTTAAACCTGCAAAAGAAGAAACATGACAGAATCAATATGTCCCTCCTGATCATCTCACAAGGATAAGTTAATCCGTCTGCAGGAACTGAACACTCTCTCACCTCCCTTCAGTTAAACTCCAGTTTGATCAAATGTTTCCTCCTAAAGAAAAGGCTTCTGAGTGTAAGAAAAAATTATATTCTCCTGACTTCCAGAAAAGAATAAAGTCCAGTCAAAATCCACAAATACCCTTTCAGATTTAGTACCATTGAAAAGCCCCAAATCTAATCTGTAGATATCATTGACTGTAAAAGAGAACTGGACTGAGTTCCAAGCAGGAAGTACCCTCTGGCTCCAAGAAGCTAAAATTCCATAGACTTCTATAGAGAAATACACATCTATTACTCAGTCATTCTGTTTGTCAGAACAACAATTCTACCTTTTTTAAACATGTTCTTCATCATTCTCATTTCTTTTAATGTTATGTTTTCTGTTTAAATTATAAACTGACCAATCAGTTGAATCAATAAAAGTAGGTGGAGCCTGCTGACTCACACGTTTTACATTCAAAACGTTTTATGACAGATTTTGTGTAGCGGTAGTAGTGTTGCCTTCCAACAAGCTCACTCCTGATTGGTGCGAGTAGTTGCCATAGAAACATTGACCCAATGCCGTCTGGCTTCAATATGGCGGCATCTTTATTGTGGAAAAAATGGTATCTGAAATGACTTGGTTGGAAGTAAACCATTTTCATTGGGTGACATCACACATCACAATCAGTCCAGTTCTTTGATACAGTCAACGGTAGAAACCAAAAGGATTTCACTCAGTCGATATTCTGGTTTATAATTGTCCTCTATGAAGGACACATTTTATTGGTAGTAATCAGTAAGATATGAAGTACTATGTCAATAAAATCTGTACATTTTGTTTGCAATTTTGATTTCAAAATGTCTTCATTTTAGTGTCACAAATAGGACATTTTAATGTCTAACATGAATTATCAGCATTGTGTCTTCATCTGTCCTCACTTTTGTTTGTTTCCATTTTCTTTTCACTACATTTTTTTACCTCATCCTAATTCACGACATTTTGAATAAAACATACTCAGAAATGCAATTTTGAGCTTATTTTTCTTTATAAATGTCCTCCATCATCAGAAAAAATGCCACAAGAACATGCTAAAAACACCAAAAACACTATTTTCATCAGAGAGGGTCTTTAAGAAGTGAACGGTATAATTGTTGGCTCTATTGAACCCCACAAACCATAACAGGATCCCACCTTGTAAGACGTATGCGCACATACTCTTTCATTTCAGTCAATCATTAGGGTTAATGGATTTAATATGATAGATGTGTTTGTATGTATATGTGGAAATGTGTCTTTTTATAGTACAATTCTCTGGACCAATTGTAACTTTATTTTATAATCAACTTAAGAATCATCTCAAATAGATTTGATATATTTACTGTCTTTTTATTCTATTTTTTTTTTTAATTGTTCGAAATCAATTAATCAAACCATCAATCAATCGTCACAAAGTCACCAAAACTGGGACTCTTTTGCAGCCAAAAACTTTTCTGAAATTTCCATAAAAGTCTGTAAGATAATGATCAGTATTATTATCTATAAGATAATGATCTGTAGTTTCTCTTTACTCTCAGTCCCACACTTAGCACTCCTTTGCCAAAATCTTGTAGATGTATTTTTCAACCAAAACAAAATGTAAGATGGTTTGAAAACTGGTGACGCTTTGTTTGATGTTGTTTATTTCTTTTCAAATCCTTATTTTTGCTGCTTTGTTTTTTAAGCCGGTCTTCTGCATGCCTCCTAAAATACCTCGTCATTAATTCTGTTTTTGTCCCTGTTTTCTTCCAAATTGGTTGAAGCTTCTGCTTTGAGAGGAGACAGTCAGCAGCATTCAGAGGCAGACTGAGTCAGGCAGGTGGGCATCCACCAGCTACCTCCATCTTTCTCTCCTCACTGCTGCTCCTTCTGAAACGCTGCTCCTTTCAGCTTTTCCAACACTGCACTCTGTTTGTCTGCGATGTGCTGCAAGCTGCTTACATGTATGTCAGCATCTTTGCATTCAACACAGGAAAATGTGGAAACAGTCCCATTTCAGGCTCACTCAGAAAAGGAGGAAGAGGGTTGGCATTTGAAGCTGAAATCATGTTTCTGATCAGAAAAGGATCACGAGGAGAAAAGGATTTTCCACAAGCAACGTAAAAGCATACATGCACTTTAGCTTCTGATGTTTGGAGCAAATATTTGACACAACAACAAGCCACATTTATCTTTATGGTCTTGTTGACTCTGCCGGAAAAAGAGAGTAATTTACTGGTAAAGAGAATTTTCTTAAAACAGTCAACCGTCTGTGAGAGCTGCAGAGAGACAGTAATCACTGATTAAATCAGCCGCAGTCATTGTTTTACCATTTTACAAAGAGACTGGATGTTATTAAACAGAGCATTCCCTCAGTTCTGAGCAGAATTGATTTAGTAAACTAACTGATTAAATATGTCCAATAAAAAAAACACAGGATGTTTGTTACTTAGCTGCCATTCTGATGCAAAGACATTAAAACCAGATTCACAACCATTCACTGACTAGTGAAATATAATATTCTCAACAATTTTAGAGTGAAATTGTAATAATAATTGATTTAGGACACAAGTAATCTGTTATGATGGTTTATTATTTTATTATTATTATTTGTTTGGTACATTGGCAATTTTTAACCATTTAAAACTGGAGATGTTACCAGTTACACTTAAGTAACAAATGCACTTAGACATACCATAAGTCTTTGACTGTTTACACAATCACCGTGAATCAAGAAAAGCAGCTTTTCACATTGAATCATTTTTATTTTTTATTTCTTATTAATTTCCACAGGAAAAACATAAAGATAACACATTAAAACAACACTCCACGCTCCAAATCCGTTTCGTTGGGTTCAAATTTTCACTGGACGCCGCAGGTGAACCGCAGCCCTTTTTGTGAAGTTGGGGCTATTAACGACCTAAATTGTAATAGCGGGTTATCGTGTGAACCTACGAGAGTTTGGAGCTTCACGAAGTCGGCAGCAGCCATCCAGTAGCCAAAGGGAGTCATCTCCTGGAGCTGGACTCCTCCTGCGTCGCACCTGAGCGGTAACGCTTGCTGCGAAAGTCCAGGTTATAGTAGGGAGGGACGCCGTTACATCACACACTGCAGTCGCTGAGCTTGTTTCTGGGCTGGTTTTATGGCCCTCAATGCCCCACTGGAGGACTCATAGACAGAGGCAGTGGGGTGAGAGCTCTGAATGTCTCCTGTCCGAACAACATTTCAAAATGTTAAAACAAACCGAAAAGTTTTGCTCACGTTTCATTGTATTTTAGACTAAAAATGCCAAACAAAATCTTGCAGTTCTGCCTCACTCATGAAAAGGTTTTTAATAGAAAGAAAAGGCCCAAACTGAGCTGACATCAACAGTAAAGATGCAAAAAGAATTAAGTGTACTATTTTGATGTTTAATCCTACAAGTAAATCAGTGAGTGAGTCAGCTGATCTGAGATTTTCTGGAAGTCTATTCTAGATCTGTGGAGCGTAGAAACTGTTTAATGAAGTTCAGCCCACTGTTGTTTTTCTGCATCAAAATAATACAAACAGAACATTGATAGAAAGTTATATCACACTGTATGGTCACATGTCTGCAAAATTCAGTGTTTCCACACATTGGACTGTAGTTGTTGGGTTTAAATAAAAGGTCTCTTCTTAATAAAGTTAATAAAAAGACACAAACCAGTCAGGTTAATTTCAAAACACTCTTTGCT
>NC_050524.1:20493266-20495478 GCF_002922805.2 Oryzias melastigma | reverse complement strand
GGGCTGAGTAAACAGTGGAGGGGGCTGAGTAAACAAAGAAGAAAACAGACTCAGGCCAACTGCACCCCCAAACATTCTTTTCAACACTCCCTCCTCTTGGGGGTACAGATGGCCACACTTGGGTTCAACATCTAAATTACGAAACTTAGAACATCAAGCATTGCACTGCTCACATAAATGAGTTAAGGTATAGGCTCTCATAAACTAAGTTTAGAAAAGATGCCGGACTTGCAGAGGGGGCGAAAACCCTGAGGGCGAAATTCCCCCTCGACCCACCATTAAGGTGCGATCACACATAAGGCTGCAAACAACACAAATGGCATTTGTTAAGGCTTTAAGCAATATATTCATCTTCTTCAACATCGTCTTCTTCAGAGTCAATCTGCTCTGCCAGAAGGTGGAGACTGGCAGGGTCAGGCTGGCCTTCGATGGCTCTGGTGATAAGGCGTTGGATGAGTGAGCGAAGACAAGGAATGAGACAACACCCACAGGTGGTTAGAATCACAATAAAAACAGCAAGAGAGATAAGCACTGAGGAAATGAGGCCTTTGTAGGCCCCAAAAATATTTAGTCAACTGTCCCTCATGGAGGTATCTACTCCGGAATGTTCTTTCATCTTCTTGTTCAGGCTTCTGAGGCCTTCAACGGCACGAGTCAGGCTCCCAACTGCAGCTGTGTTGTTAGGAGTAAATGTACAACACTCAGCTTCAAAGAGAACACAGACTCCACCTTTCTCGGCCAGGAGCATGTCTATGGCAATGCGGTTCTGGAAGGCCATAAGGGAGGTAGCTGCTAGCTGCTCGAGGACAGCCTCAAATCCAGCTTGTGTCCAGTTATTGAGTCTCTGGACTTTGTAATGACCACAAAACGTTTTTTGGCGTGTCTGTCATGCTTGTGTCTTCCAAGCGTGCAGTGCCAGGAGTTCAAGGGCGATCACAGAGGTCTTCATTGCTCTGGGTTTTGTGACCTGCTGAGGAGTCGAGCTAGGAGTAAGGGATCTGATGATTTCTTCAGCACCCAAGGGTTTTGATACCGGGTGACTTTCACCCTTACTCCTTCTTCAGAGGTACCAGCTTCTAGCAATGGCTCTGATGTTTCCAGGTTGCTCTTTCAGCAATTTTCACAGCTGTTGAGGTTGTTAGCTGGACTGCGAACGGGCCTTCCCAGCGTGGAGTCAGCCAGTCAGCCACTTCCTTTTGATCACCTTGATCAGGATCTGGTCTCCTGGCAGCAGCAGCTCCACCTGTGAGGAAAAAGGACAGTCTGGCAGATTATTTGTTCTAACCACATCTTTACTTCTTAACATATCTCGCATCCATTCTGCTAGAGTTGGCTCATCTGTAGATTGCTCTTTAACATCTGACAAAATGGGTAAGGTAAATGGTCTGCCATAAATTGTCTCAAAAGGGGTAAGTGTCCGTTACTGTTCATTCTGGTGGGAATCTGAAAGATTCGGATATAGTCTTTAGGTCATCATGCTGTCCGTACAGATGAGACCTTTGCGGCACAGGTCGTAAGGGCTGTTTTTGGGCTTTTTGTCTTGACTTGTTCTTTTCTTTTTGAATTTGTTTGGGGAGAGGCAGCTGATGCCCCATTCCGTTCCTCTTCCGACTCATAGTTTGGTGGTGAGTCATGTTCTTCCACTTTTGGGGACATGAGTAGGACTGGAGGTGCAGCTGTAGGTGTCCTTCTGCCACTAGAGGGAGCACCTGCTGCTTCTGCTGGTCCCAGCTGCAGCTGCAGTACCCCCGGTTGTCCTGGGGGGGGGCTGCAGTACCACTACCTGTCCAGCAGGGGCGGACCCTGCTGTGGTTGGTGTTGTAGTGGCTGTTGTTGTCCACCATGGAATAGTCTGGCTCCATTTGCTGCCTGCTGGCCCCACCTTCCACCTCTTCCTGTTTCCTCATCTGGCTTTACTAAAATGGCTGCAGCTGTAACATGTGGTCTCCCCTTTTGTTTCACTCATTTCTGTTGTCTGTAGTTGGCCTGATCCATCTAGGCCTTGGCTCACGAATTTTACATCTCCCTTTAATTCTACTTTACTCTGAGCTTTCCCCATTTCTCCCTCTATTCTTATTTCTTAACAATTTAATTTCTAACGCACACACTTTCACTCTTCACTCGTCCAACTTTTAACAATTTAATTTCTAGCGCACGCACTTTTACTCTTCACTCATCCAACCTTACTTCCATGCACACGTGGTCCGGACCC
>NC_050524.1:20492584-20493200 GCF_002922805.2 Oryzias melastigma | reverse complement strand
GCTTAATTTCTAGCGCACAAACTTTTACCCTTCACTCATCCAACCTTACTTCCATGCGCACGTGGTCCGGACCCACACAAATCGTCACACCCGTGTAGTAACTTTGATTTTATGTCACTCCTTTATAGCTATCAGGCCTTAGGTTTATTTTAATCCGATCGGATGGTGAGAATATCCTTTCACCGTTAAAATAAATTTAACGGACTCTACGAGCCCGCACAGGATTCTCAGCGCTTTTTACTCTCTTTCCCTCAGACATAAGGGTCTGGTGTTTTCTTATGTCTTACACTCATGTAAATCCACAGATATACACTACAACTCAGATTTTTTCTCAAAAATCCTACAACTCATACGTTTAATCACGGCAAATTCTAAACGTACTACACTCATGTATAAAACCCTGTTTGTCGGAATTATACACTACAACTCACGTATCATCCTGTTACTAATACGCTACAATTCAACTCATACGTTTAATCACGGCAAATTTTAAACGTACTACACTCATGTATAAAACCATGTTTATCAGAATTATACACTACAACTCACGCATGCTCTATAGCTTAGCAATACGCTACAAACTCATGTATTTTCGTCAAAATACACTACAAAATTG
>NC_050524.1:20490854-20491415 GCF_002922805.2 Oryzias melastigma | reverse complement strand
GGCTGGAATCCACCATTTATTTTCTGACTTTCGTTTCAACAACAGAACATTTCTTTACTCGAACTTTCCCCGTACACCTGCTCCTCTTCTGCTCCTCTTTCTCTCCTCATCTCTCTCACACACCCGTGCATGCGCACGTGTACGCACACTCACACTCACGCCGCCCCCCTCTTTCTCTCTCCATAGCATTCCCGCAACACTCTGTTCAGTAACTGTCTGTACTAGAACACATTAGCTATTATTTTTACAGTGTTGTGAGATCCTGCATGAGGCTGCTGAGGCCTTCTGTGCTTGTCTCTCCTTGTTGGGTTGGTTTGACAGGGGTCAGAGTTCCCACCCTCCCCTCCATATTCAGCAACACCACTATAAGTAAACCTGAGCATGTGTCTGCTCACAAACACAGATGTTTTACAGTGAGCCATGTAAGTATTTGAACACCTTGTGATTCTGTAAGTTTTCCCACTTGAAAACCACAGAGAGACCAGATATTTTCATCATAGGAGCACGTCCACAGGAAAGATTCAGAAATCACACGGTATGATAAAAAAAAAAAAAATGTCA
>NC_050524.1:20477496-20484845 GCF_002922805.2 Oryzias melastigma | reverse complement strand
ACTGCAGTCGCTGAGCTTGTTTCTGGGCTGGTTTTATGGCCCTCAATGCCCCACTGGAGGACTCATAGACAGAGGCAGTGGGGTGAGAACTCTGAATGTCTTCTGTCCGAACAACATTTCAAAATGTTAAAACAAACCGAAAAGTTTTGCTCACGTTTCATTGTATTTTAGACTAAAAATGCCAAACAACATCTTGCAGTTCTGTCTCACTTATGAAAAGGTTTTTAATAGAAGAAAAGGCCCAAACTGAGCTGACATCAACAGTAAAGATTCAAAAAGAATTAGGTGTACTATTTTGATGTTTAATCCTACAAGTAAATCAGTGAGTGAGTCAGCTGATCTGAGGTTTTCTGGAAGTCTATTCTAGATCTGTGGAGCGTAGAAACTGTTTAATGAAGTTCAGCCCACTGTTGCTTTTCCACATCAAAATACTGTAACACAAACAGAACATTGATAGAAAATTCTATCAAACTGTATGGTCACATGTCTGCAAAATTCAGTGTTTCCACACACTGGACTGTAGTGATGGTTGATCATGTTTCACTGCCATCACATTTGTGTTGTTAAAATAGTAAAGTATACTTGGATACTTGTTTGAAACTACTAAGTATTTTTCAGTATACTGTAGTATACTTACATCTTGTCCTGTAAAATCTATTTAGTATTTCTGCATGGAGATTGTTTTTTTTCCAAGTAAATTTAATTTCTATTTTTTTTCAGTGTTGTTGTTTATAAATAGTACTATTTACTGATTAAAAAAGATTGATCACTCTAAGTTCTATGTGACTAAATCCCAACAAATTCCAGGAGGAAAACCACATCAAATAACGCACAACTTATGTCTTCTATAGAAGACATCTTCTCCCTCCATACATTTACTGTAGTGTCAGGGCGAATCTCAGAGCATGACTGTGTCTCCGATCGGACGTGGGCAAAGAAGTGATTACCTGCAGACTTACTGGCCATTATCATCAGATCTAAATGACTTTGACATCTATTATCTCTAAAAAGACTTTATGTCTTCCTAGAACTTCCCCCATATGTTCTCCTGTTATTTAACTGAACTTTACAACGTCTGAGGAGCGACAACTCAAATCCTGACATTTATTATGAGCTCCACTTCCCAGCATCATCCTGTAGAAACATCCATCCGCTCACACCGTGCTCCGATAAGGGGAGAGGGAAGGCACCGACACAAAAGGAAGGCCAGAGTTGGAGAAATGCACTTTCCCCACATATTGTAAACATGATGCACACATGCCGGGGTTGAGCTCTGATAGCTGCCTATCTGTTATGTTAAGTGTGAGCCTGCAGTCCACTTCCTCCCCGAGTGAGTAGACAGGATAAACATAGTTGTGGATAAACCTCTCTGGCATGCTTCCTGTCCCTTTCAAACGTTTGCACACATGCAGCCGCCACCGCCGCCACCATCACGCCCCTCCTCCCTCTATCTGCCTCAGACACACACACAGCGACTCCCAGTTGTATTGTGTTGCTCTAACACAATATTCTGCTCCCTCCTGCCCTCCCTTCACACTCGCTTATTCACTTTTGACCCCATTTATTTCTTTTATGTATCATCATCCCTTGGTCACCCTATAAGTCTTCTCATTCTTGCTCAGCCATCCTCTCCTCTCCCCCTTTTTCCTGCTTCCCGCTGCCTTGTACTGTACAGCGCTCACTCTCACCCTGCCTCACATCACTCCTCATTTATCCTGTATTTCTGTTTTCCTTTCCTTCCTCCTGCTTTCTATCTTTCATCAGTCTAAGCTGCCCTCAGGTGCAGCAGATTCTCAGGCTCTTCTCCCCCTTAATGGCGTTTTCACACCTGGTTAGCTGAGCGTTGTCACAGAGCTGGAGCCATGTCACGCCCAATTTGGGTAAAAAATAAGGCTCCACTGAAGTAGAAGTTTGGAGACATAATGTGCTGCTGATGTAAAGGCTGGGTCAGTGAACACTGTTGCTTTACTTTGAAGGCTGTTTCTTTGCTTTTCAATCCAGCATCTCAGATCAGAGTCATGAAAAGGCAGCCGGCCGCAGAAAACAGTAGATTTTCATGAGTTTCACTTCTGTAAGGTGAGAAGCTGCACCATCTGCGTTTTCAATAAGCTCTCCGAGGCCAACCAAAACACAGAAGTGGGGCTCCAAAAAACAAAAAATAAAACACTGTGGTGTTCAGGTGCATACCATCACATCGGAAATGAGAAAGAAAAAAAATCAGTGTTTAGTCCCGAACATTCATCCACAGGGGCCTCATTTGGTCTTTATAGATTATTTTATTAACATGTGTCTGAACTAAAGAAAACATGTGCCGCTATTTTTTTTCTATTATTGTTAAACGACTCATTAATTTAATTATTGAAAGATTGCTCAGCCCTCAGTTTGGGTTTCCACTCTCATGTTTGGTCCTGAGATGGATGCACACAGTCGGCTGCACGGCGCTTAGAGTAGTACTGAAAAGACACAGCAATCAAAAGCACAAACACTTATCAACAAAAGGCAAACAGAAAAATCTGCTTTTTTTATTTTCTTTTGGTGGAAGTGCGAGTGGAATAGAAACTGCTGATTGGGGACAAAGTGGTCACTTCTCTAAATATCCATCAAAGGAACTTGGAGAAGGTGAACAACAAAAATCTGCACGACAAAAACAATAGTTGTACTAATGCAAATCCATGTAAAACCACTAGTGAGGACAAAAAAACAGAAATGGTTTCATTGCAGGACGGACATGCTTTATTGGATCACGTCATTTTGACTCATTAGTCGAAACTGGAAGGAAAGTGTCAAAAACAATCTCCATGACCTTCTTACGATCATTTTTTTTAAAAAGTCTTCAAACAACACATCAGTCATCATCATGTTCTGTTTCCAGACCACTGCATTCATGCTTAGCAAGAGCAACTGAATATGAGACATTAAGAGATAAAAGCAATTCAGTAAAAGAAGACTTTATCTCATTGTTTATTTTCCTATTAAACTGCACAGCTCAGAAAATGTACATTGGAAAAATATTTGAATGTTTGTGGTGTGTTTATTTGATCGTTTATAATTTAGGCTACAAAATTCGTCATGCTTTTGTGTGTGTGCGGTCCAGTTAATTCTGCTGAGTGTTTTCACTAAGTTAAGCCTCGCTTGACTGAACGTTTTTTACGGCACATGCGCCGTTTAGACCGCTAGAGTGTTTTTGAAGTGCGACAACTACAAAAGTAACAACAATAGAGGTCTTACAGCAGCTCATCTTTTTATTGCTTTACTTTTTTGTACATCATCTATAACAGGATTTTAATGTTGTTTGAAAGAATACTCCGGGTGGCTAAGAAAAATAAAACATTGGAAAACGCTAGCCTAGCGCTTTATTGGTGCTTTCTAATGTCCTCATCACTTTCTGCCAATCAACGGGTGGCTACAGCGGCTCCACCCCATCCGTCCCGTTCTATTTTTCGGTGGACTGATGGGGTCCCCAAGAGGTGATTCGCTATTGTTTAATGGGTCAAACCTACAATGGAAACGCTCAAAATACTGGACCAGACCGGACAGCTCAGTGGAAACTAGGGTGACCCATATGGGTGTTGAGGGTTTTTGGGTTGTCTGGGCCCACAGAGGGTCATAAGGAAGAGTGTCTGGATCTTAAGGTGATCCCAAGTGTGTCTAACAGTTCTCTTGAAGATTGTTAAAAATTGAACATACCATTGTCGTTTGTGTTGTAAGTGCATCCTAACGTATTTGTAAGGCTAATGGACGTTATGATGAACAGGTGATGCTGCCATATGGTGGCGTCCTTATGCACCTTGTCATTGGTAAGAAGCCAGCACAGGATCCTTACTGACTGCGCATAGACCTTGATATTTTGTGTGGATGGACTACTTTGTACTGGTTGGACCATTTTTCACCAGCCACATCCTATAAGGTTAGGGCCTTAGATGGAGAAGGTGCATAGTTATAGACTCATGGCCATGTGGTCCATCAGGGACAGCAGTTTGACCATAACTCAAGTATTAAAACCTTTTTAAGACAAAATGTTTTACCTAATAATCATGTTGATTGGAATTTTGCATCATAGTACTACTGTCTAACTACCCGTTCAGGCACAATGAGAATACCTTTCTTTGTTATCCTACATAATAGGAATGCTCCAAACCTCAAGTCCTTGAGGTCATTTTTGCAGTGAACTCGAGTCTCAGCCTGTGAGACTTAACGACACATTAAATCCAAGTCTCAAGTCCAGGTTTTCATCCCTGATTAAAGGAGAGCTCACCTTCAGCTGTTTCTTAATCCTAATGGTCAAAAGAGCTCCTTGGGGACATATTTTGAATTCTATGGAACACATTTTTCCTCAAATAAGATGCTGGTTCCCCATTCTAATAAACCTCCAGAAGTACCTTTCAGATTGGAGTGATTTCCAACATAGCCTCTGACAGGAATACCGCTGACGTGTTCGACAGCCTCAGCACACGCAGAAGAATCTGGTCATTTGACTCCATGAAAGTTTCTGAAAATGTTTCATCTGTGGGAACAACCAAAGGGAGTCTCCTGTTCATCCAAAGATTGAAAGGGTCTACCGTTGGAAAGCTGACATCTTGTCTCCAACACCCAAAGACTTTCAGCATGAGACACACGGACACCCACACTGTCTGACTCAAATGACCCGAGCTCATACATGGAGCTGCTGCTGCACATAAACAATGACTGCTATAGCTTTAGGGCTTTATGGACTTTACATATGCTCCATAATCTGGTTTGGGATTCATTTACTTTCTGCCTGATGACTTCTCCAGATGTTTTCCTTTTTGAAAAGACTCCATAATGCAGAAGCTGCAGGACTCTCTGACGTTTACCTTTTTAGTGCTCTTTGATTCTCCTCTGATATTCACATTACACTGAGCATACATATTCACACCCACACACTCGAGTGCATTAACACATGTCAGCTATTTTATGTGCAGCACAGACTCATACTCAGAGTCCCTGAGGAGCAGCTCTGGGTCTGACTTATGGACAAGCGTTCATAGATAGCTACAACGCGATCTGCTTTTCCCTCCTCTCACTCTCAGGAAGTAAAGCAGCGAGCACAGCAGTCTTTCATGGCAGAATGGGCCCTTCTCGGGTTGTTGTCTGAGCTCAACACCCTTGATGGGTCTGGCAAGGCTGATCTGGGCCATAATGCACACCATATGTCTCCTGGAAACCATCAAGAACAAAACAAAGTCATCAATAGGCTGCCAGTAGTGAGAAAACCAAACTCTTTCATGACCTTAAATACACTTCTGTCTCGTCTGTGTCTGAACGCGGACTTTTAGAAGCTCAGAACACGAAAGGAAGTTTTCATTCACAGACACGTAACTAAAATCTGATACTTTGATTAGTTATGGAACAAAAGATAAACAACAGGAACTGAGGTGGCGCAAATGAATAGAAGCCTGTGGTGAAATCAATCAGCATTTCACAGCGTCTCACACCTTCACTGACACCATCTTTCAGTAGTTAATACTTTTTCAATCAGAAACTAACACTTTCAATTTTACATGAACCTGCAGCACAAAGAATCAAACTCTTCCCAAAAGTTTTTGTGTGAGGAATTTTCCTTTAGTCCAACTCCACTAATAGTCAAATGTTGGAGTATTCTTGCACTATTCTTATATTTTTTGTAAAAATCTCAAGCCGGGGTGATAGAAGCTGTTGATGATCTGAGCAGAGATAGATAAACACTGACGACAACAAGACAAGTAAAGCCTCTATCAAACCGGCCATACAGGTGGAGACGGACTGTCTACAGGGAAGATTTTCCAACTGGAGATACAGGTTGCCAGCATTTAAAATTAAGATCGTAGGCCAATCAGTGACCTCAAAAGAAAATATTTGTACACATTTTTCTCTAAAGACATGCTTCAGGCAACAGGTCGTAGTGAACACTCACATAACAAGAAAGATATATAACGCCGGGTACACACCACACGCAGAACGGAGGTCACTTCTATTCGGCGCCCTTGTTAACTTATGGTGTAGTTCACAACCAGATGAGAAACGCCAAAGTGCCGTGCAGTAATCGTTTTAATGTCTGGTCTATTTTTTGCGCGAGCAGCAAGATTTCCACCTCAATCCAGGCTGGAAGTTATGCCAAGACACACAAGGAAATCTGGTCCATTCCATCTATCCATTTTCCTGACCGCTTTGTCCCTTCCGGGGTCGCGGGGTGCCGGAGCCAAACCCGGCTACTGATGGGCGAAGGCGGGGTACACCCTGGACAGGTCGCCAGTCTGTCGCAAGACCTCAATCACACACCCATTCACTCTCACATTCACACCTAGGGGTAATTCACAGTCACCAATTAACCTATGAAGCATGTTTTTGGACGGTGGGAGGAAGCCAGAGTTCCCGGTGAAAACCCACGCATGCACGGGGAGAACATGCAAACTCCACACAGAAAGGTCCCAGCCGGGATTCGATCCAGGGCCTTCTCGCTGTGAGGCAAGAGCGCTAACCACTGCGCCACCGTGCAGCCCCGGAAATCTGGTCAATTTTCAAAATATAACAAATTTTTCACAATAAAATACCAGGAATTTGATCATATTTTTTTTTATCTAAACAGAAAGTAGCGAATATAGTAAGGACACAAACAATGCACAACACACAAAAAACATACACTGAAACACACACATACAGATAAAACTAGAGGGCCGACTACGGAGCGGGGGATGTTGTTTTGGGTGTCTAAAAACACAATCAACGAGAGACATCAGTTGGCAACAGGTAAAGATGGACGATGTCAAACGAATTGTAGAAGCTCTAAATAACCAAAGGTGAGCAGAAGTGCCTGTTGATTGTCGTGAAAAAATACATGTCTGGTGTAAACTGGAGGTGAAGCGGATTCCGCGGGCACTCCGCGCGCACACTGGTGACAGATTCTATGATATTTGATGTTAATTTGATGTAGTCCATCCAACCTGACTTTATACGACCCTATTCCAGAGCCCAAAACATTTTTTTTTATTTAATGACATCAGTTTTATTGTTTTCAGATGAAACATGAGCAGCACATTAACAAACCAGAACCGAAGGGAGTTGGGTATATGTTTAAAAATGACATTTTATTTGGACACAATGACAAACTACAGATATATGAAAATGTTAAAGATCTAGAAGAAATACTCAAAAATTTCTGTAGCTCTAAAGAAAAAAATAAATACACTTCTGTATTGTGTCATTTGGCCACAAGAGTCGTTCCTGATTGACCTTAATGTTTACAAAAAACAAGTTTAAATCATGATGGCATTAAAATATGAGCAAGATGTGGATGGTTTGAAGCGTTTGGAAAAAACAACTAGAAACTGAAAATACACAAAACCAAAATC
>NC_050524.1:20411919-20475687 GCF_002922805.2 Oryzias melastigma | reverse complement strand
TTCTCGCTGTGAGGCAAGAGCGCTAACCACTGCGCCACCGTGCAGCCCCGGAAATCTGGTCAATTTTCAAAATATAACAAATCTTTCACAATAAAATACCAGGAATTTGATCATATTTTTTTTATCTAAACAGAAAGTAGCGAATATAGTAAGCACACAAACAATGCACAACACACAAAAAACAGACACTGAAACACACACATACAGATAAAACTAGAGGGCCGACTACGGAGCGGGGGATGTTGTTTTGGGTGTCTAAAAACACAATCAACGAGAGACATCAGTTGGCAACAAGTCAAGACGGACGATGTCAAATGAATTGTAGAAGCACCAAATAACCAAATGTGAGCAGAAGTGCCTGTTGACTGTCGTGAAAAAATACATGTCTGGTGTAAACTGGAGGTGAAGCGGATTCCGCGGGCACTCCGCGCGCACACTGGTGACAGATTCTATGATGCTAATTTGATGTAGTCCATCCAACCTGACTTTATACGACCCTATTTCAGAGACCACAACATTTCTTTTTATTTAATGACATCAGTTTCATTGTTTTCAGATGAAATATGAGCAGAACATTAACAAACCAGAACCAAAGAGCCACAAGAGTCGTTCCTGATTGACCTTAATGTTTTCAAAAAACACGTTTAAATCATGATGGCATTAAAATATGAGCAAGATGTGGATGGTTTGAAGCATTTGGAAAAAACAACTAGAAACTGAAAATACACAAAACCAAAATCCTTTTGGTGTGACAATGTTGTGTTTTAGTGTGTAGTGTGATCCCTAAAATCTGCTGCCTTCGTGTAAATCACTTAAATCATGTAGCAACATCCATTTTTGGAGAAAAAAAATGACCTGAAATTGCAGCTTCAACTAAACACCTCATGGGTTTATAAAAGGAAAACCAAAAAAAAGTAAAGTGTCAATCATGTCCATTCTGTTGAGTGAATGGATGTTTTGGAATGTAAACGTTCTCTTTTTGGGTTCTTGAGTTTAGAATTGGTTACATTTGTATATACCAGCTTTCCAGAAGGCATAAACATGTCTTCATTCATTTTTCAGGGAAGACTTTACCTTGGCCTCCTGCTATTGATGTGCATGAGCAGAAATATGTGCAAACTTGACAGCATGCCTAAAATCACTTTATACTTGAATTACTAAAACAGGCAAAATAGTGAGCACAATACATTTTGATGAAGGTGCAATGACAGTAATTCAAGGGAAAAAGGTGAAAGACTGGGAACAGTTGATGCAAATAGTTCAGGCTGAAACAATGAGATTTATGAAAGATGAAACAGGATAGGAATTGTTGTGCATTGTGACAAAGCAGCGTCACATACTGTAAATCAGCCTCTCAAATAGACTTAAAAGCAGGGCGGAGTCACAACTCCGGTTTGGTCACACTCAACTCTGTTACAATCTTTAGAACATGTGGCTTACAATTAAATAAATAAATAAATACAATAAAATGGGAGAGTATTGACATACTGAGGGTTATAAATTGATTGTGTCATTTTTGAGGAAATATAAGATGATTAGAAAAGTTTAAGAGGGAGAAATGATGATGGGGAAAAAAGGAAGAAAATAGAAAAAAATTGAAAGAAAAACAGATAACCATGTAAGAAGGTTCAAATCCCTCCCTACTCGTTAACTACTAAAAAGCTAACTAGTGCAGGACAATGTAGTGCCCTGAATTTAAGACACAATTTGGACACCATGCACACTTTTTTTTAAAGAGCAAATATGACATCACCAATTTCACAAAGTAAAAGCATCAAATATGAGCAAAGACAATGTATGAATCCATTGTGTTCTGGTGATGAAAATTTGGATGGTTTATTAAAACATTAATTAAAATACAATTTTTCACCAACATTTTTCCAACACAATGCACACTGAGATTTCTGGGAAATTTCACGGGAACTTGGTTTTAGAATTGTAGAGTCAGCCAGCATTACATAATGGCAAATACACTATAAAGTGCACTATGTAGTTAGTAATGAAAGAATTTGAAGACAACCCGACCATTGATCCACACTATCACCCAACATCCGACCAGTAGGTGGCAGTCATGCATGTAAAAGTTGTGTTATCACCTTCTTAAAATAAATGAAGAAGTCTCAGAGAGGAACAGTGTTGACTGGCTTCGACATCTTGATGTTTCTTTTTGTTTTAAACACATAGTTTTGGGATTGTTTTGAAGACCAGAAAAACGATCAAATGTATCTACTTAATTAAATTTTTCTTTTAGCCAAATTTCATATGCATAAATGTAAATGTACACCTGCTTTTTGACCAGTTTAATATTTTTAATTTCTCAGATTAAAATATACAATCAATATTTAAAATTAAAAAACTCCGCAAATTTAAAAGCTGTTAAAACGTGTTACCTATTTGAAAAAGTAAAGGGTTTGGATAATTGCTAACCCATTTGGCTCTACTCCTCTTGTTTAATTTTGTGATTTGTTCAATGTACTTTCTGAATCCTAATCTCTTTTTTCTTCTTTTTCATTTTCGGCTCTCTTTTGTTGTCATCCTTTTTTCAGTTTTTCTGTTTGCTGTGAATGGATCCTAAGTTTTGTCAATAAAGTTAAAAATAAAAAGTTGGGTTCAGCATAAATTATTATTGAATCCCTTTTTTTTAGTAAGTTCTGGCAGTGCCATCCTATTTTTGAGTCTTTTTTTCCATCTTAAGAAGAAACCCACCACATGCCTTGAAATTTTGCTCAAACAAATGGCAGATAAAAATATACATTTTAAACCCAAATATTCTCTGCCATTGTTGGAGGAGGAGACACTTTGCTAATGGAAATACACTGGACTGACAGCAACAAAGATTATTAAGATTGAAGCTTTTGCATATTCAGTGTTTGTACAAATGCATGAGTTAATAGAGAAAGTGATGGTAACTGAACCTGACAAGCCCATATTTTTACATTGGACGCCCCTCTTGTGCACACCCTACTACTCCTCCTTTGTGAACCGTCTTTAGCGCAGATTCAGCATCATCTGGTGCAGAGTGTGAGGCAGATGTTCCTCCCTAAGTGTGTGTCATTTAAAAAAACAGGGCAACCTTGTGGATCGGGAGACTGCATGACTTTACATTGTGCTCATTCCCTTCATTGCACTGATTCAAGTCTCTCTGGAATGTCACACTGGACAAGCAGCCCACATACTCCCCACCCTCACAGTCTCACCATTATTGGCACCTCAGGTCCTTCTCAACATCATTATATCAATCAAACAGCATGTAAAGATCAATATTTCACATAAAACAGGAGATAAAATGACATGCTTCAAATGCATAGAAGCAGCTTCCCCTTATGTCAAATATGGATCCTTCCATCCCACAGGTGTCGAGTCAACCTCGACCTTCTGAATGAAAACTCTCCTGGACGCTCGCAGCAGACCAGGTAAACTAACCTTCAAACTGACACAAACGTGGGACTGTAAATGATGATGAGTTTGAACTTTTGATCCGTTAGTTCTGAGACTCCCAACAGTAGATTTTAGACTCACTTTAGACCTTATTAGAATTTATTTGTGATTGGCAAAAATAATTTCCACCCTTGGAGGTAAAACAAACAGCATGAAAATTATAGTAATTTTCCAATAAACATTGAAACAATGAATCTTTCCAAAACTCCACCATGACTTATGACTTTTCACATTTATTGATCTTGAGTTCATCTCATAATGTGTTCTAAGTCCTAATTTGAAAACCCCAAAGGGCTTTAATCTTGGTAAATCAATTAAACTTAAATCAGAAAATGTCCTGTTGGAGATGTGAACATTGAGTAGTCTCTGAAGGGAGCCAGGAGTGGACTTCTACTACATCCCTTGTGAATACCTTTGCACACGGTGATGTCGTCCTGCAACCGAGATCAGCTCGAATACAAACAACAAACACGTTCATTCATGATTAAAGACTGCAGTTCAAAACACCCAAACTCTTCTAACTGCAGAGATTTAATCACGTCAGCATAGACTACCTTTTAAAATAAAAGTGTTTGGAAATTCTTAATTAAACTTTTTAATTAAAAGTGGTCAGTTCCTCTGCTCAACTTACCACGAAGTTCTGGTCTTTTTGGTTAACTCTTGAACACCGGAGCTTGTTTCTTTTGACTACCATAACTCTTTAACCGTTAACACAATTAATGTAATTTCAGTTGGTTCTGGAACACAGAAAAGCAGCTTTGTGTTGTTGTGCAACACTTAACGTTAGCGATGTTGCATATCAATGCAATGTCAGAATGAAAACCATTTTTCTCCCCAATAGAATCAGCTTATTCACATTTATTGCCTAAACAGTCGGTAGGTCTAAGGCTGTGTGTTATTTAGGTGACATTAAAGGCATTAAAGGGTTAAATTATGATTTCAGCTGAAGGATGTCATGGTGTGTATCCAGGGTGTTCAAATCCAGACCTCGAGGGCCGGTCTCGTATATGTTTTCCAACCAACCTTCATATGAAGCTCCGTATTGGCTAAACACACCTGATCCAGGTAATCGGCAGCAGGTAAGACAAGATTTCTTGAAAACTAACAGGAGGTTGTCCTTCGAGACCTGGACATCCGTTTGACTTTTCACTCAAAACACCCACTCTACAACTGGAACTAAAGCGGTAGGTTAAAATGTATTTGTCAAATTCCAGAAAGCAATTCAATAGTTTAACAATAACTTTGAAGATGAACTTCTTCTTTAATCTTTGCAATATTTCAAAAACGACTAACATTCTGTGTTAGGATGATGCAACAATCAGGTGTTTGTTACTTCAAGATTAGACTTTTACAGTATGCAAATGTATTACTACTTTCAGAACAGATGCTGTTGTTTTTTATCCCCTCTTCTCTCATAGAAGCATCTGTACTTTTATCTTTTTTTCTGTTTGAGATCATTTAGTTTAATGCTACTTTTTGTTTGACATAACCATGAAGGAAAATTGATGCATTTTAAATAAATTGAAAGTTTCATACAGTTTCATGGAAATAGATGTTCACTGCATAAACAGGTTCCTAGAAATACATTAAAATTTCTTAAAATTTAGAAGAAAAAATCTGTCATTGGAGTAAGAAAAATGAACTTACCTAGACAAATCACTAATAAATGTGTTCTTATGATAAAGTTATTTACCATTGAAAAACTTTTCTTGATAAGAATATTTTTTTGCAAGACAGAAAATAAGTATTTTTTGTAGCAAGAGTTTTTTTTTTTAATATCATAAATTCCTTTTTTTCGATGTTCACTGAGAAGAAAATTGATTGAGAGATTAATATAAGAACAAAAAAGTGCTCTGCCTTCAGTCTTGAGGTTTCTACTGAAGCAAACATCTGTCATCTGCAAATCCAGTCCAAAATTAAATACTCCATTTCACAACTGAAGTATGTCTTAACTTTTAAAACGCAGCAACAGCAAATCTGTTCTGAGATATAAGATGAAATAAATCAAAATCTCTTCACGTTTTGAAGAAACGTATTGAGTTGTTCCCTGGGCCTGGATCTGCAGAGCCATTAAATCTCAGCTGAGTGACTGCGCTGCGTTTTAATTAATGAGGCCACTTTAGAGATTTATTCTGTGGACCAATTACAGCATCTATGACCCCAACGCAAAATCAATCACTGCCACTCTGATGACATCATAAGTGACTAAGCAACTCTACTGAATGACATTACAGCATCGGTAAAAACGGCTCTGCAGGATACGGGAAGCAGCAGGCTGAGGTCAGACGAAGACGCGGCTCTATATGACAAATAATTTAATCTGTTGGAATTTATCTTCTCACCACAGATCTCAGATTTGATTTTAAACAGTTTGTAAGTGATTTAGTGAATTTATTGTTAATTTTTTACAAGGAAACATACAGTAGCCACCCTTTAGGCTTGAACAATTGGAAGAGAATGAAGAAAAAAGTCTTATATAATCCTTTCCTCTTTTCATTAGCAAAAGGTGACATAAAAAACAGAACCAAATCTTTCCAAACTTTACATTTCTAACCCCTCCCTAACCCATCTCGGTCTTTAGCTTACATTTGTGTATTGTCCCAATTAATTTTCCTGCTTGCATTTATATAATATATTCTTTAAACATTATTTTGAATGCAGCTATGTTTGTAGTTTCTTTCAATGTAGAGTCCAGTGAGTTCCATAGATTGACTCCATTAACTGATATGTGTGTCTTTCTCTCTGGATTTCAAGACAACAACTTCACTCAACATTATTGGATTTTGCATTTAGTTTGCATTTATTTCGATTTATTGGATTTCATGATGCCAAAGAAGAAGGCTCCCATGAAGGCCGGATCCAAGGCCTCCTTCTTCTTCATCTTCTCTTCTGGGCAAGGGCATGATGGAGCTGAACAAGACAATTCTGTTGGTCTTGTAGCATAAAAGAGAGAACATCCCTGCACTGGGGGTTCACGTGTACCCCATGAAATTTAAACTCCAACTGATGACAGATCGTCAAAATATGCTTTTTCTATAGATCCCAAGCACACAATACAGCAGTGAAACATCAGTGGCACAAACGTGGTCAGACATGTTTTGAACATGGAGTGAACACAAAAAAATCTATTTGTCCGTGCTTAGCCGCTAGCAGTGGCTACAGCAGTGCACAAACGCAAAATTTCGGCGTCCAAGCGCATGTGCCGGCGTTCGCTCTACGGCCCGACCGCACACTGGCACTGCTGTTGCGTCGCTGTTTCACGGCCATTGCACGGCTGTACCACTGCTACGCATTCACTCATCGTCTAATTTATTATGCAGTTCAAACATTTTTTCCGCATCACACAGCAGCCAAATTTTGTACCGCGGGTATGCGCGTCCGTTCCACGGCCATATCTCGGCCGTTGCACTACCAGTCCACTGCTAACAGCGTCTGTCATTTGTTGGTGATGTTAAAATCTGTGTCAAGTCATTAGTTAGTGATGTTAAAGTCCGAGTCAAGTCACAAGTTACTGATGTTAAAGTCTGCGTCAAGTCACGAGTTACTGATCTTAAAGCACGAGTCAAGTCACAAGAAACTGATGTTAAAGTCCGAGTCAAGTCACAAGTTAGTGATGTTAAAGTCTTTGTCAAGTCACGAGTTACTGATCTTAAAGCATGAGTCAAGTCATTTGTTAGTGATGTTAAAATCCAAGTCAAGTCACAAGAAACTGATGTTAAAGTCTGAGTCAAGTCATGAGTTACTGATGAAGTCACAAGTTACTGATCTTAAAGTATGAGTAAAGTCACAAGAAACTGATGCTAAAGTCCAAATCAATTCACGAGTTTCTGATGGTAAATTCAGAGTCAAGTCAGGAGTCACTGCTGTAGAAGCCCAAGTCAAGTCTAAAGTCGTAAAATTCATGACTCGAGTCCACACCTCTGATAAGTTTATTGTGAAGGTTAATGAAATGTACACACACTTATGAGGTAAGGGTTGTACGGTGTCCTCACAACATTCTTCAGTACTGGCTCCTTACTGCGCAGTAATGCCACACGTACGGGTCTCCACGGGATACCCAAGTGCCCTTAAGGCGGCTGTAGGATGTCCACAGAACCCACACCCTGATTGTCTGATTTAATCATTTCTAGCAGTCAGGCTGCACTTATCACGTGAACAGCACTAGTGCTGATTTTCTACTGATGTCATTCATATTGTTGTGGTGAACTTAAAAATATAGAATCTGAGAGATCAAGAGTTTAGACCATTTGAATGGACCATAGTCTCGATGTGCTTGTGGATTCATTGGGGTGTCCTCTGTCTTTACTCCTAACAGTTGTTGACCTGAACTTTTCATTGAGAGTTCATTAAATTGTTGTTTTTGCACCATATTGTCAGTACACTTCTGTACATTTATGTTGAAGTTTGTGTGAAGGATAATATCACACAGAAATGAGAACAGATGTTATAGCAAGATGTTGGGACATCTGTTCACTTAACATAATGCTCCCCTTTTCACTGCAGCCAGAACAAATCTATGACAGATTACTAACTGAATTTCACTTCTTTAATCCTTTTTACAATATTTAAAGTAAATGTTTTATACCAACAAGCTCCAGAAACCGAGTAGATCTACTGAATCTCCTACATGTTCCGGTGGCCTTTATCTACAGGATAAGTGGGACTATTCTGCTTTAACATCTTAGAAATCCCATTTTAACAACACAATAGAATTTGTCAACAAACTGCTAACTGAGAAGCAGTTTTCCATCAGCTCTGACAGCAGATCTCATCAAACGTGTCGTCCCCTCAATGTCACCCAAACTCTGCAGACAGAAATTGTCTCCTTTCTGCAGCAGAAACCACTTTACCGTGTTCTGATGGCTGGAGGTCCAGTCGGGTCGAGTAAACTCCGATTTCAGCTGCTGTTTGGATTGAGGAGTGAAAAATACATTTCTGTGCAAACATGTGCTGATGAACAGGTTGTGTAGGGGACGAGCTCTGCGGTGTGTGCTGTTGCCATGTCAACAAAGAGAAGGTCGGTGCACATTCTGATCTTACATAAAGATGGTGGTGGTGTTAAACAGCAACACAACTCAGAAAACACAAAAACTGTTTGCATTTGAAACACTTTACAATGAAGCAACAGGAAGGAAGCTTTTGTCCGTGAAAAATAAAAGTTCTCCTTTGGCTGCACAAAAAAAAAACACACTGGAGAATTGATCTAATTTTATTCCAGAAAACTCAAATCCTCCTACAGTTTTATTTTATAGATGCTTTTTCTTTCATATTTCAGTTCTGTTGTTTTGCTGATTTGATCTCAGAACATTTGCTCCACTTTTAGACAAAATTAATTCTATTTTATTTGTGCTTTTAGCAAGAAAACAAAAAGAAGGCAAAAAAACCACATTAACCTCCCAGCAACCTTCCATCAATCAATTCCATTTCCCTTTTATAAATAAAAATTTACAGTTTGTTCATGAAACCTAAAGATCTTTGTTGTACAAATGCAAACAAAGTTTCCATGTGGAAAGGCAAACCTGACCCTCAGTAAAATTAGCAGTGTTTCCAGTACATGATACAAGCCAAACTTTATTGAAAATCTAGAAATGTCAACAAAATCATTACACAATTATATTTTTTCCATTAAATCATAATTATCAGACTAAATACAAACATAATTCAAAAACACAGCGATGGATGTGAACAACACTTTGATCTGCAGCAGATACACAAAAAATGTCTGCCACAGTTAAAAGCTGCTGCTCTTTACCTGCTGGCACCCAAACACAAAATCAAATCATGATGTCTTTCAACTATATTTAATATGTTTTTGTCTTCTAAGCGAAAATACGCCTGTTTTTACCCCAAATTCTGTCCATCAACATACAAAAAAAGTTGTGTATTATCATGGAAACTCTTCAGCCCTGTAAAAGCCTACTGCAATAAAGAATTGACAACAATGTAAATATTAGAAAGATTTTTTTAATCATTTGATGACATCTGTGTCAAAACTTTTTCTGCCAGAATTGGTTTGAGATTGGAGGCAGCCGTATTGAAATAAGCAAGAACAGCTCTTCTACTGCCCCTAGTGGAATGAGGATGAACTCCAAGGGACCAAGTTGTGTCCAATGTTTTTTTAGGTAATATCTAGATCATGCCAATAAGATAGGGGTCTCAGAAATGTGGTATCAAATATGACGTGGTTAAACCTGCTAAAACCTTAGCTGGGAAAACAAGTTCATTTGGTAACACTGATCCTCTGGGCCACAGATTGTGTCTTCAAACAGAAACTGCAGCAGGATCTCCAATAGTATTTATTCTTACCATATTTTTTTGTTTTTGAATGTTGTGTCATTTTAAATATTTTCATAATGCTTATTGGATTTGTCTTAATTTAGTTTCATAAATTGATGTCTGTCCACACCCTGGACATCCTGGTGATCTGTCTAGACTCTAGGATGTACCCTTCCTTCGGCCAACAGTAGCAACCCTGTGACACCAAATGGGATACAGGAGGTTAAGACAATGGATGGACCCATTATTATTTTCAGTTAATCCATTTAAATGGACCAAGCTTCTGATTCTCTTCAAAAACATGAACTTTGTGAAAATCTGTCATTTACTTTTTGTCTTTTTTTATCCTGAAATGTGACCTTATGTCTCAAGGCGATGTGCTTAAAGATCAGTAGAGCATTCTCATCCTTTCCTTTCTTTTCACACTGTCATTTCATCTTTTTGTTCTGACAGATCAGATATCTCTTTCCTTCACCATTTGGATGGATTGCAAAGTTTCCCGAGCTATAAATCTATTAATATTCACTTTGGAGAGAGTAGGTGATAAATTGTGATCATAAAAGTGTCAAACAGAGATGAGAACCACCTCCTCTTAACACAGTCATATGGACACACAGTCAGCAGCGTCCTGTGCAGACACCAGAGACTCATTTTACTTCACTGAGACTGACCGCCATGTGCTTGTTCTGATGTTGTTTCAGATGATAAATTAAACTGTTAGTCTCTGTTCTCACAGACTAACAGGTTTATTTTTTTGCAATCGAATGTGACTGCGTTGATAGAAAAAATATTTTTTATCTTCATTGAAGAAAATTCACCCATTTTGTTTGTTTGTTTGTATGTATGTATGTATGGATAGATGACAGATGGATGGATGGATTGAAGGATGGATGGATGGATAACAGATATATGGATGGATGGGTGACAAATGGATGGATGGCGGATGGATGGATTGAAGGATGGATGGGTGGACGGATGACGGATGGATGGGTGACAAATTGATGGATGGGTGACATATGTTTGGATGGATGAGAGATGGATGGATGGATGAGAGATGGATGGATGGATGAATGGATGGATAGGTGAAAATGGATGGATGACGGATAGATGGATGGGTGACATATAGATGGATGGATGGATTGAAGGCTGAATGTGTGACAGATGTATGGATGGATGAGAGCTGGATGGATGGATGACGGATGGATGGATGAATGGATGGATGGGGAAAAAATGGATGGATGAAAAGTGAATGGATGGATGATGGATAGATGGATGGATGGGTGACAAATGTATGTATGTATGGATAGATGACAGATAGATGGATGGATGGGTGACAAATGGATGGATGGGGGATGGATGGATTGAAGGATGGATGGGTGGATGGATAGATGGATGGATGGGTGACCAATTGATGTATGTATGGATCGAAGGATGGATGGGTGACATATGTATGGATGGATGAGAGATGGATGGATGGATGAATGAATGGATAGGTGAAAATGGATGGATGACGGATAGATGGATGGATGGATGGATGGGTGGGTGACAAATAGATGGATGGATGGATTGAGGGACGGATGAATGAATGGATGGATGGATGGATTGAAGGATGGATGGATGGATGGATGGATAGGTGGATGAATAGATGGATGGATGGGTGACAAATTGATGGATGACAAATGGATGGATGGATTGAAGGCTGAATGGGTGACAGATGTATGGATGGATGGATGACAGATGGATGGATGGATTGAAGGATGGATGGATGAATAACAGATATATTGATGGATGTGTGACAAATGGATGGATGGATTGAAGGATGGATGGGTGGATGGATAGATGGATGGATGGGTGACAAATTGATGGATGACGGATGGATGGGTGGATTGAAGGATGGATGGGTGACAGATGTATGGATGGATGAGAGATGGATGGATGGATGAGAGATGGATGGATGGATGAATGGATGGATAGGTGAAAATGGATGGATGACGGATAGATGGATGGGTGACAAATAGATGGATGGATGGATTGAAGGATGGATGAATGAATGGATGGATGGATGAATGGATGGATGGATGGATTGAAGGATGGATGAATGGATGGATGGATTGATGGATAGGTGGATGAATAGATGGATGGATGGGTGACAAATTGATGGATGACAGATGGATGGATGGATTGAAGGCTGAATGGGTGACAGATGTATGGATGGATGAGAGCTGGATGGATGGATGACAGATGGATGGATGGATGGATGAATGGATGGGTGAAAAATGGATGGATGACAAATGAATGGATGGATGGATAGATGGATGGATTGAAGTATGGATGGGTAACAGATGTATGGATGGATGACAGATGGATGGATGGATAGATGGATGGATGGGTGACAAATTGATGTATGTATGGATCGAAGGATGGATAGATGGATGGATTGAAGGATGGATGGGTAACAGATGTATGGATGGATGACAGATGTATGGATGGATGACAGATGGATGGATGGATGACAGATGGATGGATGGATAGATGGATAAATGGGTGACAAATTGATGGATGACAAATGGATGGATGGATGGATGAATGAATTGCAAGATGGATGGATGGATGGATTCAAGGATGGATGGATGGGTGACAAATGAATGGATGAATGGATGGATGGATGGAAGGATTGATGGATTGATGGATGGAAGGATGGATGAATGGATGGATGGATGGATGGTTGAATGGATGGATGGATGGAAGGATTGATGGATTGATGGATGGAAGGATGGATGAATGGATGGATGGATGAATGGATAGATGGATTGAAGGATGGATGGATTGAAGGATGAATGGATTGAAGGATGGATGGATAGATGGATTGAAGGATGGATGGATGGATGGATGAAGGGATAGATGGATTGAAGGATGGATCGATGAATGGATGGATGGAAGGATGGATGGATGGATTGAAGGATGGATGGATGGATTTCTTTAGAATTTTGTAGCTTCTTGGAGTTGTCGGTTGTATTTCCTGCTGTCGTCTCGTCATAAAAACCTGAACTCCTCCAAAACATTTTGTCACATCTTCTGGCTGTCTTGTGTCATAAACATGTCGTAGTGTTTTGTTTGTTTGTCAGTCAGTTAAGCAGAAAGATTTCCATCCCTTTTGTTATACTGAGACATATTTTACCTTCTTTTCTTTATCTTCGTGGTGAGTAATACAGCCTCTTCAGCTGGACTGCAGAGAATGGACTCTCTTTTTAAACTCTTCAGCGTGAACCATCAGCTCTACCAATTAAAAATGGACATCAGTGTTCTGTGCGCTCATGCTTGTGGCAATATAATGAAAATGGAAACCAAAGCTATCTGACGTTCCATCGCTGACACAAATCAATAGTGCAGTCATGCATGTTGTTGCACAGTAAGAATGTCTTTATTAGGGGAGCAGTGGGGGATTTCACTTTCTCAGCAGCGGCTGATCCACTACTGCAAATATAACAAGGGACACTATCTAATTATTAACTCCCATGATGCAATACCTGAGGAACCTTAATGTTGTGCATTTGTGCCTAACTCAACTGTTCTGTTCACATAAAAAGGCAGTTTCTGCAGCTGTTACCTGTTTAATTTCCTGCTCTGCTATTGTTACACGACTTTGACAGAAGAATCTGTATTTATAGACGATGCTAAAGACTAATCCTCCTGCTGTTCTGACTCTGCACATTTGTAAAGGTGATGGTTAAAAGTACTGCTGTAATTTTTGTGAAACAGCTTTTTGTTTTAAATATTAAGCTCTAAAGGATCAATTTTCTCCGATAAAGAGGAAAGACGAATATCTACTGTCCAATTACTAATGAGCAAAAGTGATTATGAAAGTACATGTACAATAACCTACCGACTGTTTGGATTTAAAAAACAGAACCAGACTTCATCCAAATGGACCTTGAAAGTTGAATGGACCTTTCTTAATGTAAAAGTTAAGCAGATGCGCAAATCAGCTTTTCTCTGTGTTCAAATCCGCAGGAATTACATTTGTTCCATGAACGGTTGAAGAAACAGAAGTTCAAAGAATGCGTGTTATTTAAATGTTGCATGTGACATCTTCAGTGTTAAAGAGTTAACTTGGGACCCATGATGGACTTAGAAGAAATGATCGACTTTATATCTTTTCCTCATCAGAGGAAACTCAACTCTCCATGGCTGTGTCCAAATTCAGCGGCTGCGTCCTTCTGAGGCCGGGTCCTTCGGTGTCACCGATGGCCGGGTCCTTCCTAAAGCCGTTAGACCGGATGTTAAGTGCAGTGAATTTGGACGGACTAACCTTGCTTTTTTATTTTTTATTTTTTATTTTTTTTTTGAAAAGATGATCATTTTCACCACTGATTTTAGTTTTCATCTAAAAAGAAAGAAAAAAAGAGAACAAACAAAGAAGAACTGCAGGATCTAGCATACAAGCCGAGACCGCTATTGAAGCGCTTTAATTTTAACATTTCAGATCTAAATAACCTTAAAATGTTTTATTTAATCATCAAAACCATCAAAGTCTGTCATTGTTTGTCAGAAAAATCTTTGGGGCCGACCACAATGCATCTTGGGATACGGGCAGCATAGAAGGACACACCAGAACGATCCTTGAATTTGGGAAAAGGAAGGCCGCATTCGTTGGCCGCATTTGAATCAGTCGTTGAACTTGGACAGCACTTGTCGTCAGCGGCCAACAAATGCAGCCCAGGAAGGATGCAGCACTAGAATTTGGACAGAGGCCATATCTTTTCTTTGCCTCCTTTCACCCATTTAGGGCCACAAGGAGCCAATCCATCAACTGAGGTGAAGGCGAGGTCTTGGACAATTCACCATTTCATCACAGGACCTTAGAAAGACACACACCTAAGAGAAAACTCATCCATCCACTGAAGAGCATGCAAACTCCTTACTGAAAGAACCCAGACATGATTTGAATCAGGACCTTCTCTCTAAGAGTGCTAAACACTACATCACAGTGCAGCCTGAAACACGACTTTCACTGAAGGCTTTTCATGTTTTATTCTTCTTCAAATGTTTGCTCTTTTTTAATCTTTTTAGTGAACGATTTTGGCGATGCAAGCTATGCAACACTCCTCACTTTCTGAGCTGCTTCCCACTGTTCTTGAATGCCTCCAAACGCTCACCTTAACTTCCTTTCTTCACCTTCTCTTCTCATCACTCAGCTCTGCCTCTGTCATCCTCCTCCTCCAAAACGTTCATTCTCTTCCCTTCTTTCTTGTGGTTTCTGTACCTTTTTATTAGAGGGAAGGATATGAGTCAGAGGTGATGCTGTGATTGCTCCAGCAGATGTTTGACGGACCTATAAATACATAAGGAAGCACGCACCCGTGTGTTTGAAGGCTCCTGGAAAAGGAAATGGAATCAAAGAAAGAGGAAGACGATGATCTGACTTTGATCCAGAATGGACCCACAGGAATACCATTCCTATTCTGGCTTCAGTAATGAAGGTCAGTGGTGTAGGTGTGGGTGACATGAGTAAAGAAAACACTGAAACATGTGACAACACTATGAAGACATTAGAAAGCTGCTGCTTCCAGAGGCAGGTGCTTCTCATATCCTCGGATGCTGTGATTTATGTGTCAGATTTATCTGTCATCTTCATGAGACAGTCGGCAAGGACCACAGCTGTTCCTGCAGAAAATCTTCTTACATTACAGCTCCGTCTCATATCTGTGTGCTTCTCCTTACAAATTACCCAAAATGGGAATCTGTTTTAAAAGCCTTAAAATAAGAGCAGGTTCTGCTGCTTTACTGACTTTTCTTCACATCTTTCAGGAACAAAGAGTATTTATTTAAATGCATGCTCAGTTAAAACAAATGGAAAATCCTTTTTTTAATTTTTCATAGAACCTAAATGTTCTAAAAGTCCTTATCAATTTAAAAATTGATGATTTGAAGTAAATTAAGTTAGGTGTCCTGACGTGAATTTGACATAAACTGATCATGGTCTATGGTTTACATTAATCAGAATTAAAACACAAAAAATATTTAAAAACTCAACATTTAGGTTTTTGTTTATTCAAATAAAGTGAGTCAAATGTTAAAGAAAAAGGGCTCATCAAAAATCCACCTCTAAACAGTGAAAGGGACTGCTAGCACAGATGTTAGCCTCCAGCTAATTTCCCATCAGCCCTTTTTTTTAAACACTCTTTCCTGCTAGCTTACATAACCCATCCTGAAATCTGCAAACCTCAGGCAGAGGTCTTCTTCAGGTACCAAGAATTAAAACTAAACATGGTGAGGCATCATTTCAGTATTTCTCCTCAAAGGTTTGGAACAATCTCCCTGAAAATGTGAGACAGGCCACAAGTCAGAAAATGTTCAAATCCAAGTTGAAAACATCTTTATCTATCAATGTGTTTTAAAATGGGAACTCTTTTATGTGTACGTTTTTAATATTTTAAATGTGTGAATTTTATGATATTACTTGTGTTTTATCAATAGATTATTATTTCCTTTTCATAATTTTATATATTTTTGTACAGCACTTTGAATTGCCTTGGGTTTTTAAATAATGATCCAAGCTAACATTAGCCCAGCAAAACAAAGAAAAACAGAGCAATATCAGAGCTCTCCAGATGTATAGTTTTGACCCAGATGGTTGTTCAGATGAGGAAAATGAAGACATTAATGAATCGGTTTGTCTTCAAGTGGATGCTTCTGAATTGGAGTGGAGAATGAAGACTTAGGCTCCGCCCACGACAGTAGCTGCGTCACAAACCTGAGCTTTTTCAAACTGCAGGTTTTCATCTGCTCCTGATCCAATATGACTATTATAGAAAAATACTCAGAAATGCAGTTTTAATTTTAATTTAATTTATATGTCTTTCTAAAATGAGGAAAATGTTACAAGAACATGTTAAAAACAAGATTTTCATTGGAGTGGGAAGCTGAGCTTCTTCTTCTTTTTTTACTTTTTATTTTCAAAAGCACATTTTTTTATACAAGTCACACAAACCATAGATCCAAAACACTAACTGGATATGCTTCTTCTAAAATATAAGTCTTTCTTCAAAGCTCTTGAACTTGACCTGGTGACCTCAGAGAGGACTCTTCTGACACCAAAACATAAGAGTATGCAGGTTGATTGCTTGGAGAGAAAGTATATTAGAAAAAATAACTTTGGATTCCAAACTCTGGACTGAATCATCTGAAATGAGTGGGTGGTGTAGAAAGGTTAATGAACGTGCCTGTGATGACTTTCCATACAGTCTAATCTGCTTCAGGTTGTATTAAGTTAATTCTAACACCCGGCGAGATCACCTGGTTTTCATTGTCTTTACAAACTGAGCGAAGTGTTAACTGTTGCTCGTGATTGGAGGCTTTTGTCCGCCCGCATGAGCTGTTGTGATTGCAGATTTCAGGACTCACCGTAGCGTAAAAAGTCACTCGCTTCTAACTGAACTTAATCACACACTGCAGTGCAGAGTAAATATCTAATCCCACACAGAGCCGCGTAAAATCTGATGTACACGCTAATGTATTTATCATGTACGTGCACACTCCCAAACCGCACACTCATCAGCAGATAGACACGTGTCTTTGAAATACAGGAGGGGGTTCAATCTGGCTTCGCTCTGGGCAGACGAGGTAGCGCACGCTCATGCACGTGCGCGTGCACACACTGTGATTTCTGATCTGTCTCAATGCCACGCCTCAGCAGATTCAATCAGAAGGGAGGCTTTGTTTTTTTTTTTTTTTCTTCTCCATCTCTTCTTTTTTTTATTCCTTTTCCAATTCACACACTTGCTTCACAGTTTTAGCCGAACAGCTTCGGAATTCACACAGACAGCAGAATTAACAGAGTCATCGTGAACTGTAGCAACCCATTTTATCTTTAAGAAAAACACTATAGAAGGCCAGGAGGTCGGAATCTCCTGATCCTTTCAGCACCAGCCTTATCCTTTCAGAACTTCAGGTATGATAGTCACTAACAAGTTGATGCAGTCCAAGAGTAGATTATTGCAGTGTTTTGGTAATTCACCTCATAAGAAGTAAAAAATATCATGGAATCTGGAGTAAACAAGTTTTAATTTTGATCTATCTATCTTTTAAAACAGAAAATGTTTCAGTTTTTATTTCAAAACCGCAGCGTTTGCTCTCAATTTCAACAGTGGGTTGATGTCCTTCAAGGAAAAATCTTAAAGAAATGCTACGTTCATGTGATGTTGGAAAAATGACTGTCTGACTCGAAAAACACATGAACATCGAAAACAACACATAAATGCAAAATAATTTTCTGCACCTAAACAACAATTTATTTGTAGTTCACCATCTATGGAGAGACACCTGAATCACAGGGAAAACTAAAAATTATCAATGTAATTTATTCCAGTTTGGCGGGGTAGATTTAATAGTTTATCAGGCTCTTTTGCCCACACCAGGTCTAAAGCATCTTTTGCATTATTGGTATAAGTTTTTTTAAAATTCACAATTAGGCTGCAGCCCCTACAAATAACCTTAGGATCCATTTGGGAATCATTTGTGTCAGAAAACACATCCTGCGGGTTTCTGCCTTCTAGGTTTTTGTTGCATTCAAGTACAAAATAAAAGCTAGAACAACACATTCAATTCAATTCAATCATTGGGCTTCATGCCGGTTTTTGTACAAAAGCAGAAAGTCAGTCATCAAATATAAACAAAAGCTCAACTAAACTATTTATTGGTAGTTCTATTTATTAGACTCTCCTTCTCTGTAGGGAAAACTCCTAAAAACCCAATTCTAGGAAAAAAAGAAGAAACGTTTGGGATGTCCACATGAAGGAGAGATCCTCTCCCAGAACAGACAGGCGATGTACCAGGACTATTAGCTTATCTAACGCGGCCAAGAGCAGGAACACAGACGATCCACCTGGAATCTGAAATCTCTCGTTTTTATAAAATTACATCTAAAACTTTCATTCTATGTTGTCAAAACAGTTTGTTAGATATTTTTGGGGTTTCAACAGCAAAATGAATCCCTTTTTTCCAGAAGGAATTTTCTGTTTTTGCATGATTTTATGTCTAGTGTGTAAATACAAAACGAAAAATGACAAAACAAAGGTAGTGTCACGTAGGTGAGGTTGTGCTGATTTAAATGATACCAAATAAGCAAGCAGGTCTTAAAATTGAAAATACAGAAAATTCAAAAGTTGACAAAAACAGTTTCACATCCTAGACTCCAAAGAGTTAAAAATAAATGTTCTAAATGTACAATTTTGCATAGGATTTTATATTGTATAATTTGCAGATAATAGAGAAATGAATCTTGATTGATCGCGACTAATTTTTTTCCCCAGGTTTTTGATTAATTAGTTTTTTTTTTTTTATCAATCCCGTCCTAATTTTGATTCATATATACTTCTATGTATTTTTTCACTGATAGAATTTAACTTTTATTGTTTAAAAATCCTCCCTCAGACCATCAACAGAAACTCTTTTCATTTTCTCTTCTGCCGTTGGCTAAAGTTTTAGCTTCTTCTTTCATTTCTTCATCTATTACTTCAGATTGCAAAAATTGTTTTGTGCAATCCAATAAAAAAACTGTGCAAAGGTGTTTCTGCATCCATTTTGAATGAAAATTAGGAGAGGAAATCTTAAAGAACTGTGCCTGTGCTGCAGGATAAATATAATATAGAGAATATTTGAATGTGTGCGATTTTCATCAAATCAATTTTCCTGTTTTTGCCAAAGCAAACGTTGTGTTTATAAAAAAGAAAAGCCGTGTCACAAACTCCTCATCTTAAAGTAGAACTAGTGAGATGTCAAAGTCACTGGTAAACGGCGAATCTGGAATATAAAAGTGATGAAGTGAGCGGTTCGATGGAACATAACCCTGTTATTCTCTAAGCCCAGAAGCAAACTGTGGCAGAAGCTCAGCTGCTTCCCTCTTTACCTTCATCCTTCCTCTTAGAACAGATGATTTGAGAATTGACGGCCTGCAGGCTCAACTTCACAGGTACAGGTCTAAAATGTGCCGGCAGAGCCACTAATTAAAAGATATCATTTATGCATCATATTTCAGACGGGGGTTCATGCTCGGGATTCAACATTTTAAAATGTCCCCTGTGAACAGAGCATGAGCCTCATCCTCTGTTCATGGGGTTGTTGCTGTCTTCCTGAGTAGAGGAGGAGCTGATGGTAGACACCAAATGAAGATGTCTCAGCTCATTTGCTTTTCAGCTCTCTGCTCAAGATCACCGCGTCCTTCTCGCTGCTCTCCCCTCCGTAGACACTCTCAGACTGTGCGCGATCCCCCCCAGTTTAAACTGGACGCGCGACAGTTCCCCTCTTCCGGGGACACACCATTAAAGTGTCACTCTGCCTCAGATGAACAGACTCGCTCTGCTGTTTCACGTTCAGACTTTTTCACTAGGAAAAATACCACATCTTTAAGACAAATATCATCAATGAACAAGTGATGCATTCGACAGAGGAAAAAGTTTTGTTTTCTTGGAGATCTAATGATCCAGATGAAGTTTGATTTCACAGAAACGTGAGGAGTTTTTCATTAAACTTCCAGTCTGCGAAGCTTCCTCTCTGCAACAATAAAATAAGACATTAAAAGAAAACACAATTTTCCTGTTGTTGTTTGAACCTTTCAAGCACATTTCTCACACAACATTAATGCCTCCTGACAACTTGTGGAAATGTGGGCTTTTCATCAGTCATGTGGAGGAAACAAGTCCTCCTGTTAGTGGGAGTGCCTCCACTCTCACAACGCCATGCAGGCTCGCTGGCTAATTCCAGTCCCAGTCAGAGAACCAAGAACAGTTCTGTGTCAGCCCAACGCTGCAGATAAAAGACAGTTGGTTTCACTTGAAACCACTTTTGGACATGTCCCTCACTGATCCAGGACGCCAGAAGGTCTGAAAATGTTCAGAACATAATAATAATAATAATACATTTTACATAGAATGTGTTTCAGAACGCTTAAGGATATGGTAAAAGTGAGTTAAAACATACATTTAAATAAAAATTAGAACTAAAATGAAGTATCAGGTGGGGATGCAGAACTATGATGGGTATGACAGTGTGAACAGATTGGTTTTGAGTTTTGATTTAAAGATGGAAAAACAGTTGAAAGCTCTTGCTTTCCATGGTGCTGGGTCGAGGAAGGGGGGCAGTCAGATGACGAGAAGATGAGGATGTTAGACAGCGGGATGGTGTGGCGATGTGGATCAGGCTGGACAGGTATGAGGGGGCGAGGTTGTGGATGGCTTTAGAAGTAAGCAAAAGGATCCTGAAGAGGATTCTGGAGTGGACTGGTAGCCATTGCAGCTGCTGGAGTATCGGCGTGATGTGATTGGACAGGAGGGTTATAGTGATGGTCCGGGCTGCTGAATCTTGAACTTATTGATGTCTGTGTAGGATTTTGAAGGCCAAAGAGGAGGGAGTTACAGAAGTCGATACAGCTGGTGACCAGACTGTGGACCGCGGCATGGGTTGACGAAGGCAGTTGATGCTTCTAAGATTATAATAAGCAGTCTAGGTCATGTTGTTGATGTGGACGTGGAATAAGAGGAAGCTGTCCAAGATGACGCCCAGGCTCTTCACTTGAGGGGAGGGGGTAACTGATGAGTTACTTATGGAGAGGGTGAAGCTGTTGGCCTTTGAGAGGATGGATTTTGTACCAATAGGAGAACCTCAGTTTTAATGCTATTGAGTTGAAGTGAATTGGAGGAGAACTAGGATTTCAGCTCAGACTGGCAGGATAGAAATGAGGTGGGGAGAAGTGTGGAGTTTAGGTGGATAGATAGAGTTGAGCGTCGTCGGCATAGCAGTGGAATTGGATATTGAAATCATGGAAGATGGCTCCAAGAGGTAGGAGATAGATTATGAAAAGAAGGGGGCCAAGGATAGAGCCTTGGGGAACACCAAAGGTGACATTAACATTTTTGTAAGTTTTCCAAATAAGAAATTAACAGTTGGATGAATTCCAGCATGCAGTTATGAAACCTTAGTCACATGTACCCATATTGAGCGAAACCTGTCACCCCGTGCCTATTTTCACAGAAAAAAAATGTTTGTGAACATTTTCTATCAAACTGTCGTCAATCTTGCCATTTTTTATGGGTCACCTGTGTGCCCCGTAAATGTTTGACCTTTCTTTTTGCCCCACAGAGGGCCTTTATCAGTGCGTAAGGGAAGTTGGCCATTCATTGTTGTAAGCCAAACCTCTTCCCATCAGCATTCTGTTTACACTCTCTCCTGCTACCATACAGTCCCTCACAACCCCAACCTAATGTTACTGCTACAACAAAAATGGCGAGCAATATTGGAGTACAGTTCTGAACCAGATGCCAGCTCAGATGAGGAAAATGAAGACCTTAGTGGATCTATTTGTCTACAAGTGGAAGCATCAGAATGGAGAGGAGAACGGTGCTTCTGGCCTGCTGTAGTAGCTTCTATGTCACACTTAGAAGGTTTTTCCTGCATCATCACATGATTTGAATAAAGAAATATTCAAAAATGCAATTTGGAACTTAATTTTCTTTATATTTGTCCTCTATCATACATGTTAAAAACATAATTTTCATCAGAGTGGGTCTTCCAGTGATTGGTATTTAAGTAAATGTTTACGTTTTAGTTTTCTGTTTTTATTATCTTTTCTAATAAATAAACAAAGGAAAAATACCTAAAATTAGGGTTTCATTAGCGCTAAAACAAAGACAGGGACAGCTCCAAGCATTTCCTCAGTATCTTGTTTTTCCTCAGCATTATACGCTCCATTAAAATGTTACTTTTGACCCTTTTTTGGACACCTGGATAATGTCAGCTTCCAGAAATGTCTTCATGTGTTCACAGCCGAAAGCAAAGGTTAGAAAAACCTTTTTATCCCGGCACATTAAAGAGCTATTAGTGCCTCCATTTATGGCTGGGGAGGCGAGCGTTGCAAACACTTGAGCGCTCTAACAATGTTAGCGCGCTGGTCTCTTCATTGACCCTTTCTTTAGGGACAATCACCGTCACAGAAACCTTGTTGTGTCTTGCGTCGCATCATCGTTCCGGTTCAACTTCTGAGGTCTGAAGAAAACCTCAAACATTCCCGGAGAAACCCTCGCATTTGGTTTGCGTTGACATTCAGTCGCTGTGTTTAGTAAGTGCACCTACGGCTCCGGGTGCAGTTGTGCATGCTAAATGAACCCTGTGGGTGTGTTTTGGAGGGAACACTCCATTACTTGAACACTCCCGCTGCATGGCTAGTGGGAGCCTTCCGCTCACAGCATTATGCACTAATTACAGCTGTAAACACACACAAAGACAAACACTCATAACCATTTACTAAATTTACTGCGCCGCAGCCGTCTCCCTCTGTTCTCCGTCTTATACCTTTCCGGTGATTGCCCGTGCCTTGATTGTGTAAGGAGGCGTAATTTGTTTGTTCCCTCAACAACAATAGAATGACCAGATTTAAACAGTTGGAGTGGGTGGAGGAAGAGGCGGAGGCCAATTTCATCTTCATCTCTGAACATATGTGATAGCACCTTTTGGTGTAGTATGGAGGTTTGAAGGAGGAGAAGACAAAAACACATACAGCAGAACAGAAGGACACAGCAATGAAGTCTAATAGTTCTGTTTTTGTTCTTCATTTAGGTCACAGCCATGATAACTGAGGACTAAATAAGCTGCATTGTGTTTCTTTTTGACACTTTTTCACCATTTGTTACAGAAAGAAGGCCACATGAATTAAAAAAAAAAAATTGAATGTTTCTTAAACCAGATGCAAGTTAACAACATAAAACTCAGTTTTTTTTGAGTAAAGACTTTCTTCCTCAAGTCTGTCAACTAAATACCAAAAACACTTGAAGCCACAGTGCTTTGTAAGTCCTCTGAATTTTTCTACAACAGGGTTAAATGTTTTTACGCTCAGATTTCTGACTTCACCTGAAGAGCCTTTTCATAGATTGTCTCCTGTGATGTTTACCTGTCTTCAGTTTATTCTGTTTGACATATTTCAAACTAAAAGGCTGGAGTTTTATGAAAATTTGGCTTGAGAAAGTGACAGACTCAGTGATAATTTGACTATAAAGTGGCATCACTCAGTTTACAAGTCTAGAACAATGGAGGTCAAAAGGAGCAGCAGGTGAAAAGCACAAACTTCAGGGAAAGACAAACCAAGAGGAAAGCCATCAAAGTGTTCCCAAAGTTCTTTTAATCATTTGATTTTGTCCTTTTTAAGCAAAATAAAAAAGTCTGTGTGCTTTTCTAGGACATAGTTTCTGCAGAACGGCAGTAGTTCATTAGCAATTTCCCTCTGAGTTGTGGGGATGACCGCCCCATCACCCATATCTAAGGCCCAATACAAATTCTTACCATCTCCCTACCCCATTTGTAGTTGAAGTGGTGTACGAAATATTTTTTTAAGATCCATACCACCAAACGGAGGGACACAGAGTAGAGGAGAAGCAAATTTCTTCATGTGGGTGAGCTCTTGAGCACAGAAGTTTACTGACTTTTTGTTTTAGCATGACCTTTTTAAAGTTGTAAAACCACTATTATTATGTATATTCAAGCACTAGAAGCGCCACGCTAACGTTACCGGACCAGCGACTGTTGGTGACATCATCGAATGAAAAGTGATGTCTGAATTCTGAGTCACAATTTTTCTATGGTTCCTCCCCTAATCACTACAGTGCACTATATAGTGTATTTGCCATTTTTAGTGCTGTCCAAATCTACTAATTCCAAAATCGAGTGCACTGGAAATTTCCCAGAAGTCTTTGCGAGAAACTAGCTTACATCGATGGTCACTAGATTAGCGGATACAGACCACAATGATTTGCGGTTGAACAATTTCGAACAAATAAACGTGTTTACATGTAATATTTGAATAAACCATCCACATTTTCACCATTAGAACGCAGTGGAGTCATAAATAAACATTGCGAGATGTTCATTTTTATTCGTTTTTTCCTTTGTGAAATCAGTGAGGTCATATCCTGTCTTTAGAAAAACGAAAGAAAAGTAGTGAGCATTGTGTAGGAATTATCTTTGAAATTCAGGGAACTATATAGTCCCGCGATATGTAGTTTTTCAGTCGTTAGGGGTTGGGGGGGGAATTCGGACAAAGCCTTTATCTCTGCGCTTGGAGGGCTAAATGCAGGGGTAGGGAGAAGGGAACAAGTCAGATTGGGCCTGAGAGCTCTCTGTTTACACTTTCTCCTGCTAATTTACGGCCCCTCACACCACCAACTAATACTACTGATACAACAAAAATGGTGAGCCTCATTAGAGATACCCAGCTGTACAGTTTTGAGCTAGATGCCAACTCAGACAAGGAAAACCAAGACATACATAAATCTAATCATCTAGATCAATGGTCCCCGACCTTTTTCAGGCCATGGAGCGGTTAAACCTAGACTATTATCACAGACTGGTTAATATTAGACAATTATTTCACGGACCAGTCCAAACAGGGCTAAAATCCCTGCTTGTAAGCTTCCGGTTTCTGAAAATCTATTTTGAGAATAAAATGCTACAGAAATTTAGCTTTAAAAAGTCCAAACATATCAGTAGATTTATGAAGATGATGAAGGTTAAATAAAACAAAGTTGTTGTTTTGTTGAAGTCATTTCTGATTTGAGAGTAAATCCATCAAAAACATATTACATGTTTTTTTCCCTACAGAATGCCAACTTTAACAATCAATCCAACTTCTGATACTCAAAAAGATTGATCATATTTTGTCTTTATATAAATCTCAATTCATTGAGTATTTTTTTAACACAAATGAACATTTTCTGTGCTAAAGTTTCTGAGTAGATGTCCACCTAATTCAGCCTTGCTGTAAGAAAATTCTCAGTTGTCCCTTTTACACGTTTCCATAAATCAGCAACTTTGTTTGATTAAATCTTCATTCTCTGTAAGATGAAGATTTTACCTTCAACAATTTGAAAAAAGAAATACTCAGAAATGCAATTTTTATCTAAATTTACTTCATATATGTCCTCCATCATGAGAAAAATGCCACAAGAACGTGTTAAAAACACAAAAAACACAATTTTCATCAAAATTGAACTGCTTAGCAGTGCAACCAGGGCATTCTCTTGAAAGCTGAATAATGACATTTAGACTTAAGATCTTATTTGAAACATTTCACCGCTTCATCCAAGGGGCTTCACCAACAAAGCAACCAATTAAAAAAAGAATATTTTTTTCAGTTTTGCTTATTTCCTTGTGTAAGTAGTTCATATAATTAATGTTCTGAAAATCTGCTTTACCCATTCTACTGTGTTAGTAGTCAAAGGGTTAATGAACTTCCTGACACATAAGGGAACTTCTTTAAACTTCTCGTTTGCACGTGGTACAGAACAAATTAATAACCGTAGCTCATCTCCAAACACTTCAGGCTTGGGAATAACCTCTTTTATTGAAAAGTGTTTAGCTTTTCGAGTTGAAACTTGTTTCAAAAAGCTGTGAGGCACAAATGAAAAGTGTTGGTGGCATCAGCTTAGGAGGGTGTGTGCAGCAGAGAAAAAGCGCTTACTTAACATGGCGTCCAAAAACATCAGAATGAGTGAGAGACAAAGTAGAGAAGGAAGAGTGTCTTTAGCCTCCAGTTATAAAAACTCCTTTTGTGTCATTTCTGCAGCTGTGGTTAATAGAAACCTGTCTATACATTGACATAAGTGCACCTTTGTCAGTCCTGAAGCCTGAGGATCGCCTGAAGATGCCAGAGGCATCTCTTTTTTTGTAAGTTATTGCACATTTTTTCCACCACACAGGAATTAATCTATTTTTATATGATTTTAGAAAACACTGAAAACTTGGATGAACCATCACACCTATAAGCAAGAAAAATACATTATTAAAGTTACAGAGTCCTTCTGCTCTCAACACCCAATTTTTAAATAGCGCTGGTGTTTGTCAACAATATACATTAGACCTGACAAAATAACCAAATTAATCCAATCCAAAACTATCAAAAGCATTTACAAAGTATTATGGTTTAAAACAGAAAACAAAACTCTTACTTACCCATACATGTAACAGTATACATGCTCACTATCTTTTGCCGCAGCACACCCATAGAAAAAAAATGTGCATGAAAATATTCGTTCAACAGGTTTACTGAGCAATCCAAGAACCTGATATGTAATGAGTGCCACCGAACCAGCAGACAGCCTGTATCCACCCGTAAGGACAGTTCAGACTGAGGCTTTATTCTGGAAAGAAGAGGTAATACATTGAAACTGTACAGAATATAAGCAGCTATAAATATATATATATATATATTCTGGATCAGATCAACTCCTCAATCAGGTTTGTCATGAGTTGCAGTGAAAGGAATTTTCAAGGACATCACAGGACATTATAGTATTATCAAATCTGGTGGTATGAAAAAAAACTTTTAATGGGAATTTGGTTTAATTAATTAATTCAATTAACATTCTAATGGCCAGGGGTGTCAAACTCCAGGTCTCGATGGCCGGTCTCCTGCTGGTTTTCCAGAAATCCTATTTTATCTGCTGTTGATTACCTTGATCAGATGTGTTTAGTCAGTAAGGATCTTTAATGGTAGATTGGGTGGAAAACATGTATGACACCAACCCTCAAGGCCTGGATCCGGACCCGCGAAAACCATTTAAGATGGAACTTGTTGGTAGATCTCACAAGATGATTAGTGCAGGAGAAGAACACAAAACAAAACAAAGAACACTTCAGTTCTAAAGGATTTTATTGGATATAGAAGATGTTTGTCTTTAAGAGGATAAAATATATCTGTCAGGTTTCACTGAACACACAGATCACAAGTTCAAGCCCAGGAACCAACACGAGGCTTGTTGTGTCAGGAGGGGACCTCCAGATATTTACTCCAGAATTTCACACAGAATGAAATTTTTAACTTAGAAACATGACTGACGGTAAAAACTAGAAGCTGCATGTCCATGCGTTTTCCAGAGAAGAAAACTTCAGTGTCATGCACAGAAGTTGAGTTGTTCCAAGATTTGTTGTTGGACCATAAAGTTGAGTTGGTCCAATTAAACTGGTGAGGAGTGATAAAATCCATCTGCATGCTGAAGCAACTGTAAAGGTTAATGCAGCAATTCTCAGATAAGAACTTGATAGAAAACGAAAGGAACTGTTGGATAGAGAACCTTCCAGAATCTCTGCTGAAAATGTGGCTCATAAGCTTCATTAATAACCATCTTCAGGGCAGGATGACAGACAAAAAAACTGAGAAAAATGAATAAATCATTTCACTGAAGGTCCCATTATAAAACCTGCCTGAACAACCTCTTGCCTACTGAACACAGAACAGAGAATTTCTGTCTTTTGTCTGAGCTGAGGTGCTAAACTGTTTCTGTGGGGCATGAGTATAAATGTTTTTATCAGAGCTGTTAGAAAAACTGGTTTTCTCTGTGAGATCATCTAATACAAATCCATGTTGTAAATGTATTTTAGTAGTTTTGAAACTCCTCAAATGCACTTAAAGAAATGAACAAAGATCTGATGGATGAATTGGAAACATAAAGCGCTGTGTCATCTGCTTACTGAACAATGTCTGTTAGTGTTCTGTCACCAAATGTTTTGTCATTAATTAAATTATTTTTTTCTAATTTGAGGTGATAAAGTTTACAACTTATTATGAAAATATGATGTTTTGTATCTTATGTTGCCATCTGGCAGCTATAGGTTCTTGACTAGAAAGTGGGAGGAGCTTGGTTTGGGGAAACATGCATGCTCTGATTGTATACTGTAAGCTCCGAGATTTTATCTGTAGCCCTGTGAGAAACTATAACCATTTTTAAAAAATTAAAGAATAGCAAGAGAAATACAAGATTTTTATGACTTTTGAAACCATTTATACTTAGGTTGCTGCTCATTGACTATATGAGAGAAGTGGACTGAGTGAGAGTGATGTTAAATGGTTTACTACCAGCTCCAAATGAATTAAGTCAATTCAGTCGCCATTTTTTGTTGTATGTACGCCACCATGTTGGAGCCAGATATCGTCGGTAAGCACTATTTAGTCAGTTTGAGTCAGTGTTTTGATGGCAACAAATCTGGCCATCTGGCTACCTTTAAGGTGTCAATCAACATTTTTGAATGTTAGATGTGGGGCCAGCAGACTCCACCTACTTTTTTTTTGCCGTTTGATTGGTCAAAAAATTTGAACTGCATAAAAAATATTCGAAAATATAAAGATTACCAGAACATGTAAAAAAAGGTATCAAAGCAATAATGATTATTCTGACAAAAACAATGAGTAATAGCTGTTTATTTCTCTATAGAAGTCTATGGGATGTTGACTTCTTTGAGTCAGTGGGGAGGGGTCACTTAGTCCAGTTCTCTATATACAGTTAATGATTGCTGAACAGCACATTGGACTGAAAATTTAGTATATTTTTTTTGTTTTAAATATGTTCCTGTCAAGAGAAACAACTACATTTTTCCAACAAACCCATCCTTAAAATTACATGTAAGGATACCCAGCAACATGACCATGGACAAAATAGAAATCCATAACAGATGATCAGATTCAATGCAACACTCCCAAATGTTATGTTACTTAAGATGTATTTCTGATGCAGGGATTTTTTTTAGTCAGTCCCCAAGTTTTACATTCTAATATCATCTACAAGCTCTCAAAATATTAAAATCACATGATAAAAATCAGCAAGTCCTTAAGTCTTTCCACTCTTCACATCAAAGCTGAATTAATTAACCTAAACATACTTTTCTACAAGCTGTAATCAACTGTAATGCAGTTTAAGTCATGACTTCAGGTCCCATCAGGAGCACTTTAGAATAGAAGTGATGCACCTTTGGAGAGACCTGGATCCGGATGCAGAGAGCAAAAAAAAAACTCCAATTTGCAGATTTAATAAGAACAAACAAGAAGAGCGCCATTTACTGTCCTGATGTGACAGTTATTTTTAACAGGAATAATTAACACTAAAGGCTGCTGGGAAAGAAATGCAGCTCTAGTGGCGAGTTTCGATCCAAACTCACCAAAACCTGCTAGAATATTTACGGTTAGTTATCTTGAATGTAACTTTAGCTAAGTGACTATAAAGACGGAGACAAACACTTCAATTAACACAGTTCATCCAAGTCAGCAGCAGAGTGTTAGGATCCTGAATGTTTAATGAAGACATGTTTATGGAGCAGCAGGTATAAGAACTTTACTGGTTTGGTTTTATGTCTGAAGGAAGGAACAGATTTATAAATAGGTATACTGTATGTCAAACAACAGCTAGTTGGATCTGCGATGTATTTTGAGTTCAACCCACCATGAGGCTCAGCACTGTTTCTTTTGAAATAGCAAGAGACCCAAACTCTTAAAGCCGATCCCTGATCAAGGACGGAGCAGCTTCTCAGGAATCTTCACATCTTAGTTCTTAGAGGAAGCAGCTCACAGAGGTCTCATTCCAGCTTCTCCTGGCCTCGCTGCAGCTTTAATACTGGATGCTCTCACGTGAAGAACAGGTCAGCGTCCTTGTTTATCATTCTTTCAGGGTTGTTGGGGTCAAGTGCACTAAAGTTTGGAGAATGAATGGGTCATATTACCTTGGCTGCATATTATTTGTGGAAACACATCAGCAAAGGTCTTTCCAACCCCACCCAGCTCTTATTTTTGCATCCTTTTTACTGCTTGTTTTCTCTCCAATCTTCTCATTATTCTTCATTTCAGTTCCATTCTGCTCCTTCAATCTTATCTCAATCAGTATTTTACTTACATGAATGCCATCCTATCGCAATCCTTGCCGTCCCGTTTGCTCTCCAGCCCTCCTCGCTACATTTATTTTTATGTCAAACATGATGTCACCTCATTAACGAAGTAAACATCTAAAAAATATGAGCATTTTATAAAGACTGTTCTGTCGATGAACATTTAAAATAAATTAACAAACATTTCTTTCAAATGACGAATCATTCAACTGCAATGCATTGTGGTCCATATTCGCAATTCCAGTGAGCATTGCTACACGCTTAATTTTAAGACTTCTGGGTATTGGATTTTACAAATGTAGATTCCGATATCACCCGAAAAAAGGAGAGCACTCTATGTCAGTGTAAATATTTTTATGTGTATATTCTTTTATAAATCTAAAAGCCTTTTATTTTTATTCTGGTTAACCTGCATGTGAAGTCTGCTGCGCTCTGCTGAGAGGATCCATTGTGTTTCTTAACATGCCTCCTGGAGAAGACGAGGTCGTCTGATAAGACACTGAGTTTCCCATGTCCACAGATGGTTAACTTGAAACTAATCTTTTCTATTTAGTCTTTTCTGCAACCTAGGCAACCAAAATTCTAATAAATGAAGGGTATTTGCTAACTTGTGGCAAATTTGGTGTCGGTGACAAACCGACCCAGGACTCCGCGCAATTCTAAAAGTATCTCTTTGCAGAAATGACTTTGACACTCTACAAAGTGCTCTTAATAGTTAGCAGTGATGGAATTCAGACACCGAATCACTTACTGTGTATGAGAACCTGACTGAGTGGCCCCTCCCACCTGGCATTCCAAACGGGAAGTACCACTTGAAACAAGATGGGCATGTGCGGGGTATGTGATGCACGTTCAAGAATGCGCCAAAATAGACATTCTGAAACATGCTTTTAGCATATGGTGTTCTCACTGGACGCTCGCTACCAATACTAGTGTATGTTCTTCACCTACAGATGGTAGAGTCTTGGTTCGAAATATTAAATTGGTGGAAATCTGCCAAATCTTTCTTCAGGCTTTTTCTTTCATAAATGTTCTTCTATATCTTCTGAAAGACTGTGTCATATAATTTCACCCAGACACAATCCCCTAATTTTTTTTTTAAATTAAAATAAATGCGTTTGATTCTTGGAAAACAGGTTGGAATACAGGTTGAATTGAGGTATTACATTTGAATTTCATGATTGGTCAATGAATTTAAGTCCCCCTTCTTGATCTGAAGCTGATAACAGACCTCTTCCCCAACCCCACCGTGGACTGGATTTTCACATTTCAGCTGTGGGTGGAGTCAGCCTCCAACTTCCCTGTTTGGAGACCCTTTAACCACACAGCTGTTTGAAACATACAACTAGCATGCTGGCTTTGTAGACCAAATGTTGACAACAGCTTGTTAACTAGTATAAAGAGATGAAATAATCAACTTGTTCTATCGATGGAAGGGATAATACCAGTTGAAGTGTGGATTATTAGAAGTTAATGCACGCCGTAGAGGCCTGAACCAGTTGCTTCTGAAAAGTGCGATAATTTCTGATAATGCACACTTTGAAGGGCATTATCCTGCTTATACCATGGTCACTTGAAAAAGAAATAAATATTCCTTCAATATTTAATACTTTACTCGTGTTATTTCTTTGGTTTAGATCGCTTTAAAAAAAAAAAAAAAGACCATTTGATATGTGATGTGGCTTGTTGTCACGGTAACATGACAACATGCGGCTGAGCTGGTTGAGCAGACATAGATCTGAGATGCAGCAGTATATGCATTATCATTGTGGATTATACCTTTTTAACCACACCCAGCAGCCAATCAGAGTTGAGTATTGGACTATGGTATAAGAAATAATAATTTTCCAAAAGGAATTACCTTCTAGTTAAATTCCAGCACTTTTTAAATATCTTATTGCCATTGGGCTGTATTTCTATCAAGACTTAGTGGTAACCCAGCCTTCTAACTGTACACACACACCTCCACACAAACGTCAAACTCTCTCAGGGTCGCAGGTCTTTCCCCCTCTGATAAATGTCAGCCTCTCGCCTCCAGAACTGATATCAATAGTTGTTTGGTCTTATGTCTCCAATCTGTTGTTCTCCTCAGAGCTGAGATGGAATCCATTTCTGCTTGGCTGGCAGTGAGGGAGACTGGAGCACAAGGTAATTTGTGTGGCAGGCATCGCCTCCCATCCCTCCCAGCGTCTCAGGCCTCGTTTGCCAGCTTTGCCTCAGATAAACAAGTGTGTGCTCGCGCAACAAGCCCCGCCCTCTCTGCTGGGAGACGCACAAACGGGTCTTCAACTGAAATGAAACCCAAGTCCAGACGCCCCCGGGGGCATGCTTAGCTCTCATCTGGCTTTTGGATCCAATCTCCTGCTGGGATGAAAAAATGACACAAAGACTTTTTTTTGTTTTTTTTTCTTTGTCACTTCTTTAAATCTTGGACATTTTATTGGATTTAGTTCAGATTTTGACAGTAATTCAAAGTCGGAATGTTTCATTTCTTCTATAAACTGTAGCCTGCAGCTTTCTTTTTCACAGAAATGCAGGAAACGTCGAACCAGGAGTGTAGTGTAAAAACAAGAACTCGTCGGCGAAAACCAAATTTAAGACGGAGCTGTCAAACACTCCACCCGCACAATTTCCCTGTTGATTGTCAAAATAAAAGGAATGGATTCGATTTCATAAAAAAGTGTTGCCCCAAACACAATAGTATTAAGAAGGAAGTCAGCTGACTTCAGCTGGTACTAACCCACCTCCCCCTGAGAGGAATGTCACTGCTTTAAATAAACATCGTCATCAGAATTCAAGTCTTGGCTTGTGGAGTAGTTGTTAGTATCCTTCTATAAAATACAAAAAAATCATTTTATAAAATGTCATAGATAATCCATGAAGTTCATGTTGCTGTAAACACTAAAATGGTTTCTTGGAAAACTCCATGCAGGAAAACAAAAGTGCACTTAGAGGTTGGGAATGTCATCCTGAGATCCCACAATGCAATTATTTTTTGGAATAAAACAAGTCCCACAGTAGCACCTAGTGTTTGTTGATAAAGGCAAAGGAATGAAGGCACTTCTGATTCAGAGATGTAATCACTTAATCGGATTTGATTCATCTCATTCTGATCGCCCCCTTCAGATAATCGAGAAGGACAAGATTTAACATAGAGCGCTATCAGAGGTCTGTAGTGATGACAGGTGTGACCCCGTGAATGAGGAGTGTGGGTCCCAAGTCCTGAGTCAGCAGCTCCAGCTGCCGCAGGTATGCGGAGTAGCCGCGGGTGTCAGCTGGGGGGCGTGGCAAGTACAGAAACCTCACAGCAGGGGGGGGTCGGGTCTGATCCAGGATCAGCTTGTTGACGGCTGACAGGTAGTCGTCTGACAGACGCGTGACGTTACTCGGGAAGCTGTTGACGTAGTCGTCTTGGTTCTCGTCCTCTTCGGCTCTGGCCACGCTCTCGTCCGCGGGGGGGTCGGTGGGCTTCTTGCTCCACCCGCCTTGGCGCTGCCAGTGAAGAGCTACCACCTGGTCCCAGGGTACCGGGATCACCTGAGCCTTGATCCTCAGATCCTTTAGTAACTGGCCCAGTTTCTCCTCGGAGCCTTTGACGCTTCTGCCCTCCTCCACGCACAGGAAGAGACGGAGTGACGCTTTGCGCCACGTCCTCACCATGTTGAGGATGCATGCTAGCTGCAGCAGGAACAGGGAGCAGGTGTCAACGTAGCTGCTGCTGTCGGGCCGCAGCAGATTGACCGGCCAGACGTCGACAAACACCGAGCCCTTTCCAGGAGCAGAGGAGGACGGTAGGAGAGCCTGCGATCGGTCAAAGTTGTTGAAGTATCGAGCTAGCACTACATTCTTAAGCATCTTCATGGCATCGGCAATGATGGCCACGTATTCTTCAGGCCCCAGAACCTTCCCATCCTCAAATTCACCAGAGTCCTGTTTGTCTGCACTCCCCCGCAGGGAGGCAAAGTGGAAGAGAGGAGGCTCCTCCAGCTCCTGGCTGAGGTTGGAGGGGTTTGTGAACTGACTGGAGGATATGGAGGGATAGTTCAGCCTGTCATTTGGAGGACAGTTGTCATAGAAACCCAAAACCAGAGTATTCGGTCGCATCCCACCTGCGGAAAGGAAACAGCACATGAGGCAAGAATGAGAGAGAAGTTTGTCGAATAAAACCTTTTTGGTCACATCCTGATAAGACCTTGGTAGGTTGTCCAGGTCTGAGAAGAGTTGTAGAGCGGACCCTCCTCTCTACAAAACTTACGAGGAGCATGGGTGTTTCTTGAGGCTTGTACGACCACCTGAAAGGACGCCATGAAAATGAAGTGTACCGCTATCTTGCACATGATTCTGGTCTGGCACAAATTGCAACAATTTATTCCTCCTCTGTGATCACTTTTCAAACAGTTGGCACTTCGGTGAATTAGAAGGAATCCCATCCATCTGAGGCCCTGATTGGTCAAAATCTGATCTGGTTTAACTTTAAACATGCAGTCAATGACCGGGCATTTTGTATGTGGAGCCCAAAAACTGTTATGGGGACACGTGAGTGTAAGAGTTCTGAACGCAGAAGCCTGAAACGTGTTTACATAGTGTTTTCATTAAAAGTGACTCAACATTAGGGCTGGGTATTGCCAATAATTTTCAGATTTTAGCAAAATGAGTTAGATTGATCTCTACTTTTATAGATTGTTTATTGATCTATTAAGCTTAGATTGATTCAGATTGATTTTATCAACACAGCCCTACTAAACATGGCAGCTGACAGAGGGAGGGGGCACGACCCTCCTGAGTCCTCCATAAGAAATACATCTTAACTCTCCCAAGGAGCTGAGATGACATCCTGACAGACAGGAGTCATGTACACCATCCAGGGAACGATGCAGTTGAGTCGTTAGAAACGGCGGTGGGGGACTGGGATGTAGTCAGAACATCCCAGAGCTTCAGAAACTCTCTTAATTTGGTGTCCCGGTGTGCAACGCGGCTCCTGACAACAACAGGCTTGTTAGAAGAGTGAGACACATCACCAGCGTTTTCCCGCTAGAGACAGAAAAGCAAGCACAGCTGCCTGAGCGGCTGATGGAGGCTGTAACCAGGGGGAACTGTGAGAATCACATCGTCCAGAAGATCCTGTTGAATCATTTTTTCAACTTTTTGTTTATGATTTTCAAGTTTACTCCAGATGATAAAACCATAATAAGTTGTCAGTTTCTGGTATTATTTTCCTTTAAACTAAAATCATTTAACACATCGACTGTGATGAAACAAGGCATCTACAGAAAAATAGATCAGCACAAACTCTTCCTGAGGACGTAGTGTAATATTTGCAGAGACTGACCCAATCCTGAGATAAACAGGAGATGCTGGACGCCATGACGGATAGAGTCCGCCAGCGTCAGGTTGACGAAGGCTTTTATGTTCAGATGGTCCACCAGAGACAGCCAGGAATCATACTGGGACTGCAGGGGATCAGATGGTAAAGTGTCTGGAGAAGAATGGAAAAACAAACCGTGAAAATGGCTGAACAGCATAAGGTGAGAGATGCCAGACACAACAGATGACAGCCAAATAAAGCCGGAGACGGAACTGGAGATCTAGAAGAAAGCTCGGTTCTGGTTTCTATTTTACTTTATTTTACAGGGTGTTTCCATTGATAAAAAAAATATATTTATTTTGGGCTCCGCAGCTGCTGGAGGAGAGTAGTCTTATCAAGTAGCTCCACTTCAGTTTCTTCAGCAAAAGAAGAAGAGCACAAACAAAAATAATTCGTTTCAATATGTAACCCTCAAAATCATTGATATTCCGATGAGTTCTGATCCCATTTATCATCGACATTCCTCGGAGAAACCAGAGGAAAGGTCTGCGAGTGACCCTTCACCCAGAACATCAGCAGAATAAAACAGCAGAGTGCTGTGTGTGCACTTAGTCAACTTACATCTAAAGGTAGGACACACTAAGGAGATATATATTTATATCTATATTTCCATTAAGAGATTCCATAAAAACTTATTATTTTTTGGCAGTTGTGTTTAGGTAGCCAGAAAAAAACAAGCTTTTAGCTTTTTCATTGCTTCCACTAAATTTAATAATGGTGTTAAATTGTCCAAGAACTCCATCCCATCAGGATCTCTGAATTATTTCGCACATAATTATTAGTCTTACTCTCACACTGAGTTGGTTTACGTGAGGAGCTGCACAAAAGTGCAAAGTCAAAGTCGTGAGGGGAACAACGGAGGCATCGAAACTAAAAACTCGAATGGTGAACAGCTTACTGAGGTCTCCCAGCTGGACATGTCCGAGAACGTAGAGGCCACTTTTCTTGATGTCATTGATGAAGGTGATGAGGCCCACGCTGCTGCGAGGGTTGGAAACCATCAGGAGGATCTGGGGCCGCCAAAACTTGACGTGGTCCTTCCTCACGTCCAGCATCAGCAGGTATTTACGCACCTTCAGGGGGCGGGACAGTGAAAAGGGGTTAGGCTTTATTAAGCTAAATATTTTACCATATATTTATCACAAAAACTGCACATTTTAACCCATTTATTTCAATCTTTCTGTGTTAAAAGATAACGATTTGGGCACCTCGTCTTGAACACACACATGTACGGAGCAATAACTTTTATTAAACCATGGTCAGAGCGAATGCTCGGCTCTGATTGGCTGCAGGGTGTCCATTAAAAAAGTGATAATGGATACCTAAAAGCTGGCCAAAGCTGGTAACCGGAACAAGAAAAACAGGGAACATACAGTATATTTCTACCTGTCTTTCTGTCTTGTTTACTTCTTTCGCGAAGAGCCACATGCTGTCAACCACACAAAAACAAAACCAGGCAGAGTTTCATTGCTGCAGGTCAGACTGTGTGGACCAAGGGAGACTCTTTCTTTTTTTTTTTCTTTACCAAACATGAGGCCAGTATTGATTTTTTCATCTAACCTGTTCTACAAGATCGATTTAGTTTCCTTCTGGAAATGTCAAACTATTGAGTCTTTGTCCCTTTTTATGTTTAGAAGGTGACGGAGGAGGTAAACTAGATCAACATCAGGACAAAAACTGCAACGTTTCCCTGGGAGGTCATTGGAGGAGGGGCTGGTGTGTGGCCCCTTGTGCAGGTGGTGGGCAGCAGTGACTGGTTGGTGGAAGACAAACACGATAAAGGTGGTTCTTCACATGGCGAGTTCTGCAGCTGTTTCAGTGCGGTTGTGTAACGTCGCTATAACTGGTAAGATCTGTGCTGCACTTTCAGCTTCACCCTTATATTTCCCTTCAACTCCACTTTGACTCACCTATACTGACTAATTACTCATACAGTCCAGCCGCATTCATGATGTTTAAGGTTGTTAGCTCTTGTTCATGCTCTTTATAGTCTTGTTTTTTCATGTGTATGTGTACTCATATCAGGCCCAGTTTGGAGTCCATCCATCAGAGTTTATGCATTTGTGCCTCTCTTCTCTGAGTCCAGCGGGTTTGTCTTCCATTAAAAATCGCCAAATGTCCCGCTGCTTTATCAGCTGAAACTAAATGTTACACAGAGATGATGCACGGAATTGACTGTGGGGGTGTTGGACCCTTCAAAATAAAAGTCTACTGCAACAGACTCATTCCAAAAAGTTCTATCACAATATATATATCATTATTGATAAAGGTAGTAGAGCAAAAAGGTAGTACCATCAATGATAAAATCTTAAATAAGACAGGAATTTTACATTTAAACAAGAACATTTTAAACACCTAATGAGAACTTCCTGCTACCAAGTAGTGATCCAAACGTTTCATTAAAAAATAAAGTTTTTCTTTTTCTTCTGCATTGTGCTAAAGACATGAAAATGTGTCACGATGAGAAAGTGTCCACCTCCACAGCTGTTTTAACTGCAGGTTCATCTGCGACATGTGGCTCTTTATGCCCATCAATCAAACGTGAAGATCCACCAAACACTGTGATGATCACCACAACTTTTACAGTAAAAGATGAAAACAAGGTCCCGGAGGCAGTGTCCGACTGTCTCCACTCTGCTGATCATCTGTCTCATTTTATCTCTATTTTCCCATCTCCCCATCCATCAATTCACTGCTGCTTCAGCTTCATCCATCACTTAGCTTCTCCATCACTCATAACCTTCTTATTGCTTATATACTCAACCCCCTTCTGTTCCTCTGATCTAAAAAGCTTTCTCCCGCTTCTGTTTTTCTTTCTCTTTTTCTCGCCTAAATGCAGTTGTTGACTGTCTACCATTCTTAGGTTGTGTGTTTCAGCTCCGTTTAATGTCACTCAGCTGGCGTCCAGGGCCGCTGCCGCCGCCGGCTGCAGCAGCAGCAGCAGAACGCGTCTTCTTCACACCAACATATGTGGTCCGCCTCTTACTTTCCATTAGAGAAACTTATATAAAAACTGCTCAACCGCAGGGGAGGGTGCAACACAGGGGGGGTTCATTTATAAAATTACACTAACATAATGTAGGACTTCCATTTAAAGTTCATGGAAATGATCTATTATTCATGAAACACATTACCCACATCCAATCAGATGCACTTACGTTATATAACCTGGAGAGGAAAATGGTTAAAAGTATATTTCAATTCTACATTAATGCTATTTCTAACTATTTACAACAATTTTTACTATGGACTTTGTTAATTAAGTAGAATTAAACTAATAACTTATAGGATGAACGTTTAATCTGCAATAGGTTTGCTATATTTCCACGAACTTCTAGGAGTTCAATGCGCTCAGAGTAAAAAGATCAATCCGACTGATTTGCAAAGAGCCGCAAACTTTGGATCCACGATGTTGCGACTGAGGAAAGCGCAGGTCGCTGTGATGCTTTAACTGAACCCCACCAAGCTGGCTCTCTCTTCCCACAGCCGCCGGCAGCTTTGGCAGCAGCTGTCCTCAGCTGTGGGCCCTCCTGGCAGCAGACTGGCGTCTCCTTCAGAGCTGCAGGCTCGTCGGATAAAGGACACGGAGGGCTGAATGATGGGAAGCTCTGTTTGGGCCGTAAATAAGTGTTGCTGTGGGAATAAATTCAAACAGATGCGTGTGTATGTGTGTGGTAGCCTGATATAAACTTGATAGATTGTTGCTGTAGGAATGACAAGGTGTAATGTGTGAGGAAGATAAAAAAAGAAGGAGAATGTGTGTGTTTATCTGCTAAATGTAAAAGCATCGACTGGGGGGGGGCAGTCTGTGCGCGTACGTCTCCATAAATGTGATGGAACGATTGCTTGGCAGAGGTACAGGTTCTTGTAAAGTGGTGGGGATGAGATTTTAGTTGCTATAGTAATGACAGGGCAGCGCGGCGCACGTGCGGCTGAATGAGTCTGTTTGTGTGTGCTTGTCAGACCTGGTGGAAAATGAGAGCCTGGCTGATGTATCCCCAGCTGGAGGTGGGACTGAGATAGTGAATCAGCAGGAGCAGGAGAAGCATGAAGGCGATGCTGGCTGAGGCGTAGATGGCGTTGATTAGGAACATCATGACGGCACAACCGATGATGCCCAACACACACGTGTGCCAGGTGAAGTAGCGAAAAGTGGGCCTGGGGGGAAAACAGGAGAAAAGGGGGATGTTACAGTTCAGCCACAGGAAACTGGGAGGAGATCAGAAAAAGATCATCATCCAAAAGGGTACTCAGAAAAAAATATCTTAAGTAAATCACAAAAAAATATTGATTAAGTCCATATTAGTTTATATTCCCACAGAAGCTTTTCTTTTCTTCAAGCTTTAAAGGTATTGCTCACTAAATCAAAAAAAGTGTCCTAAACGTAATCTACATCCACATCTATCAGACTTCCCCTACAGTTTCAACATTTCAGTTAACATTTTCAATCTTTCAAGTTTCTACAAAAACCTCTTGATATCATCAAATAAAAAAGTAAAAATAGTTTTTCCTGTATTGAGACACAAATACGTAAGGATCATCATTTAATACCCTACAAAACCCATAAGGATCAAAATAAAGCATTTAAACCAAATAGTTAGGAACTCATTTCATGTGCAAAAATATTTTCCATAAAACTTTACACACATTTGTGTAATATTTAAAGCATCACTTAAACATTAAGTTTTCTTCTTTTGCCGCTTCTTATTTAACGAATCTTAACCTGTGCTGCCCCCCCACATGCATATATTCAGAGTTATTTACTCCTGCGTGACTTCAACGCAGCATAAAACAAATTCAGAGTTAATGCAGAGACAGAATCAATTAAAACCAAAACTACACACGGATAATAAGCTGCCAGTGCTTGCTGCTGCAGACCCCTGTGTGTTTGAGTGCGTGGGCATGAATGAAAATATAAATGACTGCATTAGCTCTGTTTACAGCACTTCAAGCTCGCAGATGCATGTCTTGTGAGTCGGTTTTAAATAGGAACAAGCAGGTGATTCATGGAGATATGAGCCCAACACTTGGATGGAGGGCACAGTTTGGGGGTGTGTGGAAAAAAGTTGACTTTGGTCTTACTGCAAAAATAGAAGCTTTGACAGTCAACTGCAATTAAAACGGTCCCTGCTGTAATTACTAGCATGACTGGCAGGCTCTCCCTCCGGCTCTGATGAATGGCAAATGCAATACTTGCATGTGTAGCATTCGCTATCGTTGGTTAGGATGAACGTCACGTGAGAGAAAAGTCGATATCAACTCGTCGGTCAGAGGGAAGAGACAAATGCATTATGGGTCATGATTCTTGAAGCTTTCACAGGTAAGAGGAAGTAGCTCCCAAGACAGAACTCAGAAACGCCTGTTCAAATGCGTATTTCCAATAAAAATCTATGTAAACATACTCACATGCAAGTTTCTGGCTTTTGCAGTCAAAACTCTCACATTCACATGTCACTACACAAGTTTGTGGTCCTGCGACAGACTGGTGACCTGTCCAGGGTGTACCCAGTCTATGCCCACAAATAGCCCAGTTATGCTCCAGCAGTCCCATGACCCCAAAGGGACACAGTGGGATTAGCAGTGGATGAATGGATGGATGGACTACGCAAGTTTTTAAGTCAGTTTGCGGACTCTACGTAAAAAACCTGCGGCAACTGAACACATGAAGAAAGTTCAGTCAATTAAATTTTGACCAATCAGAAACTCGGATTTGGTAGTGACATATGGGTAGTGCTCTTTTAAAAACACCAATCGTCAGCTGTTTGAAAACTGATCATTGAGGGAAAATGAATAAATATGGTTTGTGCCTGGCCAGCATTAGTTAAAACACATGTTTGGTGTGTACAGAGCCCTAGTCACATGGACCAATTGACCAAGTGTTATGGTTTTTTTTTTTTTGTACAATCTACGGCGGGTCGTCAAGAGGAGCAGCTGCATCTTAAGAGGGGTCTAGGTGTGCCTTAAGTCTTGTACGGCCACCACATCATGAAAAGGGAATGTACCATTGTATGAATTATGCTAGGAATGTAATGATTCAGTCAAGCCACGATTTGATTCAATTCACAGTTTTAAAGTCACAATTTCAATTTTTTTTTTCTCAACACAATAAATTAAAGGTATTTTAAAGCCAAGTATGTTTTCTTTTTGCACCTTACATCAAAATCTGTTTCCCTACTACCAGAAAGGAATCAATACAATTATTCATAATACTGACTGATCACAAATCCTTTCACGGTCGTTGTGCTCCACGTGTGATGGACCGCTCTGCACCCGCTCAACGCACCCTCCCCAGCCGCTGAGCGCGCACTCGCCCGCGCTTGCGCTCTCGCCTGCCCTTCCACTCAGCCCAAATGACCGTTGATGCGCAGCTTGCAAAGAAAAACTACAGAGAGCTAAAAAGAGCTAATAAAAAAAGGACGGCTCATGGAAAGAAATCCAAAGGGAAACAGCTGGAAAGCTGCAACGTCAACCATGACTGTTGTCGTGGTACATTGGTCAAAGTAGCGACAAAAATGTAACCTTGGAGGGTGAGGAAAAATATCGACTTTGCTTGAATTTGCGTTGATAGTTGCAAACGCGACATCGCGAAATCCTGAAGGGACTGACTTATGTGAAACTTTTAAATCCTTCCCAGGAAGAGGGCACAGATGAAGAGCACACAGCCAGTCCGCAACGCATACACACAAGCACTCTCACAAGCACTTACACACTTACAAACGCCGTATGATGTCCACACAAACTACTCTCAGGATGTCTAATTTCTTAATTTCTAACAGACAGGCTTCATGCAAGTAGTGCACACTTATCACATGAACATCACTAACAAGGTTCTTGGATATCTGTCAAGATTTGGCAGGATTGAAAAACTGAAAAAATTAGTATGACACACCAACATCTCACCTATTTCGCCCTTTTGTGTTATTGAGTGTTCACTACAACTTGTCGCTCTCAGCATACCCATAGAAAAAATGTGTATGAACATTTTCTTTCTTCCAATGGTTCATTGAGTGGTATACAACCTTAATATTACTGGTTTGACCACTTTTCACTTGCAGACAGTCCGTATCCACCTAAATGCAGGTTTGACTAAAACATAAGAAGCCACAGCAACACAAACAATTAATCTCCAAAGCCAATTCACCTCAAAAGCCTTTAGGATTGTTTCTTTTATTATTAAAAATATCAATAATGGTGGAATATGTTTCATTTCACCTTTTTTTATCAGTTTAGAACAAGGCAACTCTTATTCACCACAACGTTGATCGCGGTTCTTTAACAACACAGCCAACCGCCATTCAGAATACATACAGTATCAATGATGAGAGCTACCATTTCTGGTGGGCAGTGATTAATTGTTTAGGTGACTGCTCATGCAGATCTTTGTTCATGAGGTCAAATCTGATCATTTCTGTCCAAATCCCTGATTTATGATCCAATACCACATCACTGACACTTCCATTAACCTCCCATGTTTTTGTATTTCAGGAAAATTACAGTCCTGAAATGTTAAATGGAATTAAGATGGTGACTGTGGAAATCAGAACTTGTTGTGAAGCAGCAGATGTTGGTAAAAGAGCTGAACCGTTCATTTCATAGCTCAACTGTGGATTTTTTTTTGGTGTCTTTAGGCGTAACAGGTTATTTTTTAATGGAGTCGGTTGTTTGGAGGCAATAAATTGCTTGTAACTGATAAACGGCAGCCTTCAGTGGGGCAAAATACTATTTAGTTAGCCACCAATAAGATAAAAAAGGCCTGTAATTTTCATCATACCTCAACTATGAGAGACATAATGAGAAAAAAACCCCAGAAAATCGCATCATCTGTTTTTTAAATCATTTTTTTTACAAATTATGGTGGAAAATAAGTATTCAGTCACCTACATCAAGCAAGATTTCTGTCTCTCACAGACCGTAACTTCCACTGTAAGATGATCCTCTGTCCTCAACACGTTAGATGTATTAATGGCACCTGTTTGGAATTGTTATTTATATTTAGACACTCATAACTACCAAAAACAGTCACATTCCAAACTCTACTATGGCCAAGACCAAAGAGCTGTCTAAGGACACCAGAAACAAAATGGTGTACCGTCACCAGGCTGGGAAGACTGAATCTGCAATAAGCAGCTTGGTGTGAAGAAATCAACTGTGGGAGAAATATTAGGAAACAAAAGACATTCAAGACCACTGATAATCTCCCTCATTCTGAGGCTCTCTGCAAGATCTCACCCCATGGAGTCAAAATGATCACATGAATGATCAGCAAAAATCCCAGAATCACAAGGAGGGACCTAGTGAGTGACCTGCAGAAAGCTGGGAACAAATAAACAAAGGCTACCATCAGTAACACACTACGCCACCAGGGACTGACTCGGGGTCCTGGAGAGGCCTAGCCAGTCTCCAGATCTGAAACCCATAGAAAATCTTTGGAGGGGGTTGAAAGTTTGTGTTTCCCAGTGACAGCCCCAAAACATCACTGCTCTAGAGGAGGTCTGCATGGAGGAATGGACCAAAACACCAGCAAAAGTTTGAGAAAACCTCATGAAGACTTACAGAAAACATTTGACTGCTGTTCCTGCCAAAAAAGGATATATAGCAAAGTATTGAGATGGGCTTTTCTCACTGACCAAATACTTACTTTCCACCACAATTTAAAAATAAATTATTTAAAAATCAGACAATGTGATTTTCTGGATTTTAGTTTTCTCATGTTGTCTCTGATAGTTGAGGTATAACTATGATGAACAACTGCACAATTGGTGGCTGACGAAATACTTTTTTGCCCCACTGTATAAAGAGATCACCCAAACTGAAACACTCTGATCTCTTCCCACTTCAACCCTATTCTGGCTCTCCTCTGAAGCTCAGACTTCTATTTCCATTTGACTGGATCACTTAGCACAAGTGTTACCCACAATCCTCCAATCTTATCCTTCTCTTCATCCCATCAAAGTGGGAGTAATTACGGTAAAAGCTTGCCCAATGCCTGCCCACCCCCCACCCCCCATCCATCCCTATTTGTCCCTGTAGCCCCTCCACCGTCAGTGAGAAAAGCCACCCATACGGTCACCTCCATCTCACCCCTTCATCAAGCCCTACTTGTTCTGTCGCAACTGATGTCACTTTGCTGACACAGCAAAAAATAAAAAGCTGAGGAAAAAGTAGCCAGTCAAGTTCTTAAAGACATTAAAAACTGTGAGCAGTAAAGACTCAGACATAAGGTTCAGTTTCCAGCCAAATGACACGTCATAACTGAGAACTCGGGACAGAAACTTCCAAATACACACCCACAGGAAGGCTGCCAACCCAGAGCTGTCAGATTCTATAAGTGAGAGGTCGGCGAGTGTACGAGACGTTACGTCAGGCAGCATCCAACACCGCTACGCCACAAGGAGACTAAAGTGACCTTATGAAAAAGAAATAATTTGATACAGTAGAATATTAGTTAATCAAATGTAATTATCATTTCTATAGTCTGATCATATTTTCCTCTTCTTCATATACAGGAAATGTGTTCAGTAGAGCTTCATCACCTGTTCTAGAACTGAGACAGAAAAGTAGCATACACTGCAGAGGGGTCAGGGATTGAGAAATACTTTCTTTGCTTTTTGGTTGCACCATTTTTGGATGATTTAGCAAATCATTTGAATCTATCTATCCCTCTCATGTACGCCTCCAAGATTTCCTCAAAACTCAAAATTTAAAACTAAACCCATAAGAACAAGGACTGGGAATCACTGGGTACCTCGCGATGCGATACTCGACACATGGCTAACGATATCGATGATATCGCGATACTGCAATAATTGGTAAAAATCATAACTCATATTATATAGAAGAACACTTTTTTTAGGAAAATATATCTATTTTTGAGATTGAACACAATCAAAATGAAAAACTTGTCTTATTTTGTGCAACAAATAATAGACACTTCTGTGCAACATTGCTGAAATTAGTAATACTATGTCTTTGACAAGCATTGACACCAAGCCAAGACAGCCAGTCTTAAAACATGCACCCCCTATCTACCTCCAAAGGAACGTCTCACTAAAGGATGACGAATATAACGTTTTACAGCCTCCTCAAACAAAAATAAAAGATCAATACTTGCTGAGAACCCATCGAGAATCGCAGGACTAAATATTGCGATATATCGCAATATCGATATTGTGGCACACATCTAATAAGAACTGACATGCTATCTCTGATTTATAGTCTTTTGTCCAACACCAGGCCAAACCCTCTAACTGTTCAAGAAGTTGGTTCTACAAAATCTACTGACAGATTTTAAAACTCCACATTTTTCCTTTTTTAAAAGTTTTGTCAAGGTTAACATTTTAATGAAGTTTTTGCTAAATGATATTTACTCTTTAAAATGCCAAGCAAGAGTCTCCTCCTGTAGGATTATGTTATCTTTTGTTCTTTTTTTGTCATTTAATGCCTCACCTAAAATGTGCTCCCTCTTTGGATAAACACAACAGAACATGAACTCAAAACGAGCTGAGATCCAAAACCACAGCTAACAGTGACAAATGCCTCTTGAATTAAAAACATTTTAATATCTGGATTTTTTTTTTACCTCTATAAGCCTACAAAAAATCCACATGGTACATGAGTTTAATATGGATTGTTAAGTCCATTTTAAGAGCAACTTCTTAGCCTTCTTGTCAGTGCACTTTTTTCACTTTTTCTACTAAAATATAATAGAAAGTTTTTTTTTTATGTTGTTGACATAACATCTGTGCAGAAAAGCATTTAATTTTAAAAAGCAGCTATTTATCTTTGCTCTTGGGCACTGATGCATATAGAGAATTTTACATTGAAACAGCAGTTTCTGTCAAACAAAAACATTTAGCATAAAATAATCAAAAATCAGACCAAAAAGTCCCAGACAGAATTTAGATGAAGTTATGTAGTAATCAGTAAGGTCATATTAAATATTTGGTTGATTCAGTTTTTTTTTCTCAACATCATTAATTTACATCCATAATGGTTCTTATAAAAGCATCTCTGTTTTCCATCATTTATGATATTCCTCTGATATACTGAAAAAATGTTCCAGTCAAATAATTACAGTTAAACACCCCCCACCCCCCGCCCTCCCAAAGAACAAGCTTTTTCTGTTTAAGCTTGATAACAAACATGTTAAGATAATGATTGAGGCCATCACTCTACAATAAAAAAACTACATCTATGTCTTGAAATGTGACTGATGCAGCTGCAGAATGTTAGGCTATTTAATCAATAAACACTTAAAAATAAAATAAAAAAACAGGGAATGCTGGACACCCTTTTGTTCAAGCTTAGTATTTATGAAGAAACTGTCACAAGAACTGAAGTCCAACAACTGAACAACACAGCTTCAGGTAGGGGAATCCTTCATTCCAATCACATCCCTTCAGGTCATTTTACCCAAATGGGCACAGAAGTCCTCCAAGAGGACAAGAATTCCCCCATTTCGGGCCCTGTCCAGTACCCCTCCAAGAGACACCAAAAACTCGTTTCCACTGAGCAGTCTGGTCCGATTTGGTCTGGTTCAGTATGGTATTTTGAGCACTTCCATTGTAATGTAACTGATTGGGGACTCCTCCAAAGTGACGGGCAGGACTGGGGGCTGGACGGTGCAAACATCAGAGGAGGAGAGAGACGGTGTCACAACCACTCCCTCCAATGAGTATAAGTCACCTATGCGTAGCTCCTGAGTCAGTTCTACTGCGGTCCCCTTCGGGTTAAGGACCTGAACAATTGTAACATTGTCTCTAACTGTCGTCACCACATAAGCCCCCACCAGTCTAGTTGTGTCGGGAACATTTGGCTCCAGATAGCCCTCAAAGTCACGATTTAGCAGGCTCGCACTTGTTGCAAAAGACCCAACCACCAGGACCAAGACCTCACTCAGGGGTGGAACTGACCTGCCCTCAGCCACCGACACATTGCAGCATATAGGTGTTAATTCTGCTCCTGACATCCCATAATTGGAGCACACACAGGTCGAGCAGAGCATGGTTCTTGGCCAAAAAGTCCAGACCCAGCAATACAGCCTGTGTGGACTCGCGCAGCACAAAGAAGGTGTGCTGCCAAAAGGTGGAGCCTAAACAGAACCGAACCTCTTGGGGTTCCCCTTCGGTTGTAGGTCTATTTAAAAGTGGAACAGAACAGTTCAGGTGGAACTGCTGTAGTCACTCAGTAGTTAGCAGAAAGTGATTACGACATTAGAAAGCACCAACACAGCACTCATTTAAGCTAAAGTTTCCTACGTATGTAAGCATTCAGGTTTTTGTCGTTTCCTGTGTTCTCCTCTGGTCACCAGTTTATATTGAAATTGCGTGCAAACAACAGCAAGGCCTGGTCTGCTGTGGATCTGCAAATGTTCTTTACCATCCTTGGTGATCGTGTGGAACAGGGTCTACACCACGAAAACAAACCGTTGGTGGAAGAAAGGCTTAACTGAGTGGAAACTCTCGCCAGAATTACCCGGATCGTACCGTACCACTCCTTATTGTGCCATACCGGACAGGACTGCTCAGTGGAAACGAGGCACAAGAAGATCAGGTATTCTGAACTGCTGTACCACTCGTAGGCCAGAGACCTATTCCCTGCCCAAAGTCAAAGGTACACAACCCATTTGGCAGCTGAGCTGGAAGCTCACTAGCAAGCTCCCTCAAACCCGTGATTAACTCCAGAATGGTAGCAAATCCAAGCAACTAGGCGCTCACCTGTGAGCCCCAACCCCAGACCTGGCTCCAGGGATGGGTCCAGTGAAGCCAGTCTGGGCCTTTATTTTCTTCTAGAGCTTCTGAACCGCTCTTTGTCTGCCTCATCACCTCGGACCTTCTACCTTGAGAAATCCTACCAATGGCAGCAGCACCTGTCAGCTTAGCTCCCAGGATAACATGAGCCCTTAAACTCCTCCACCACGATGAGGGGGCGGCCCCCAGAAAGGACACATCAACACACACAGACAATTAGACAATTAGACATAGCTTTATTAATCCCTTTGGGACACACCCTGGGGGAAATTAGGTGGTGGGCAGCAGCCGTTCTCGACAGTGCTTTATCGCCCGAAAAAAGACACATGAGGGTACAGGAAAGGAAGGATGTCAAAAATCAAGTATCTTCAGCCTGTGTCGCTGTAGGGTGGTATGAGTTAAAAGTACAAGCAAAAATACATCAACATTGAAGCACATTAATTTCACAAGACAAAAAGGTCCACAAACTGACTCCCAACACGTCCAGCCAGGTGGCAGCCGTGCGCAATAGCACAGCAAAGACAAACACTCAATAAGAGACAAACAAAAATACACACATGAACAAACACACACTAAAAGACAGTTATAGATTTAAACATACACACAAATGAACCATGCTCTCAAAACACACAAACACACACCAAGTGACACACACACATGCACACAATATAGGCAAGAACACGCACATGCAGACACATAAACTCAATCACACACACAAACTTAATCAGACAGAAATGTGCACACAAAGACACACAAACACTGTGAAGGCATTTTCTTCCGCCACATCATAATTTCATCCCTCCCTCCTTCACACAACAACAAATTTAAGGGAAAGAGAAATATTTCTGCTAAATTAGTTATGCTAATTACAGAGCAGTTCTCAGGGGGGAGACGGCGCTTAATGGCTTTTAATTCTTCTCGCCTGGAAAGAGATGTGGGAAACCGCCAGAGAGAGCAGCGAAAAAAAAAGCTGCAGCCTAAAGCAGAAGCATCCAAACAACAAACACAAACTGGCATAAAAACATTGGCTGTTGACATCGCCAATCGTTAACGGACGTAACAAGAACTTCAGGGAGGAACCCCGAACAGGCAGTCGGGTAGATAACATACAGAGGGGAACGTCGGGGGAACCGGGCCGCCTGGAAGGGACAGCCGGAGAAGTTTGGATGCAAACTTTGCTCCGGCTGTTGCCAGCGGTCAGTGTAGTGCTGCACATAACGCTGCAGGCCCTTTCAATGCCTTCAGGTTTCTGTTGGCATCAAAAGAACCAAAAACAGAGAGGTTTCCGAATGTCATTATCATTCCCTGCATCAAAGAGGCTCCATCGTTATAATCAGTATTAGGGGGAAAAGCAACAGTGCAGAACTGACAAAAATGTCCACATGGAAATGGAACTGAAAGACCTGCTGGCATATTTAAACTTTTAGTCCCAGAAGATTCTGATAGTTGTTAACCAAAATAACAAATTGCACCCTCAAAGACTTACTCCAATAATCTTTTGATCTATTTTCAAAGTGTTCTAAGTGGTCTTTTAATTATGATTATATCGTTTTTAGGCAAAAAAAAAAAAAATAGTGTCTTCTTTGAGGACAAAGTTTCCACAGAATTCATCAGGAATTTACCTCAGAGTTGACTGTTGGCACATAGCAACCATGCCCCTTCCCCCACCACCCCCATTATTTAAACCAATTGTCCGTTAACACTGAATGCAATTTGTGTTAAATTCATCATCCCCAACTCATCATATGCTGACTTTTGGTTAAGGACCCCTCCACGTCACTTTTTAACATTTTGGGTGTCCCCAACTTTTGACATGCTGACTGTTAGTAAAATCAAGGGTACGCAACCCTCTGGACATGGTACCGGACGCAGACTGGTCCTCGGGATGTGTCCAATACCGGTACCCTAACCCTAACCTGGCACCAATGGGGCACCAGACCCAAACCGATACCAGACGTGGTACTGGACCCAAACTGGTACCAGATGCGGGATCAGGTTAGGGTTATGGCATTGGTACACAACGTGTCCTAGTCCCGGGCCGGTTTTGGTTCACGGCCTGCAGATTGGGGACCCCCTATTTAATTGGAACAGCCAGCAAAAAAACGAGTTGTGGACACCCAAAACGTCAAAAAGTGACGCAAAGGGGTCCTTAACCAAATGTCAATAAGTGACGAGTTGGGAGTGAGAATGTGTTGAACAGGGACATACGGCCAGGTACGGCAAGCAAAAAGTATCATAAACTGCAAGGAAAAGTGGGCAGTGCCTCACCTGCAAAAGCTCTACAGATAGTAATCATTATTTGAAATATTTTAGTTTTCAATAAAACAATTAATACTAAACAAAATGTAGTTTCATTTTAAGTATATTATTTTATATTTAATTTGGACATTAATAGGGGAGGGAGAAGAGAAAATGTGCATTTAGGGGCTACTCCAGATAGATTTGGTATTTTCAAAATTACTGTCAGGCCTTCTTCTCTCTCAGTTTTTGTAGATTTGATCTGAAGAAATGTAAATGTAATCAGAAACCACATGACTTAGCATTTTGTATTTGTTCAAACTTCAAAGATGTTTTCATACATGAGCAAATGTTTCGATGGGATATAAGTGTGTGAGAGTATATTTATGCTTTGAAGTATATGTTTGGTCAAATATATATTTTGAAGCTTTTCTAAAAATTAATTTTAGGCTTTTAACTTGTTCTTTTCCAGCTGTTTTTTTTTCTCTTTACTGATCCGAAAAATGATCCAAACCGTGACCCTAAAACTGTAACACAATCAGAACTGAGTTTTGTGATTTGTTACACCCCTCTCTGCTCCGATTCACAATCATTTGAATGAAGAAATACCCAGAAATGCTATTTTGAGCTTAAATTTCTTTCTATATGCCCTTCACAATCAGAAAAATGTTAGAAACACTTGGATTTAGAGCAATGTGTCCTCTGTGGAGGACATTTCTGAACCAGAATATTTCAAAACTGCTACATGAATGAACTGCTTTAGGTTTCTACAGAGGACATTTAGGGCTGTTCAATGATACCAAATATTAAGAAGCGGGGCTCTGGGAATTGTAATTTTTGGTGGATTTAAAAAAAAAAATGTTGACCAGACATTTTCTTTGCTCTGTGGGGGGGGGGTTTCTGTAGGTAACTAATGACAGACATTTTCGGAACAGCAAATTCTGCAAAAATAGGAACTTTTTGTTCCGAAAACACACTAGATTGAGTTCAGCTTTACAACTGGGAAGAAAACAAGTAAAGGCACTGGAATCAGATAAATATGTCAGCTTAAAGTATTAATGACTCATTCAATCAATAACTAAATGAATCACATTGTTTGCAGTTTCTTTTCACATTACCCCTAGGTGGTGTCGCAAACATTTCAAACATCATCACATCATAGGAAATCCTATGATTCTTTTTTCAACACTTCAACTCGACTAAGTTGATTGATTGTTACAGACACATGCAGATTTTCTCTGGTGCAAATCTCTTTAGCTCCAACAGCAGCTATCAGACAGATTAGTCCTTGTTCTCTCCATGAAAGGCCTTTTGTGAGGTATAGGAAAGCTGTAACTTGCAGATCAAAAATGCAGCATGAATCCACCACAATCATCCGGATACATTTTTTAAAGAACAGAAACCCATCGGGATCGTTGAAAATCTTTGCAGTGTTGCATGTTTGCAGTGTTTTCCGGAGTTTTTGACTCGTGTTCCACCATCGCAGCACAAGATTCAGCTCTGACTGCAGCTCTGGAGGAAATGTGTCAAAATCCTAAGCATTGAAAGCTGCTGAGACAGTCACTCCAACACTTGAAATCTGTGAAATGTCTTTTAATCAACAAATAATGAGGCACTTCTTCAGAAAGAAATGATTTTGTTTTTGAGTGCAAGGCTGGTTTTCTGTGACAGTTCACAGAGAAAAAATGTGGGGTAACTCATGAAATAGGTGTAAAGTGACTGAAATGACAAACGCTGGTTGTGTCATGATGTCATCCAGCTGCACAAACACACCGCCTTCCCTCAGGTTGCAGCAGTTTTATTAGAACAGCCTCGAGGAGCTCTTATAAATCAGGATTATTATGCGTGTCCCCGGAAAACAAACACACAGAATCTGAAATCCTTCCAGCTCAGCCTCACATGCAAACACAGTTGCATGGTAATGTGCGGTCTTTGTCCTGAGTGGCACTAAACAGCTTTGTCCTCTTCTTGTTGCAGTACAATCATGACGGCACACAAACACTAGAGTTAGAGCAAAAACGCTGAGACATGTTTACCTGAAGTTTGGAGCAGACGCCCATTCCAGAGCGAGGCAGGCCAGGTCCACGGCAGCATAAACCAGCAGGAAGAAAATGGTCACGATGCTCGCAATGGTGTTGAGCTTTCCAGAAAACAGCACCATCTGTGGAGACCAACCCAACATCAGAGAAGACCACTGAGGATCAACTAATATTATTCTTTAATATTATTTTCTACCACTAAATTAGACATTTTAGACTAATTGAGCATTTAGCTACTATTTAACCAAACTATCAGCTTCAGAGTTTTGAGCTATCAGCTTCACAGATTTTAGCTATCAGTTTCAGTATTTTCCACATATGACCCATCCCCTGGGGGAGGGGTTAACTGCAGACACAGCTACACACTGAAATCATTTGGTGGTTTAACCCCAAAACTCAGCCCCTTAATACTGAGTATCAAGCAAAGAGGCATTGGGTCTAATGTTTAGAGACTTTAGCATGACAGGACAGTTGATATGAACCTGTGATCTACCAGTGGCAGGGCACACACTATCACTAGGCCACTGGGTTGGTAATGTACCATAACATAATGGAGGTAACAACATTCAGACTCTAATTAAGGATTTGGGGAAAACCAACAACTGAGACTACTGAGCCTGATCTGCTTTTATTTATCAACATGTTTAATCGTGCAACAAAAATGGCGTACAATTTTGTGCCAGATTCCAGCTCAGACGAGGCTACAAGTGGATTGCATTAGAAAAGAGAAGAGAGCGTGTGGCCTGCCCTGCGTATTTTCTACATCACAAATATATTCTTTTCACAAAAATTTTAATTAAAAAAAAAAAAAATCTAAAAAATCCTATTTTAAGCTTAATTTTTGTTGCATGTATCTTCCATCGTCAATAGAAAAATGGGACAAGAAAATGTAAAAAATACCATTTTCATCCGAGTGGGTCATATTACTATGCACACTGTTTAAACTTTTTTTATGCGTCACTTTTTCTTTCAGCACAAAAAGATGAATACTGCAAATGTCACTTACAAAATTAGCAAAAAATAAAAACATGAATATAAAAAAACAAAATGACTAAATGAGGTAGCATTAAACTATATATAATAATCAGGATGCAGTAATTGTAAACTTAGTTTTACTGTTAAATATAGTCATATGTCTGAACTGCGGTTGATGGATGACATCAATTAGACAAATATTTAGAGAGAAAAGCTCTGCTAAAGTAGACTTTTTCAATACTTTTCTGGGGGGTCCCGGAGGGCCCCTGTCACATGGCTCCACAGTGAGAGCTGCTGATTGAGGCTAAGGTTCACTTTTAATTAAGATGATATCTGAGCTGCTGCTCTGCTCCGTGCTCAGAGCCATGTTGGCGGTGGCAGCTTCCATACGTGACAGGAGGATTTGTTATTGAAATTCTTCGAGCAGGATCTGTAGGAAAGATGTCGCTGTAATAATAATGACAGCATATGGATGCATGAGAGTGCTGGGCAGAAGGTGACTTCTAATAAAGGGCTGGAGATGATGAGCATGTTAAGACGGCTGCTCCCTGCCATGTTCTCTGATATCAAAGAGTGTGAACTCTGCTGTGTGTGACCTGCTGCAGGTTATCACACATGGAAGAGCCTGGAAGGAGAGCACAACTTGCTGCCTTTCTTAACCAGTAATTTAATTTGAGAACAATAAAACAGTTCGAAAATTATGGTAAACTATGAGTAATGCCAGAGGAAAGAAATATTTTAAGTAGCTGTTTCTTAAAAATAAATGATGAAAACCTCTTGGCCCTTGGTGTTAAAAATGAATTATTTGAGTTGCTCTAAATCAAAATATGTGGTTATTTGTATTTATTATCCTGCCTTAGTGTGTTTATGAAAATAAATCATGGTGAGTCTTTTTATTTTCTTTTTTGCTGATTCTGCTCTTAAATCTCAATGTCAAAGTTGTGTTTCTGAAACTGCTGAAGGGTCACTTTTTCTGCTCCATTAGTGAAGTTTTGGCCTTGAAAAAAAACAGATAAGAGAAATTTCTCACCTCTTAGTAAAGTCATGTAAAAATTGCACAGAAAGTATATTTTTGAGCAGCACTTCATGCTAACAGAATCTAATTGAAGAACACATTTATTTTGACATAAACACACTTTCTATCTTAAAAAGTACACACAATTACAGTATTTAGTGAATCCAAAGTGACATTTGTGTGTACTGAATGTATAACTGTAAATATATTCACTAATGATACTGAGTAATTACACTGGCTAGAAAACTGAATAAATCTCTTTCATCTTCAATTACTTTTCTTTCTTTCTTAACACTATTTTACATAATATTTGAAACGCGTTTGATATGTGTAATGTTATTTTAAAAAAAAGTATTGTTACATTATTTTCGATGCTTGAAATAACCAATACAATCAAAGATAGAATCAAAATAAAAACAAAAGAAAAAAACTACAAGAGAAAACTAAGTTTAGATAGAAAATATTTTTATCTTTCTTATTGTTCAAATCCACTCCTGATGTTTTAAAATTGGTAAATATATATCTTTCAAAGATATTCGAATACTGGGGGTTGTTAGAAATATCCGTTTGGACTGAAATCGTCCCAGAAGTTTCTTGTGTACAGGGTAAGAAAAGCTTCTATTTGACATTAATATAAAGTGAAAGCATACATATGTTTAATGTTGTAGTACTATATCCTAGAAAGATTTAACATTTACAAAAAATGAATGATGTTTATCCTGTAAATATCCAGCAGTTATCCGGGGTTTTCATAAAACATCAGGCAGGTTGGCTCACTGACTGGTTCTGGGTTTGGCTCAATTCTGACTGTGACTCAGATCTGGACACCGTCAGCGACACCAGTCACACTCTGCAAACATCTTCAGCCAGAGGAAAAACAAATCTGTACACAAACAGACTTTCAGGCCAGTAGTGGGTCAGTGAGGTACCGGATGAAAAATAGCGCATGCTTTTTTTTGGCATTGACTGCAGTTGGTGTATAAACAGTGGGGCAAAAAAGTAAGTAAAGACACCAGTCTACAACCTCAGTCACACTCCAAACTCCACTATGGCCGAGACCAAAGAGCTGTCTAGGGACACCAGAAGCTAAATTGTTGACCTGCAACTGGCTGTGAAGAGCAGCTTGGAGAAAACTGTGGGAGCAATTATTACAAAATGGAAGACATGCAAGACCACTGATCCCCCCGTGGGGTCAAAATGATCACAAGAATGGGGAGCAAAAGTCCCAGAACCACAAGGAGGGACCTAGTGAATGACCTGCAGAGAGCGACAGGTACTGAGTCAGTCTCCAAATCTCAACCCCATAGAAAATCTTTGGAGGGAGTTGAAAGTCTTTGTTGCCTAGTGACAGCCCCAAAACATCACTGCTCTAGAGGAGATCTGCATGGAGGAATGGACCAAAACACCAGCAACAGTTTGAGAAAACCTCATGAAGACTTACAGAAAACATTTGACTGCTGTTACTGCCAAAAAAGAGTATATACCAAAGTATTGAGATGAACTTTTGTTATTGACCAAATACTTGTTTTCCACCATAATTTACAAAATATTTAAGACAATTAAAAATCTGTTAATGTGATTTTCTAGATTTTTTTTCTCATTTTGTCTCTAATATACCTATGGGGTATACTATACAATGGGCAGGCCTATACCCCCACTTATATACACATATACAGTCAGTAATTGTACAGTATTTCTAATACTTGGCATTGAAAAATAAGATTGTATAAAGAATCATTAGATGTTGTCAAGTTTAATATAAATGTATGGACCAATGCTGGTTGCTGCATGGAAGACATGTAGGTCAGGGTATAGAATGAAAAATAATAATGACAAGAAAAATATTACAAACCATCAAAGGTTTGTAATATTTAGCTGCCAGTTACTTTAGTAGACTTCTCTGAACAGACACAACATGTTAACTCTGATAGTCCAGAGTCGAGTCATGAAACCCACTCAGGATCTGTAGACGAAGCTCATAGTTCATGTCTTGACTCTGAAATAATTTTGAGTTCAAGAAATGTGCCATGAAAGAGTAAATGTCCTCAAATGACTCAATAACGGTCATAGGAGTTTGTTTTCTGTTAGGGAGGAACTACTTTTTACTGTTCAATCTTTAGAAAACAAATATATATATTTTTACATTTAATGCTTCTGTGAAACGAGTGTGCTAAGGTGGATGGATTTTCTATTTTTCTTCTTTTGGAGAAAACAGAGAACACTTTTTGGTGATAAATACTGTTTTTAGAAGAAAAAGCAGGTCAACACATTCAGCCTTTAAGTATACCTTCAGGTGGATGAAATTTGCACACTCCTGTACTGACAGAACTCACAAACACATCATCTTTCTTTACAGCTGTCATGTTTTATGAGTGCCTTTTGGAAAGTTCACTGAAACCGCATCGTATGCTCAAAGGCTTTTTGCTGGTATTTATCAGCAAGAAAAAGCACCAATGCTCTTATGACCGTAAGACAAAAAGAAAAAAAGTTAAATGATGGGAAATTGAGATTTATGACGTCAGACTGACAGGGAGTGAAAGGAAAAAAAAGTACTTGGAGATGAACTGTGAGAGCAATGAGGATGAAGGAAAAAGAGGGAAAGATGAGAGGAGAGACAACTGAAAATGAGAAGACATCTTCTCTGACCTCTGGCAGTCAAAGTTACTGGGCATCTCTGCAGAACATATTTGGGAGTTGGCTCCACCAGAACATTAATTAGCCATTAACTCAATGCAGATGAGTGGTGTGAAAGCACACCGTGTGTGCGCTACATGAGTGTAAACGTGCACATATTTTTCTTCTTTATTCAGCCAATTTCAACAATTTCGGATGCAAAAGAAATGGAACCTATTGTCATGTTGATCAAGAATCTAAAACATTAGGTAAGCGATAGTCCAGCAAAGCTTTAGCTTTTCCAGAAACGTGTCATGTACAGATGTGAGTAAGAGCATGCTGTGTATTTGCACAGCAGTGATAACACAAAGGATGAGTCTGAAAGCATTTAGCGGAGGATTAATCCTAAGTAACACTAATGTGTTTCCCATCTGTCTAATGAAGACAGAACTGAAGATCTGCGTGACAGATCAGCTGTCCCTCCAATTTAAATAAAACGATGCAAAACATTCATTTCATTTCATTAATTCATTGATGGATGTCTTCTTAATAAAAAGCCTCATATCTTCAATCCCTTCATGCTTTACTATTTAGCATCCCTTAATCCAATTAAAGGTTTTTTCGTGTTTGTAACAGAAATAACTATGATGGTAGAAATGATGTAAATTGACGAGGGTTGAAAAAAAAAAAATATGTAAGTAATCAACTACAGAAAGACCTCAATATGTAGGACAAGACTCTACATGTGTTGATTTACGTATCGCATTAGTTAAAAATTTTCATTCTAGCAGGAAAAACGTAAGAATGCGTTTATAAAGAGTTTACACCCGGATCTTCTCACATTTTCAAGTAATGTTTGGTAGGAATCTCAGCAGGATGAAGTAAAAATGTTTATGATTTTAGTTCCTCTGTCAGATAATGTGTTTCCTGATAACCAGTCAACCCAATACTGCCAAACAAATTCTGTAAATATAAGAGCAGGTTTGAGATTGGTTAGTTTGAGATCGGTTGGTTGTTTGGTTTGAGGTTGGTGGGTTGGTTGGTTTGAAGTCGATTGGTTGGTTGGTTTTACGTCGGTCAATCAGTTGATTGGTTTGAGGTAAGTCAGTTGGTTGGTTTCACGTCTGTCGGTTGGTTGGTTGGTTGGCTGGTTTTTCAAGTTGGTTGGTCGGTTTTAGGTCAGTTGGTTGGTTTGAGGTCGGTCAGTCGGTTGGTTTGAGGTTTATCGGTCGGTTTGAGGTCGGTCAATTTGAGTTTGCTTGATCAGTCTGAGGTCAATGGGTTATTTAGTTTGAGGTCAGTTGATTTGAGGTCACTTGGTCAGTTTGAGGTCGGTTGGTTCGGGGTTGGTTGGTCGGTTTGAGGTTGGTCGGTTAATTGGTTTGAGGTTGGTCGGTTGGTCGGTTGGCTTGAGGTTGGTTGGTTGGTTGGTCGGTGTAAAGGAGGGACAAATGGCAGATATTAACTTCTAACCAATCTAGTTAGCATTCTAACAAATCAAAAATGTTTCCTTATTGGCGTTCCCTTCATTGGTCCTTTGACTTCTTGCTGAAATGCCAATCTGTCTGGAAAAAAACAAGTTACCAATCCCCATACAGACAAATAAATGAATGACTAATGAATGAAATAAATAAAAATAAATGCATGTAGTGACGGAGCATAAAGACGAATTGTTTAACCGCTCTATTATGTCTATTGTTGCTATAAAGGCCTCCCTCGAGTGGAGGCTCTTAGCATTCCTCAGTGTCATGGTGGCTACAAAGCATGGCATTTCAAAATAACATGTAAATGTCAATGAAATATAACAAAATAAACTCTATTTTATAAATATAGCTCTTTTTGTTACTTTTAGAAACGCTGAAAGAAATGTGCTCCATTAGAAGGAAATATGTTTATGCTTCTTTTGCTTTTAAAGAGGGAAACTTAATACAAAGATGTGATATTTTTCTGTAGGTAGCACAGGTAACTCTTTTTAGTGCTCACATTTCTGACTGCAGGTCCTAGCCTTCAAGAGATATGACCTTTGTGTGAATAGGAGGTCAAATAGTTCTATTGGAAATGAACAAAACCGAATTGTTTTTGCTTTTTATTTAGGCATGCGTCTGGCTAGGGAGCCAAAAGCTCCTCACAGTACTTCAAAAAGTGTAGTATACATGACCCGCCAGCACAACTCACATGAGTGTGTTGTGGAAAATTATTGGAATCCGTTGAAGGAGCAGACAACCTTACAAGTTAAACACAAATATTTAATAACAATTCAGTTTAATGTACGTGGAAGAAGCCTCTCTTCGAGGGTTCTGCTTGAATGGAATGGACGGTTGGCTTTATAGTTTTCTACTGAAACTCTCTGTTTGCATATGCCTTAGGGTCAAGGGTTGTTTCACAGGAGTGGAGATTTCCGGTCAAGAGTCTTATACAGAAGCAGGACTTTCCGGTCAAGGGGTTGCCCAACGCAGAAACTGCATTTCAATCATGAGCCGCCCAGCACAGAAACCCACGTTCCAACAGAGGTTCAGAGCCTCAATCAAAAGTTACATATAAATCAAAGTAGAAACAAATGCTAAACATGATATTTCTATTACAGTAGACATGTCTGATTTTATACCAAACTTGACACACGTATGTGTGTAATTTGGAATACTACAAATAAAGTAAAGTGAATAGTACAATTGGTGGTTAAATATATACAATGGCCACCAAAGAAAAAAAAAAGAATAATAAGTAATATGACAAGATTAAAAAAAAAATTCTTGTGAATTTACAACTTTAAATCTTGTTAGTTTACAAGATTTCTTGTTTGTTTTTTTTCGTAAATTTATGAGTTTTTTCTTTACTCTTATTCTCGTACATATGACTTTTTTTTCTCACAAATTTACAGGATTTAAAGTAATTAATTTACAACTTTAAAACAAGTACATTTACAAGAAAAAAAGTCATAAATTTAGCCAATAGCTTTTTAAGTATATATATATATATATATATATATATATATATATATATATATATATAACTTTAGTCTTGTAATTTGATCGTTAAGACTTTTTTCTCGCAAATTTAGAATATTTCAGATCTAAATTTACATGTTTTTTCTCATAAATTACAACTTTGAATCTTTTAAATTTATGAGATTTTTCGGAAATGTATTATTTTTTCAGGAAATTATTATTTTTTTCTTGTAAATTTACTGGATTTGAAATAATAAATATAGGACTTTATAACACATAAATTCACAAGAAAAAAAGTTGTAAATTTAGCCTTTGGGCTTTTAAGCCATAAATATAAGACTTTATTCTCGTAATTTAACAGTTGCAACGTTTTTATCGTAAATTTATGAGATTTAAGATTTAAGTTTTAATTTTATATTTTTGTTGGTTTGTAAACTGGCCCTAACACTCCGGCATAAACAAATGCTTTTTCATCACATAAAAAAGCCATTGAAAGTTTTTTTTTTATGTTTATTTGATTTTGATCCTGTATCTATAAAAACGTATGCTCCAGAAACCATAGGGATGAACCTGAAGAGGATGTCAGTGGTGTGAAAGCTAAACAAGCATTCTTCCAGTGAAACCTCCTCAGATTCAGTGTTCAGTCATTCATCTTGGGCGCCTGTAACATGATTCAGACATCTAATTAGGACACTTCCTGAACACGTCCCTCTGGATCTGTTATGAGAAAGGTCCAACTGGGAGGAGATTGCACTCAGACACTTAAATCAAACACAGTCTGAGAATGATTCAGGAACCCGCAGAGAGGCGGAGGAGAGACCGGGGAGAAGTGCTGCTTTTCTTAGCATTCTGTCAACCCGGCCAAATTTCATTGCTTTTATGCGTCCTAAGTGTCATTTGTTTGCAGAGATTAAACCTTCACTTCTAGAAACGTGCAACTGAATTCAATTGGGTTCCTAATACAAAATAAATAAATAAAGAGAGTTTGCAGATTATCTGCAGATAGCCCAGAGCTTTAAATCGAAATTATTAAAAAAATGCAAGAATGAGGCAACAAAAACAACCCTGTTGGTCTTTAATTTATTTTTAAACATCTCATTTTTCAGTCTTGAAATTTCAGAGGTTTTGTTAAACCATAAAAAAATGTCTTTCCTTTCTTTTCAATCCCACAGTGTCTGAGTGTCCAAGTCGAGATCACAATCAGACTTTTGCCATCAGTTAATCACTCAAACGCTGGAGGAAGAAGCAGAGAGACGAAGAGAGTAAATGATCTTTGATAGTGGCACCAACGCAGCTAACGATTTCCATCTAATTGCTCCTCCTCTGCCCCTGGAGAGAGCGGCGAGGGATAAGGAGAAGACCACAAGAAAGGGACAGAGATTGAGAAAAGAAGGGAGAGCCAATAATGGCAGGCCATTCAGCCTTTAACACTTAGCTTTGATAATGATGGCTTAGTCAGAGTTATTTGTTGGTAAGATCCAGCTCGGTCTCCGTCTACCTCCACTCCCATCAGCCAATATTTCCCACTCATTCTCAACTGACTTTGTGATAACTTTTGGATAAAATGCTTTTCTACAGTTTCAGGGTGTATTTTCAAATGTTCCTGGTAGTACACTTCAGGTCCAAGCTAGAGAATTATTCATATGACCAACCATGTTACTGTATCCCTCATTCAATTAGATTTTGCAAAGAGATTTTTATATATTCTTTTAAATTTCTCCAACAAGTTTCCACGCCTTCCAAGAGATGATGAGCTATTTAGGTGAGATTTAGTCTTATTGTAATCTAGATTTTGGTCAGGATCAATTTGACCATTTGCTGCCACTCGTGGGATTGTTCCCAGCAGGAATAATCCTCACGCTCCATCAAAAATTCTCGTTGGTAAATCTTAACTCCAAATGGTCTTTAAAGCACAAAGGTGTCCAGACTGCATTCCTCTAAGTTAGGATTCTGTGTCTGACATGTTAGGACAAACCTGGAGTTTAAGCGTCCCGCTTTCACCTCCCCCCACTGCTGAGGATACAAACCAGAAATACTCCCCCAACAATAATGTGAGAATCAGGAACCATCTTTTAATCTCTGGTTTCCTCTTACTCTCATCATAACGACAGCATTTATGTGGCTAAACACTCGTGTAAACACTTTTCCAACAGTAACATTTGACAGATGATATTAAACTGAGAGATGGATGACTGCAGTACATAAATGTAAAACAAACGCTGAGAGTCTGACATTCTGCCAAGAATAAGAAATCAAAGCAAAAGTATCAGCTGAAATCAGAACAGTCCACTTTGTCCCGCCAGAACATTGAGATTAAGATTCAGGTAAGAATAAGAAAAGTGTGAAGTTCAATCTTCAGGTGAGGCGACATGCAGAGCATCTCAAGCAGTTCGCAGGTTAACTAAATCTGAAGGATGAGGTTCAAATAATTTTCAGAAAAATAATGTCATGGATATTTTGCCAATACTTAAGTTTTGCCATCGTATTTTTCTGATGCAAATGTTTTTTTATTTAAAACATGATTTCGTGTTTGTTATTTCCTCCCTTCAAACCACTAGAGGGCACTGTAGGTGTGTATATCAGTATTTGCTACTGACAGCAACTGCAGAAGAAGCAGGTGTTGTTCAGAAGCAACACCGACGATGAATTCAATGGATTTAGTGATTTAAAGAGTTTGGTTGAGTTCTTAACATGTTCTTTATGCTAATTTGAATAATTGTTTATATGTTGCACTAATACACTAGATTCCTCTAAAGTTTCATGAAGCTAAATATGGTGAAGCATAAATATATTCAGTCTATTATATTAGAATTCGTCTTTTAAGATGTCTAATCTTGCTCCCCTATTTTATTAAATATATCTCTCCTAATAGAACAACTTATACTTCAGGGCAACTTATTTATGATTTTTTTTCTCCTTTATTATGCGTTTCCTGGCATCTGTGACCTATGGTCCAGAGCCACTTACACTGGGGGTGTAAGGAAAATTGGATTTAGCGATATATTGCGATATTTAATTTAGCGATACTTCAATCGATCTAAAACGCAGACAATATTTAATGAACTATTTATGAGCAAACCTAGTTCAGTGTCTTACTTTTTGGTTACACTTACAAGTTGGCAGCACAGCACACTGACCCTCTTTAAGCAGCTCTACACCAAAACAACAACTGTCCAAAAGTACAGGAGAAACTACTTTTACCAATTGCAGAAATTAACAGCACTTTATTTTCTCAATCATACTTTTAGAATCCGATTGGTTAAGGCACATTCAGTCCATTTTTTTGTACTTTTTCTGAAAAATATTTTGTTGTGGAAATTGAAAAAATGTTTTTAAATTTACCAAAAGAAAAGCACCATGACTTTGCTTGGGTAAGAGCAACTTGTATATGAGATACAGCTGCAGTTCTTAATGTTATGATCAT
>NC_050524.1:20408665-20411844 GCF_002922805.2 Oryzias melastigma | reverse complement strand
AAAATTATTTTGGCATGGTTTTGGGATATATCGTGATGTATATCGTATTGTGAGACATGTATCGTGATACATCATCAGACTCTTGCCAATACACATCCATACAAAGAAAAAGAAAGAAAGAAAGAAAGAAAGTAAAAAGAAAAATAAAAAAGAAACATATTTGACTGTTTCTATTCAATGCAGAAGTTTGTTAGTTTAGGATTTTTAGGAAAATGTTTTTTTTTAAAGACTTTCATTCACAGGAATCTCGTTCATTATAAGAGTGAATTAACTTCCTTTAAAAATCTTATTTGAAGTAATGTTTAGCTCTTGAGGATTTGATAGCTTCACGTATTTCTGTTAGGATCAAAGTTGTCTTTTGTTTTTTTTTTTGCTACTAACCTGGACGAGGAACCAGGAGATCAGAACAGACACCCAGGGGTTCCCACTGTGGGACGTTTTCTTGGCTGGAGACAGAGCTTTACCTGCAGGGATGAAAAAGAATACTCAGGTAAATGTCTTCTGAAATGTGGGTGGAGTTTATAAAGAGGCTTAAACAGAACTAAGCTTAAATTAAATAAACTATCTATCTCAGGTACACTCAAATGGTTTTGTTGAAAAAAAACACTAAGAAACCAATAAAGTGAGCAAACTTTTTTCTTCTCAATCACAAAGCACTTCATGACTTCAAGATCGATAGGTTAAAATAAAGAAAGGAATAAGCATTAAAACCAAACACATATCTGATTTAAAACAATTTGTCATCAAAAAATCATCAATCTCAAATGGATAAAAAAGTAAGATTTTAATAAATATGCTCTTGAGGAAAGTATTGCGAGACAAACACATACATCTTCTAAAGCTGCTGGTTCCAAACATAGAAACAACAGAAACTGATTATTAAATGGTCAACATCAGTTAAAAAAAACAAAAAACCATGTATTTTACAAAAAAAGCAGTTAACATTACCAAAACATGTATACAAGCTCCCACATTCCTAATATTAAAGCTAACTTGAAGGTGCCAAATGTTGCAGTTTTCCAAATGACCACTAGAGGTTGGTTTCAGAAATTTCCCATTGACTCTTGTGTTCACTCTTGATTTCATTAGACTAAAAGTGTGTGTATCTACAGCTGGACTCAATAAATAAATAAATAAATAAATAACTCTCTGTTTATCCTGGACACTTTTGGAACTTTTTTGAGGTGGGTGGAGTCCATGTGGTCGACTCGCATCAAGCTTGGATCAAGTTATTTAGAATCCCATGGATGAAATCTGAGATTATCTGACAGTCTCATGGAACAGATTTTTGGTTAAAGCAACAAATAAATTCAAACAAATCTGTGAAATGAGAGGATTACTTTGCTTCCAAAAGAAAGTTTCCAGAATCATTTCTACCAGAGTGTCTATAAATTACGACAAATTTCTATAACTGAATCAGTTCTACCGATGCTATGAGTAATGATGTAAAGGTTTACTTTATAACTGGTTCAATAACAGAACTATCCAACTAAAATATTTTCGATTGATTGAAAATTTCCAATTTTAAAACACAGACTGAAAAAAAAAATATGTTTTTCAAGAACTTTTTCAAGGACAAAAGTGTTTAATCCTAATTTTAATACCAAGAGATGCAGAGAAAGTCTCATATGTGAAACTTTTTTACAAGACAAATTTGTTGGATCTCCTTGAAGAATAATACATCAATAAACTTCAAATTAGATTTTATTTACTTTCATTTTTCAAAAACCGTGCAGCTTTGCAGGAAGACTGTTTACCTTCAGCGCCTGATTCCTCTCATCACCTCATGTGTGACATTTCATTTTACGGCGGTGGCAGCCTCGCCGCCGTTGTGGCTGAAAACAACGAATGGAACCGAACCCGAAAGGCAGCTAATCGAAAAACAGAGTCGAGTGTGTGAAGAAAAAGACGGGAGAGACAGATGATGGAGAGGAATCTGAGTTTAAGAGTAAATTTCACACCTGATGAAGGATTGGGATTAAATCACTGAGACTTTTAGGTCAAGTGAATGCAGCTGAGTGAGTGATGGAGATGCTGGAGAAAGGCAGGAGAGAGGTGAAGGAGTTAGAGATTAGCAAGTTATAGAAAAGAAGGAGACATGTGGGAAGGGACCTGCTTTGAACGTGTGTCATTAGTCAGTTTGTATAGGACAGTACCAAGGTTAATAGTGAGCAGCATCCAACAAAGACTAGACATGCAAATACAAAAAATGTATTTTTCCTTTGCAGCACAAACATGTATTTATATGTTCCCTATAGCTGTTCACTGGTTATCTGCCAGAGCTCCGTCTAGAAACTCGGCCATTAATCTCCTCAGAAACACATGAGTGGACTTTACGTGTGGACAGAATCAGGACAAATCAATTTTAAAAAAGACTCGGAGGACAGGACAAGAAGATAGGATGAAGAAGCCGCTCGCACTCGGTAACTATGACAGAGCAGCTGGCAGCGTGAAGACACACAGAAGGAGGGGATCACCAAGAGAGATGATGATGATGTGGAAAGAAATTCACTGAAAAACTTTTCTATTGAACTTTTTATACATTTTAAAGAAATTGCTTTGTTGTTGTTAAATCCACCAGTTTATCTGTTCAGAACTGTTACAAATATGTGTGCTTGTGTGTTAAAGCTGCAAACATATCTTATAATATTTGGTCATGTCAATAAAATATCTACACACTATTTATTGGCTTTAGGTTATGTTGTTAGGTAGATGCTGTATGGATACAATGGAAGTTTAAAAAGAAACTTGGGGCAGAACTGAAGCTTAATGTCTCCTTTTTGCTCATTTTTACAGCTTTTTGTTGTGTCCAAAGTCCTTCACTACAAACAACTTATTTTACAATATACTGTGTTCTCTTGCGTATTTGCGGTTTCACGTATTCGTAGACTTTTTTTTCAGTCACATGGCTCTTCCAGTTCGTCACAAAAACTCAGACAACTCAAGACATTAATATCATTTTTTTAGTCTAAAGGAGGAGCTGCGGTGCTGAAGTGTATCTCCGCACAGTGGAGCCCCCTCTGGAGCGCGGAGGAATACCCTCCTCTCTCAATGCCCCCCCACGGAGAAATGGCATCGGCTGACTCAGGAGCGGCCGAAAAAAAATCCTTATATTCTAAAGAAGATAATCACAGAGGATAATTATCATCCAGAGCAGAAGCTTATTATATGTGCCCCTG
>NC_050524.1:20400857-20408313 GCF_002922805.2 Oryzias melastigma | reverse complement strand
TACAGTGTAAACTCATTATCCGCGCCGTCCTCGCGGCGTTTGGTTAGAAGAGCGCAGATTATGAAACGTTCACTATGCAGACAGAAGCGCCGTAGACACGGATCTCCTGCAGATCTTCTGGTTCATCTCCAAACAGCGCAGTAATGACAGCCGCGGCAGAGCTAGCTGTGTTAGCGCCGATGTTAGCTTAGCTAGACGAAGCTCTCTGTTTAGCGTGATCACACTCGGTCTCAACATGCTTCATCTTCAGGTGATCATTTATCGCCATAGTGATCTCATGGAACACAAGTTCTGTCTAGCAGAAATTACATTGACACTTTTTCCTCTTTTATTTTCCTTATGTTTTCCTCATTTTCGAGCTAGCTTGTTGTTATGAGCCTACCGGGAACATCCTGTTACGTCACTGAGACTGGATTAGCACCAGTGCGCATGTGTGACAAAGAGAATGGCAGACCCGACATTAGAAAGCGCGAACTGTAGTTTTAAGATCAAAACAAGGAAAAAACAAACAAAAAACGATGCTTCGACGACCAAATTATTCGTCGACTATTTTAATAGTCGAATAGTCGTCGATTAGTCGAATAATCGTGGCAGCCCTAATTGGTAATGGACATTCATAAGATGCATTCACACCGAACGCATCCGGCGTGGCGGAGGCGTCAAGTTTCAATGTAAAGTCAATGTAAAGACGCGATCTGCTGCGGCGGAATTTTGACGCTGGCACGGCACAACGAGCTTGATGTGGCGCGTCAACCAATCATGGACCCAGCTTTGGGCATGTGAAGTTTTCAGTGACTAGATCAAAGAGTAGAAATAAACATTCAAGATGGCGGCTTGATGCAAGGATTTTCGTCATGATCTTCCATGCATTTTCTCAACCCACAAGGGCCACTAGGTCCCTGAAAACTGTCCCAGTTACTGTTGGGTGAAGGCGGGATACACCCATGACAGATCGCCAGCACGTCACAGAGCTCATTGAGCTGAATGGACAGCTACGCTAGCCAGCCGCCCGGTGGATTGCTTAGCGAGCTAGTGGGCTCCGTTCCCCAGGCTCCGACAGAGCTAATAGCTGTCGCCACTGCTCAGACTCCAGAAGACTTCATAGCGACCGCTGCTGTCCAGGTGCCCGGCAGATCTAGCAAAGCCTACTGCCCAGGTCCCTGAGCAGAGGAGCTCGCTCTGCTCGCAGTTAGCTGCCCGGCAGCCGTTGTACGCCCAATACTGCTCTATCTTCATGGGCTTATGATGTTTTTCTTATTTGACCTCAAGACAACAATAAAAAGATCCCCCAGTTTTATTTTTACTTCCGTGCTCTTGGGTTAAAGCTCAAACTGAGCCACAGACAGACGGAAGTAACGTTTAAACGGCCCTCAGGTGTACCTCTTGCTGCAGGAGTGAAGTACACCGAACCAAAAGAGACTCTGAAAAATCTGGTCAAAACAAACACAGCGATGTGCTTGCCGGTGCCTCTGTAGAGCTCCCCAAAACAAATAAACCCAAACTATTCGCTAACAATCCATGATGTGACAACGAATTAATCCCAGAGCAACATCGGCAGTTGCTCCATGGCAGGCGCATCAAGGCGTTGAGCCGTTAATTTGAAAGGTGTCAAAAGAGAGGCGGCAGACCCGAATTTGACGCGCCTGCAGCTTTCAATGTAAATGCACCATTAGAGTGCGGGGATAGGGGGTGTACCATATTCACAGAGTCGCAGATGTTACTGGTCCCTAACCCCCGCGAATAAGAGGGGAACACTGTAGTACAGTTGCCATTCTGTTGGGGTGTCCGAATCTACAATTCCAAATTCCGGTGCCCTGGAAATTTTCAAGAAGATGCTCATTAGAGAATTTAGACCACAATGCATTGCATTTGAATGGTTTGACATTTGAAAAAAACGTATCTTTTGTGAGGGAATTTGGACACAACCAATGTGTTTCTATAGCCTGTCACTGAACGGTGGAGATTCTCACTGAAGGTAACCTTAGACTTTGCATAAAATCATGAACACTAGAAGCTCTTTAGCGAGTTAATCTGCTGCTGTGGTTTTGGCGTGTTAGCATCCCTTTAAATTCACTTCCGTAAATTAAAAGTGAACGTGAAAGTTTTGAACGCAGAAGCCTGAAATGCGCATTTACACGAGTTTACATAGACTTATCATTGAAAGTGGTCGCTTGAACACGCGTTTCCAAGCCCGGTGTGAACGTAGCTTGACTTGAGTCCAGATCATGTGACTCAGGTCTACACCTCTGATTCAAACATCCATGTTTTTTTTTTTCCCCATCAATCTTCTGAAAGGTTTACTCAAAAAGGCATCAATGTGTCAGAAAAGGTGCCACCTACCGAACAGGTCATCTCTGGCCAGAGCGTAGAGGATGCGTGAAGCTCCGATGAGGTTGCTCATTGCAGCAGACAGCGTGGAGGAATAGACCCCCACAATCACAAAGGGATACCAGACGCTGATGTCCCTCAGGAAGCTGTAATCGCTTTGAAGGAGGACACTGAAAAGGGAAAGGCTGTAGATTAACATGGGTGAAAATGTTTTTGGCTGGTTTTCAAATTCCTTCAGTGAAGAACCATGACTGTAGAGTCCTGTTATGGGGTCAGACGGAGGGAAACAAAGGGAAATCAATAACTCCCCCAATAAGGTCTACTTTGGGTTAAATACATTAAGAAGACAAAGAGGCCTGAGTCATATTGACTTGAATGTATATTAGATATATATGTAGTGATCAGAGTTTTTTACAACCCTCTTTCTATTTTTTTAGGTTTATTAATGAGAAATAGAACATCAAAACTCCAGCAACAAGTACAAAGATGTTTTCCTTCAGGCACATTTTTATATTTATTTTGACTCATTCCAAAAAATACTTCTATACATTTGAGTTTCAATATACATAAATGGTGGAACTTAAGTCCAAACTAGGTTCTCCTGTAAAGAACAGGAAATATATATGGAAGGCTGACAGCTTGTATTGAACAGACCTATAAACGTTTCACTGCCACACTTCTAAATTGGCTGTAGTACACTGAAGGAACATGATGCCACTGTTTGTTATTTTTTTGTTTGCTTGTTTTCATAAAACTAAGAAAAGGTATACATATAACAAATATGCAAATTAAAGCAATAGATTTCAGGTTTCAAAAGAGAACATATATAAATCAGAACACTAAGCTGGTCTATCAGTTCCATTTAAAAACTAAGCATTAATTTTACAAATTCTAGAGTTTTCCAGTTTTACAAAACAAAAAAATCAATTTTGTCAAAATCCTATGAATAAGCTAGAAACTGAGAGAAAATTCTCAGAATCTCCTCTGGTTGTGTAGAACGTTGCTGGTGTGCAAGTTTTAACTTTGTTATTTTTACTGGATAATTGTTGTTTATTTTAGTGTGAGGTTGAGCATGCTTTCAATCTGACTGAAAAAACAGTGAATAAAAATGTATTTAAATAATTTCTGCATCAGCTGTTGAGATAAGAAGTAAAATCTGGTCCTTCATCCTCAAAGAATGTTCGAGAGAAGGCATCAGTCTATGTTAATTCAGAAAATTTGAATCCTTTACTTAAAGTTTGAACCTGATTCACACAATGCCTAATTGTACATCTTTCTCATTACTGTTTTTCATTGACATTTAAAATAAAACATTTTTTATTTGTCACAACCAGGCTAACTAACCTCACAATGACAAGTGTTGTTAAGTGACCTTAAATACGCTGCATGAATAAACTCTACTTTTAATATTTTCAGATTCCAGCAGCAGTGCAGCCGAACAAAGCACACCACCATTAGACGCTGGGCAATCCAAACAAGTTTAAAGGAAGGGAACTCCTGAAGATGAGGAACAAAGAAAAAAAATGAGGTTTTCTGATCCAACTGAGCTGTCAACCAGTGTCCAAGACAACACCAGAGTGAAAACACTCAAGAGAGAACAAGAGAACGATGACGAGGAAGAGCAAAAAGCCAAGAGGATTAAGCTTTGTCCTGAAGACCAAAATAAAAGATCCTCAATCACCAAGAGTGAGAAAGAAGGTGAGTGGCAGAACGTTTTCCAAGCACAAATAGGTCAGAAGATATGACAACATTTTACGAAAGTGTTAATAAAGTAGTTTATATGTAAACATGAATGGAAACATCAGCAAAATACTTTCATGTATGAATTTATATGAAAAAAATTAAAATGAAGACACGGTTCTTTAATAAACTACTTATACGACTAACAAGCATTAGTGATGAGGTAATAAGCTGTTCGTAAAGACATTTATCCCCATTTGTAGAAGTCTTACTAATGACTTACACAATTATCCCTTGTGCTCTCTTATGGGGTCCATATGGCCCCACCCTTACATTGAGGTGTTAGCCCTTCCATGACAAAGGTGGACAACACTTCATGTCTGTCATTGGACACCAGTAAAGATCGATGACCCCACTTTTATGTAAACAAGCCTAGGAGAGCAAAAGGGTTACATACACACATATATGTAAATATTTATGTTTAGATTTATATTTATGTAATATTTTCAAAACATGTAGTAGATTATTAATGTATTTCTAAACAAATATGTATGTGTAAACTCAAATTAGAATTGAATTAAATAATCAAAAGAATTTCTAAAAAAATTGGATTGGAATCGATCTAGGCTCTTTTGAAACAAATCAAATTGTTTTTAGAATTTATAATCGATACCCAGTCCTAATCAGGAGCAGATGAAAAAAAGGAGTCTAATAAAGTTGGATTTGTGGCAACGAAAATATGGTGGGCTACTCACAAGTGCCCTACTCCAACAGCGTCAGCATTTGAAGGGAAAGGGCGCTCACAATTCACAAGTGAATAATGAAAACCACTGCCGCTCTGCAGAATCTATTTCCTAGAAAATTACATATAATTTTGGCAGAAAAATGACACAATCAAAATTAAAAGACCACTGGTAACGCTTTGTAAATAGATCAAAATATGACTGGAAGTGGAACTTGTAAGTTGCTTTATTGCATAATCCAGGTATACAATATTTCTGGGATTCTATCTAACAACTATCTAATAAAATCTTGTTTACATCTACATCATGAAAATACTAACAAAAGATTGTCAATCACTTCCTCTGTCAACAGAAAGTGGAGAAGGAAAGATGAAATTGAAAAACCAATAAAAACGCATCGCCTCACAAGGTTGTTTGTCAATTTGAACTCATTTTCTCTGAGGGGCGAAGCCTGTTGATGTCCGGTGGAGAGGAGCCAGATTAAAGAAGTTATGATTACCGTGAAATAACCGGTCCTCAAATGTGTGTATTTGCATATGTGAATGTGGTGTGTGCATGAAGACAACACTGCGCTTCATGCAGAGACGGAGAGATCAACCCACAAGAAACACAGCAGGATATGCATGATTATGTCCCACCCCCCACCTCTTTTTAATACAACAGTCATGGAGACGAGAATTAAAGTGCAAAGTATTTCTGCTGGTCTGTCTCAATCATATTGAGGCTCACTTCACACAAACAAGTGCACACATTCACATTCACTCAAACATACATGCACACATTGATATTCACACAAACATACATGCACACATTCACATGTACACAAACATACATGCACACATTCACATGCACACAAGCACATGTACACTTGCACATGCACACAAACATACGTGCAACATTTTACATGCACACAAATGCATATCCACATATTTACATGCACACAAACATTTATGAACACATTCACATGTAAACAAACATGCACACACACGAATCCGCTTGCACACATGCACACTATATGTGAATAATATCTGTCCCTTCCTCACTATCTAACTCTAACTCCTTTATTGTGTTGTTTTGAGATGTTTTCCAAACTTTTATGTGTCAGCTCTAGCTTTTCCTTAATTCCATCTTCAGTAGTGACTTCTCTTTCTCACTCTTTCTTTAATTAATACTCTCATCACATTTTCTTTCTGCTCCAATGATTTTTACAGTCATTATTCTGACCCTATTAAGTATTGTTCACTACATCCAAACGTCCGAGAAAACCATTTCATCTGGAGCAAAAAAGAAACTCGGTGTGGAGTCTCACACACACACAGCAACACACATGTTTGCATATACATTGCACACACATTAAAACACAAAACACACACAGGCCCATACACAGACAGAACACACTCATACAAACACACATAGACATCTCAAATAATCATAAATTCAAGGTTGTACATAGAAGTGAAAACAGAATCTATTAATAATTACCAAAACATCAGTTCTTTGGTTTAACTTAAAATGCATTTTTTCAAAGTCCTGATAAAGTATTTTCAAGAGTATTAAATAAAAATATTAGTTTTAAAGTGACTGTATCTCAGCTTTTAAAGAAGGATCTGAATTTCTGCATAAACTGTACCACAGGAAGCAGAAATTGTTCCAGCTTCATTTCTCTCTGTACGGCAGGATAGTAAAAGACCAAAAATACATAATTATTCTGGAAAAGTCCTAAACATCTTGATAGCCAAACACTGGCCAGCCACAGATAAGGTTTCATGGAGCAGAAATTTATCTAAACGATTTTTTTCAAAAAACGTCTTCAGTTATGCCAAGACTTCTTTTTGCAGACTCTTATGGCTTTCTGGAATGCAATGAATTCAAGATTGTAAGAACCAGCTGTGCAGAGATGCAGGACTTTATCAGAAATTTGCCTCTGAGTTGTGAGAGGGACTGTTGGCGTGGAAGTAAGCTGCCTCTAATACCCCATCATCCCTTTGTTTACACTCACTAGCTCACAACCCCAAGCTAACATTAACGTTGCAACAAAAATGGTGAGCAATATCGGCGCTATACAGATGTACAGTTTGGAGGAAGGAAACCTATTATGTATTTGTCTGCATGTGGAGCCATCAGAATACACCAGAGCAGTGAGACTTTAGCCCGCCCATTTCACTTGCTGTGTCACAAAACAGAGATCCAACCTGAGAGATCAATTTTCAAGGTTAGATTGATCAATTATCACCACTAAATAAATGTTCCTTCAAATGAGGAGGGTGGGTTCCTGTTTGACGCAAATGATTAAGTTTAAGCTTTTTGGGTTTATTGAAATGTATTAATAATAGAGTACATTTAAATGCTTCACTTTACAAAGCATTTCTTTAGGCCTGTGTCCAGCTGTGTCGCACTGCATTTGTCAAACAGAGAAATCTTTACACACACTTAGCGGGATAGCAAAATAAAGCACAGCGTTTTCCACGTGTGGTGAGGTGAGTGATGATGCGAGACTCAACTTATATGTCGATTATTAATTCCTCTGACATGCAGCAGGAGCGACATTAATCCTGAAAAGCTTGACATTTCCAAACTGCCTCGTAAAAACAAAGACACTGCAAACGTGGTGACAGTGATAACAGTCAGTGTGTGTGTTTGTGTGTGTGTGTGTGCGTGTCAAAGACAGACAGGACTGATGCCCATGGCCATATTGCAATAGACTA
>NC_050524.1:20356261-20400772 GCF_002922805.2 Oryzias melastigma | reverse complement strand
GGGGGGGGGGGGGTTGATAGTAATTATTGATCGGATCATCCAGATGAAATGAGCTCTGCCACAGACGTAAAGAGGGGAACAAAAGCGAGTGACAGATTAAAGGAGCTCGTTTAGAGAAGAAGAGGAAACGCAGCTCAGTGACTAAAATGAGCCCAAAGAGATTGTTGGGCTTGATTGTTCCCTTTCACCCCCACCCCCCACCACCACCCCCTTCAGCTCATTTGTTTACCATCCGTATTCATGCCTTCCATTGTGTATTCATGCATATTCACCTTTTAATCCATCATCTCGTACGTTTGTGCTTCAGATAATTCACCTGAGCTCGGACGGAAAATCGTGGATTAATTATGTGACTTTTTTCCTAAAACGATGAAGTATTAGTGACTCCAGGGCCGTCCATGGATATACAAGGAGATGAGGAAACATCCTCACCACTACAAACAGAGCTGAAAATGCTGTTTGGTCGGGGGGGTGGTTAAAGTAACTATTAGGATCATCTGGCCTAAGTATCTTGAAGAATAGCCCAAAAAATGATCAGGTTTTGGACCAATGGCTTACGCTTCTAACAGGTTCACTGCACTATTACAAAAAGGTTTTATGGTTCTGGAAAATTTTGGTAGGGACATCAATACTCGAAGAGACGGATAACTCGGTACAAAAGCTGTTTAAGTGTTTCTTAGTTCAGTTTTATTGTCAAGTCCAGATTACTGCAGAAGTTCAGTAGTTTTGATATTGCCCAGTAGGATTGGATGGAAGCTTTATAGTCCAGTATTTTTGTACTAATAGTGCTTTTTTGGCTGTATGTGGTATTTACATTTAGTAGATCCTTCACTCCAAAGTAATTTACAATTAACATACAGAAATATAAGTCAATATCATCCAAGTACAGGAACAAAAGAAAGAGATGTTTGAGCGTTTGCATGTGGAGAGTTGAGAACTCATTTCACCACATTGGATCACAAAGCTGAAAAGTGGTTTTCAACTGCATGGAGCAGTCTCCACTAGCTGCTGTTCATCGGCAGAGAGCCGTGAACAGAAGCGTGGAAAGAGGGTGTTCAGGTAAGAGGGTGCTATTGAGTTGGCCCCTCTGTAGACATCTGGCAAGGGTTTGAATGTAATGCATGCTGTCAGAAGAGATCTGAGCAGCTGTGTGACATCTGTCCTCTCTGTTAGAGGATCATCACATTAACTGAAGGGCAACTGATTGCAGAAGGAGCTGAACAGGATTATCCAAAAGTACTAGCTGCTCTGAAGGGAAATTCTAGGCAATATAATCCCTTTTCAGATTTAGTAATGGTAGCCACCAGATGTCTCCAGATCAGATGTCATGAAGTGATGCCCATCCATCCTATATGTTCTCTCTTAGATCCTGAAACACCTTAATTCACACTGGCCTCAGCAACACAAGTTCAAGCAACCACTTCCAATGAAAAGTCTATGTGCGTTTTGGGCTTCTCCCTGTACATAACACTCTGGTTCACAAATCGCCACGGAAGTTTTTAAGTCCGCTTTTCAGGCTCAAGCATTTTCAGGCTTTAACCCATTTGGAAGTTAAACCATTTGAGAGCAATCAGGGAGTCAGAATTGGTAATAACTAATAATTGCAGTTTGTGTACAGCCAGAATTATTTGACACCAATCCATCCATCCATTTTCTAAACCTGTTTTGTCCCTTTTGAGGTCATGGAGCTGCCAGAGCATATTCTGGCCACTCGTGGATGAAGGCGGGATACAACCCCGGACAGGTCGCCAGTCCGTCGCAGAGCCTCAATCATACACCCATACACACTCAAATTGACAACTAGGGCCAATTTAGACTAACCAATCAACCTATGAAGCATGTTATTGCACAGTGGGAGAGAAGAAGTCAGAGGATAACATGCAAACTCCACACAGAAAGGTCCACCTTTGGGGATTCTGTCCCCCAGCCTGTACTTGAACCAGGGCCCTCTTGAAGTGAGGCAAGATTGCCGTGTGCATTGTGCAGCCGATTTAAGACACAGAGTCGTTTACATATATCGGATTAGGGCTGTGAAAGAATATGCCAAAAGCAAGTTCTTGAACAGGTGTCAGATGCCCAGTGTGTACTTAGCATCAGACTTTCAATGTTACAAAAGAATTACCTTCTGATTTGCACTGGTCTTTTATTCCAAATGTAATAAACCTGCGTTTAACTTCTTTTACCAAATCTTGACTGAACAAAGAACTTTATCTTAAGTGAAGGGCTGAGTGCATAGAACTGGTTTGAAGATGTTTGGTTATTTGTCATAGAACCAACACTAAGTATGAAAAGAACCTCAATAAGATACCTGTTATTCTTACTTACTAATGAAAAGCAAACACACAAAAGTGAATGCATGACTATCAAGGTGAATGAAAGACCTTTACAAGTTTGATTGGTTCTTAAAAATAGAAATGAATATTATACTTTATGTAATCCAGATCCTAGCATATTTGTGCAAAAGATTTTGCAAAAAATTGCAGATTACAAAGTTAAAGTATTGAATCTTGAAACTATCAACTATTCTTTATCTGATAGAATTCGTTTTTGTTCTTGGGTTGCAGTTCCTTGACAGACATGAGCTTTCAAAAAGCGGCCGTGGCTCAGAAGAACAGAGAAGATGGACAGATGAAGCAGGAGCAGAGATGAGCTGTAAGAGGCACCGAGGAGGGGCGGTTAAGTGCTCTCAGGAGAGCAGACTGTGGTTAAGGATTATTAAATGGGATCAATAACTAACAAGGCTTCTGCATGCACAAACACACCCACACATGCAGCCTCCCTTTCTTTCCCCTTTATTCTCCATCCTTCCATCCGCTGTCCCCCGCTCTCCCCTTTGGTCCTTCTGCTGAGCTTGTTCTTTGCATGCCTCAGCTTTTTTAATGGTCTGTCTTCATGTTGATCTTTGAAAACTTTGTAACTTTTCTAGTAAGAGACAGCGAGTTGATACTTCGGCCACGCTCTACGATGACAGTTACTGTCTTCTAGGTATCTTTTGAAACTATTTCCAGTTTTGTTTCTGCTTCATGCGGAATGGATGCTTGAAAAATTGTTCTGAGAGCAAGTTTGTTGTTTTATTAAGGACCCATTACTGCACAATTGTACAGTTAACTGCTGACTTTAGAGGTAATGCTTTAACCACACATAGTGGTTTAAATACTTTTACTAGACTTTTTCTGACACAAATGAGTCAGAAATAGAGTCGACTGATTAAACGAAGAAATGTGCAGCAGAGCTGAGGAGCCTTGAACTTAGCTCCCCTGAAGGAGGACCAAACAAAAGTTAAAGAAATGAAAGCTTGATAGCAGAAGGGTTCAGGAAACTGACAGAAAGGCCTTAAACATGGAAACAGGATGAACTGAGACCGCCTCGAGTGCAGAAGTCAGTTTGTGAAGGAATCTATACAATATGTAAGGAAATTAATAAGAAATGTAGAACCACTATCAAATATAAAGGGAGAAAAATTTTGAAATTTGACCAAGAAGACACCAAATGACCGAAAATTGAACTGGATGAAACAACTAAAGCGACAAATGTCAGAGACATTCAGAGGTCATAGGTAATTGGCATAAAAGCTTTAAGTCAGGCTGAGAGCTCATATAACTATCAGTTGCATTGTTTCCCACTGGACGGCATAGTGGTGTAGTGGTTAGCACCCTCGCCTCACAGCAAGAAGGCTCTGGTCCAAATCCCAGCTGGATCCCTTCTTTGCAGGGTGTTGCATGTTCTCATCATGTATTCGTGGGTTTTTTCCAGGTACTGTGTGAGGAAACCAGAGTCCCTGGAAAAAACTTTGCCCAACAGTAGCTGGGATAGGCTCCAGCAACTCTGTGTCCTCTAAAGGGATTAAGGAAGTTCAGAAGACGAACAGATGAATGAATGGATGGACGGAAAGACGTAAGGACGGACAGACAGATGGACGGATGTATGGATGGACAGATGTTTCCCACTAAAATTTTTCTGTAACAAGATGTGGATCAGAGATTCACAAGCAGGTGTGAATGCACGAGAGCAACAACTCATTTGTCCCTCTTCGCTTTGTAATTCCAGTTTAATGGACAGCAATTGTCTGCAGACTTTCATGATAGGTTGGATCAGGACAAAATGAAAAACATGCAGCATGCTGTTCCTTAAATTAATGCCTTCAAATTTTTGGTGAACAAACATTAAAGTCTATTTCTCCCAGTTATACATGTACAGGAAAGAGTTCTGATCCATTCCAGACCTGTTTGTCTTCTCAGTGGAAGTTCCCTGTTCCTGTAAAGGACGGGTTACTGTAATCGCTGCAGCTTTTTATCCACAGATACCATGATGCTAAAAACAATCACTGCCTTCTATAGAAGCCGTCCTCAGTGACATCAGTCAGGAAAAGGGTTCATGTGTTGGTGAGAGGGAGGGGGCTGAAGTGACTGAAATCTCTGCAGTGAGGCGATAGGAGGAGAACAACAAAAGGGGTGAGTGCGGCTATTGGATGGATGGACAGATGAAAGACAGGACGATGAGGAAGAAAGGAGAGGTGGATGCCAGGAGAGCTGCTGTGAGGTGATAGTGACAGAATTGGGTGGACAGGAGAGGATGGGAGTGATGCTGAAATGGTGCACAGGTGATGGACATGTTGATTTCCAAATGTTGCAGTTTCTCAAGAAGAACGGTTGTTAGAATAAGAATTAAAAAAAAAAAGTGAAGCATTCAGAGATAAAATCACTGATATGACATATGAGTTTTCATCATGTGGTCAGAGCTTTGACTGTACTAGCCGAACTATCCAGACATCCAAACAGTTTACTTCACCATATTTTCACAGCCATGTTGGAGTCAGACACTGTCAATCAGCAGTGATGGGTCAGTCGGTCTGGGTTTCCATGACAACCACTCTCACCAATCAGGAGTGAGCTTGCTGGAAGGACACATCTCCCCACACAAATTAGGGCTTAAGATGTAAAACTCATCACTACACACTTTATACACTTCTCTCACAAACAAATTTGACACTTATCTCTCTTGTTTAAACTCTCAAAGTTCAAAAATATATAGAATATAAGTCCAGTTTTATAGAATGAAAACAAATATCTGATCACAATTAGACCTGCATGTATCAAATAGAGGCACAGACTGCAGAAAGCGCTCAGGTCATAGTTTGGGGACCCCTGCTCTAAAGCCTCGTTTCCACTGAGCGGTCTGATATGGTACCGACCAGTATTTTGATTGTTTCCATTGTAAAAGGGTCCTATTTAACAGTACCGAGCCATACCTCTTGGGGGCGCCCATCTGTTGTAGCACCATAGAAAAATAGAAAAGGACAGTTAGGGCGAAGCCACTGTTGCCACACATTGATTGGCAGAAAGTGATGACGACATTAGAACGTACTAATTTAACGCTATGATAGCGATTCTGTTTACTCTTCACAGCGGAATTCTTCTTAGCTGCCCGCAATCATCTTTTAAACATCATTAAATTCCCATTATACACGATGTACAAAAAGTAAAGCAAGAAAAAGACAAGTTGCTGGATGACCTCCACTGTTGTTGCTTTTCTAGTCGTCGCACTACAATGACGCAATGACACACTAGCAGTCTGCGCCGTGAAAACAAACCGTTCAGTGAAAGTGAGGCTTAACTGAGTGGAAACACTTGTCAGAATAAACTGGATCGTACTACTCCTTACCGTACCATAATGTACTGCTCAGTGGAAAAGAGACTTAATAAAGTCAATAGTATCATCCAAATCAAAGCCTAGAGAGCAGCAAATAGACAAATGTGTCTGAGGAGATAGTGGTTTTATCTAAATCATGTTTGGAGGAGGATGAATTGAAACTTGTTGACCGGGGAGGAACTTTTGGATGGAGGAGGGGTTCACATACTACACACGATCACAAAGCCATTTGTCATAGGTCCACCAAAAACAGGCTGACAGAAAAAAATATTATAATAACAAAAGTGATTAATACAAAAGCTTCAAGAGAGCAGGGCAGCTTTGTCCCCGGGTAAGCGTAGACAGGTGTGAGGCACACAGACGCAGTCAAAGAAGTCAAGTTTAAATCCCGCCATATGAAAAATTTTTACACTGCACAACCACGGAACAGAAGAATTAGTCATCATGCGGTTTCTAATCTACTAAAACACACTTCTGTTAATACACATAAAAACACACACTTCCGTAGGGCTTGATAAAGTAGCGACAGGCCAATCTGTCATGGCTGGCTGCCTGGTCATATGAGGTTAATAGATTCCGCTCCATCCCCCATCCCCTCCGCTTCCATCATCAGCAGCCCCTTACCCTGCTGGCAGATTACAGGAATTATCTCAGAGCAGAGAAAAACATGCGGCCATTCTATTAACAGTGACCTGCAAAGTCAATGCAAATGAGCTTCATTTAGTTATAATGTTAAACACATGCAGTCCAGTCAGCAGAAATGCACACTCAGTCCCCGCCGCACTTAATCAGTAACATGTTTTTCCAAAAGCGTAGACTCAGATTTGATCAGAAAAAAGCTCATCCTGGTGTCCTCTACAGAAAAAGCTGGTGTTGAGGTTTGCTGTGCAGCAGGTGTCAGCTGATGACCTCCTCCTGGTTATAATGAGCATTCACTGCCGTTTGTTCTGATCTGAGCGAGGGCTGCTGCTGGGCGACCAGCATCGACTCTGGTGGGCTGTGGTGACGAGTTCCCCTCGCCGTGGAGAGCATTCATCTTCAATGAAGGACTGCTTTACCCTCGAAGCTATGGGGCAGAACAACAACTTGCAGAAGGCAACAGTCTGGGGAACTTTATGTAAAGATTTGTTTGTCACTATGTCTTCCCAGCTACTGTAAGGAAGCTAACACTGCCACACTTTGGACAAGCTGTGTAATAGCAGGCATAGAACTTTAACCAGCATCTGTTAATCAGAAGTAATAATGATGTAGTGGTCATATAAGCAATAGAGAAATAAACATACTATTAAAAAAATGTCTAACATTCAAACATACATGTAGAGCATGGTAAAATGTTTAGAATAATCAATAGATTAAGCAATTTATTTTATGTTTTGAATAAATCACTGCTTATTCTTAAATAATTACTCAAAAACACCCACTGACCCACGGGAACGAAGGGAAAAAAAGAGAAGAAAGCAAGGAGCGAGTCATTAAACACTTAAATGGGTTTTCCTCTGACTGTGGACTTTTTCTGTATTTCATAATCAACTGTCTGCAGAAACTGAGGAACCTGTAAACGGTTTTACTTTCCAGTTCACCCCATGTTCCTTAAACTATTCTCCTTTTGCATCTTCTATGCACAGTAAGCAGTTTCTGTGACAGAAGACGCTCCTGAAAGAACGTCAAACATGAACCTCAAACGAAAAAGTGCTGAGACTTACCAGAGTATGAAAACCTACAGTCAGATGATGATTGGATGTGTATTTGACCACGTCCTTCTGTCAGTTTTTCACTGCTGCTTTGAAAGGATTGACAGGAAAGCTCTCAGAAATTCGTTTTAACAGAAGAAGAGGAAATCTGACCCATATTTGACCCAAATGACCCCTGTGTATGGATCGCTTTTTTTTTGTCTTCAGACTAAACACCACCTATTGTCAGCTTGTGTTGTTTCTCTAAGAATGCACCTCCTAAAAGGCAAGGAAATGCAACATTCTCCCTCTATTATTTGAATTCGTAGTTTGATTTAAAATAAAGAAACACTTTAATCCCCAAAAATGAGGACCCACCCCCACCAACAGACCTTTGGATCATGTGATGGACCTCTGGTGGTCTTTCTGCTGCATCATGTGATTGAGCTTAAGTGTGCAAAGTGCACATAAAAACAGCTAAAGCACAAAAGAAAGTCCAGACAGCAGTGCAGGCACCTGTGTGTGATTATAAGTGGAGAAAATAATCCCCTTATCAGTGTGAGGGTGGCAGACAGACACATGGAGGACGGGCTATCAGGATAAATGATGGCCGTATTGATCTCCGATGCCTCTTTATAGCTCTGTCGTGTCAGTTTAGGACCTCAGCAACACTGGCGTTGGAGACGCATCAATACTGAACTCTGGCACTCAGCATTACACAGCTGCAAACACTTGTAAAGAGGAGGACAAATAAAACAGGAAAACAACACCTGCTTCATCAAAAACATAAAGACTTTACACCTGTGCTTATAGGAGAGTAGCATATAGATGCCAATACAAAAGAAGATCAATGGACGCACATTAACACTTAGTAGTCCAGAGACTTTTTTACCTTTTTTTTCTATTTTACAATTTGGTCTGTTAATTTCACTATTTTTTGTGGCAATGCTTGATATCCTTATTTGTAGTAAAACATCCATTACATCCATTATATTACACAATAATTCCAGATCAAACCTGGAATTGTCCATAAGAAACTCAAAGTAGTAGATTTTATCATTTGTTTACTACAAAAATCACAAAAAGGGAGTATTTCTGTTGTATGGCGAATATGAAACATGTAGAGATAAAATACAAATGTATAAATCCAAAAACAAAGCAAAGACAAAGTAAAAACAATATGAAACGTATCTAAAAACAGGTGAAGATCCACTACACTATATGCAAGGTTCCGAAGAATTAAGTCTGACAGGAATCACAATTATGTGACATATCTCCCATGTTTGTTTCAAACCAAAAATATCAAAGCCAAAATTTTTGGTAACTTTAAGTTAAATTTTGAATGAAAACAATACTAATGGGGGGCGTTAGTGTCATTTCTATACATCTCTGTAAACAGAAGATGTGATTGGAAAACTCAACTGTGAATTCAGAGACTACTGAGGAATAAAAGCCGCTTAACAAACAATATCATCTGACTCGGTTAAAGACGCAAACGTTTCAAGAACATTTAAGTTTGGACTTAATCCGAACAAAAGATGATCAAGTTCCGAACAATTGATTGTTTCCAGGACTTGAAACATGAGCGCGTTTGTCCAATCTGGAAGGTTCTGTTTAAAACAGTATGACTAAAACTAAGACTGCTCAGGCCTCGGCAGGTATGGGAAAAGGTTTAAAGGCTCAAAGGTTACAAACTATAACTGGATAAAAGTAAAGGAGAGGTTTATTGTAAATGTCTTCTGGTAGAAAATCGAGAACTTTTGTTTTGTGGAAAAATACATCCAAAGCAATTTAGAAGCAAGTGCGGAAAAAACATTAAGCCTGAAGGAAGTATAGTAGTCCCTTGCTCTACCTTTCACAATCTCACTAATTTTTGTGCAATTTTAAATGCTTTTTTTTCTTTTACAGTGCATCATGTTCTGCATCTTGCTGGTTATTGACATTTTCGATCAAACTCCTCCGTACCTCATGTACAGAATGTGTTCAGTTCACTAAATCTGCATAAATCTTTCATCACAATCTTTGGTTTCATTTTGTAATACTGGACTTTTTTTCTTCGAAGGTTTGAACTTTGAGAGTTTAAAAAAGTGTGAAAATGTTCATGTCTGTCTGAAAAAATGTATAGTCTGTAGTGAGGAGTTTTACTACCTTAAAACATCTAGAACTAAGTATATAGCATTTGTTACACAGGCACCAAAACCTTGCAATTGCAAATGCTGTAAGCTGAATGTGACCACTTAAGATGCTAGAGATGACAGCTGAACATGCTGAACTTGATAGCTTAAAAAAAACTGAAGCTGATAGCTGAAAACCCTAAGGTGATAGCTTAATAAAATATTATATAATATAAATATTAAATAGCCAATGAAAACACAGTAAATACAAAACTAGCCAAAAAAGCTAGCATTTACATGTAATATTAGCTAAATGCCAAATAAGCCTGAGAAACTGGAAACATTTCTACTTTAGCAAAAAAAAAAAAAAAAAAACTTGCACAAAGCCTAGATGTTAGCTAAACTCCAAATTACTCAAACAATGGAAAAAATGTCTAATTTAACCAGAAAAGCTAGCATAAAGCTAATATATTATCTAAACTCCACTAATAGCCTAAAAAAACACAGTAAATGCCAAAATAGACAAAACAAACCTAGTATGCTAATGAAATATTAGCTAAATGCCAAATAAGCCTAAGAAACTGGAAAAATTTGTCATTTAGCCAAGAAAGCTAGCATATTGCTAAAATATTAGCGAAACTCCAAATTTAAAATTGGAATAATGACAAATTTAGCCAAAAATACTAGCATAAAGCTAATAAATTAATAAAATAGCCTAAAAAAACACAGTAAATGCCAAAATAGACCAAAAAAACTAGCATGTAAACAAAATATTAGCTAAATGCCAAATAGGCCTAAGAAAAATGTTTAATTTAGCCAAAAAAAAAAAGATTTTATCAATAAAGGGTTATTTTTGGAATGTAAATTCTGCAATTGACAAGGCTCTGTAGAAAATGTTCCTCGGTTTTTTCTGGCAGTTTTATTAGTAAAGTTTTTTTAGTAAAGAAAATCAAAACAGATTTCTTCTTCTGTGATGTTCCACACTGATAAAATCCCATTCCTTTGGCCTACTGGGTATTTCATAAATAAAGACACAGTAGAAAACATCATGAGCCTGATTTACTAAGATAACTAATATAGAGAGTAAAACTGCAAAGTCAGCAAACAGACTACTCGGGTCATTTGTTTGGGACAGATGCAAATGGAGATATGTAAAACAAGATTTAGTGTTTGCTGTGATTTGTACATTTTAAATCAATACAATTCAATCAATGCAATAGAGAAGAGAAGGAGCAGGAAGACCAGGATGTTTCTGGATAAACTGAAACGGTCTGTAGCTCTCAAAGATGCTTTTTCAAGTCTTATTCATGAGGTGTTTCCGGAGTGTCACTCCATGAGCCAACAACTGCACTTATCATAGCAAGCAACATTCTGGCAAGAGGGACTGAAGGTGGGGTACAATTTAGGGGGAGGGCTCTCAATGCCACCTGCCCTGAAGCTGAGCAGGTGAGGCCTGAAGAAGAACCCGCCCTTTCACAAAAACAGTTTCATACAATGTAGAATTTGTGTTGGCTTCTTTACAAATGTAGCAAAAACATGTTTCAAGCATTTTAGAGAATGAAAAAGATTTTAAGGTTGTCACAAACCGATCACAGGTGCAGGCCACGAGAACGCTCAGCAGATTGTAGATGATGAAGGTGAAGATGACTGCGGTGATGGTGCCACGAGGGATGGAGTAGCTGGGATTTTTTAGGTCGCCTGGTGGAGAGAAGCGTTTGAGCTCAAGTCCCTGCAAAAGTTCTGACGCAACACGTGGAGAAGCTTCGCTTACCAGACATGTTGGAGCCCGCCATGATGCCGGTGCAGCCATTAAACATCACGGCAAAGACGGTGGCAAAGGTCATCATTGTCTGTGTTGTGTAATCGACTACGTAGCCCCCTGCAGTGACACAGAAATGACTGCTCAGAGGACAACAGACACTCTTCTATGCTTCATGCTACACTTCTGTATTCAAACAGAACTTTCTGGAGAACACAGAGAATGGACAACAGCAGAGGTTTCTTTGTATGAATATTTTCTTAAGCTCGGCATAAAATATCTTTAACTTTTTATCAGTAGATTTGTGCAATCAGTTGAGGTTTTGGCTCACATTCAAACAAAAAACTACACCTTTTCAGGTAAACGTTCCGTCAAATCCTATCATTCAGTATGAAATTCAGTGAGTATGTGCTACCGGGAATGCATAAGGATTAATATAGGCTTCCACGTGGCCATGCTTGACTTACAGTAATTAGCTCAGTAATCATGTGCTTGAATATAAATCCCAGTAAACAGAGTGGAGCGCTTGGACAGTTTTTCTTGGACACATTCCAGAGAACATGCACGAGATTTAATTAAAAGATCAATCAAACGCGTTCTTAGCCTGTAGTGTTGGTGCTCAGGGATATGGATCAGGCGGGGGGGGGGGTCATGACCTGCTTCCGGAAAATGGTTTACGCTAACCTCGGCCAAGAACAGGACTGACGGTTGTTGGTCCTTTGTTTGTTACCGTTAACTGGTAACAAATCGGGTTAACGGAAACAGCAGGACGGCTTCAGAGTAGTTAGTAAATTATTTAATTAGAGGAAATTCAAACTGAACTGAAGTTCTAATTTGATTTTCAGCCTTTAGATTGTAAATTATTATTTTTCAAGTGCTAAATGTTATAAGGGTGTAGTGAAGAAGATCGTCCACATCAGTCATAAAACCGTCCACTTTCCTGTCTAAGATTTGGTCTTCACTTCTACAACCGAGACACTTTTTTAGAATCTTAATATTTTATTTCTATTTTGCCACTTCCGCTGATTTTCTTTTAGGATATCACAAGGACCACTTAACAAATGTGTGATTAAAACTGCCCCAGAGTTCAGACAGATCCATCACAGTCATCCTACAAATAGAGAACTTGGCCCTACTGGGGTTAAGACTGAAGATCTAAGGAAGTTAGTTGGAAGAAGAATGAGTCCTGTTCTCTGTCCAAACTTACAAAACTGGAAATTTACTATGACATCAAAATAAATAATCCATTTTGCAATTTTGGATTAAGTGCAAGACTTTTACTTTTGATTTAAGGTATCTGTTCCCTCTTTTCTGACACACTCGTCTACTCTTTGATGTGCAAATGATCTCGTCTTCATCAGCAAAAGCCACGTTTAATTTAAAGACTTTGCCATTGCCTCTGCTTAAAGTTTACATAAGAAAAAGACTTAAATTCCCTGCGAGTTAACCAAGCAGTTTTTCTACTTACCATTCAGGTTTCCCAGCAGAGTTTCCAACTTGAAGCCCGTGAAATTTGCCGTCCCATTATTGGGGCTTGGCAGCAGGATGGTTTTGGGCCGCACAGCAAAGAAGCTGACTAAGATTGTTACCAAAACGACCATGACAATCAGGAAGATGAGGAAGGTGGCCTTGGCATAGATATGGGCTCCGACCAGGCACACCAGAAGGCACAACAGGAGGATGCCGGTGCCGTACAGCAAAGACCACCAGTAGCCCGACGGCAGGATCTGATGTGAAGTTGGCGCCACTGTGTTGTCTAGGGTAAAAATAGAAGTTTTACTGTATCTTTTTTGTTTGTTTTTTAGCGAGATTCTCCTTGAGAGCATTATTTTTAAAACATGAAAAGGAGCTGTTCTCATGCTAGGAACTATCCAGCATCCCTGCTCTGTTGTGTCCAAGCAACCCTACTCAGCATTTACCTAAATACAAATAAAGAATTTATATATATATATATAGACACCTAAAATCTTTTAAGAATATTTTTCTTGTTACAAAAAATTACTAGATAAAAAAACAAAAAGATGGGTTTTATTACCCGTATGTCATAGTAATCAAAGTAAAAGAACAGTAAATAATTTTAATTTATCTGATTGCAAAATAAAAATGTCTTCATTTATCTCTCAAAATCAGAGATGTGTCAATAAACCCTGAAAATTGGAGATGATTCTGCATCTGAATAAGAGAAAGTCTCATAAAAGAAAATACGTAAAATAAACATTTTGCTTTTATTTTAATTTCTATAAAAATATTTTATTCTTTTTGCTTTATTCTGACATCTTGCAACTTTAAATTTAAGCATCAGAGCCAACAAAGAAGTGCTGAAGGCCTCTTCTTAGGAGTATATTTGTATAAACCCCTTTTGTATTTGAGGCTAAACTTCATTTATTTTAATTATATTTGCATAGATTTATTTATCAGTTTGGATGAAAGTTCACCTTCTGGGACTCCAAACGTGTCCATAATGGCTTCGACCAGACCCAGCACATAGAGGGCGCTGCCGCACACGTTAGCCAGGAAGAACATGAGGCCGATGCTGCCGCCAAACTCCGGACCAAGAGCGCGGCTGATCATGTCTGCGTTTTGTGTTAAGAACAAGAAACCTTTTGACTTTTGGGCGGCCATTTATAATATCTCTGCTGTACGAACAGGAAAACACTCCGATGCTATGATGGGATCAGTATCCTACTGATATGACTGGGGAATTTCAAAATAATCCAAAATCTGCCACACATGTTGAAATGAAAAACTCCTTGGGTGTGTCATAAACAGCATCATTAATTCTGATAATAAATCACAGGAAAAATTCATTACAAACTCTTTCTTTATGTTAAACATAACAAAATGTGTTTTTTTTTTCCCCAAAGTAATTAATTCGACCAATGTAAGTGAAAATAAATCTGATTACACAAATGTTTTGCCTTCAGTGTGATCAGTGTTAAAGCAGAGTGAGGAGCTTGAAGGAACTTCTTTCAGCATTATTGCTGCTGCGTTAACCTGAACAGAGGCAGAGAAGAAAAAGAATGTGTGACACCGACCGTCTCTTTAATGAAGCCTGCACGAGTCCATGAACATCTGACCTCCTCATGTTTTCATGGACTTATACAAGAACTTCTTGAAATAGCAGCACTGAAACTAACACTGCAGATGATGTTTGCTGTGATGAGGATGTGAACCGCAAGAAATTCATGATGGGCTGAAGTTACTGAACCTGGAACGGTTTAGACGTGGTGAGTTTGTGATGTCAGCCTTGTTGCTGGCCTCCTAGTTAGTAAAACATTTCTTTCTCATAAAAGCAGGAGAGTGGAGAGTAAAGGTGCAACAGATCACTGACTGTATATAGAGAACCGGACTAAGTGACCCCTCCCCCCTGGCATTTCAAACAGGAAGTACCTGCTGATTCCAAAAGGCCAAAATCCCAAAACTTCTATAGAGAAATAAATAGTTATTAATCGGTCACTCTATTTGTCAGAGAATCCAATCTTGCTTTGATAACTTTTTGTGACATGTTCTTGAGTATCCTCTTTTTTTCATGATACGTATGCTGTAAGGTGAGTGGGGCTGTGTTGCTAGAAATAGATTAATCGACCTGGATCAATCTTACCTTAATGAAAAATCAAAAATCGATCCATAAAAGCAGAGATCGATCTGATGTGTTAAAGTCCGCTAACTTAATACTAACGTATAATGGGATATCCCATAGGATGGCAAATGCTAACACTTGGTCAACCTAAACATACATTGCTGACTAAATGAACAGCTTAATATACTCACAGGTATGAATTTTCTAAACTATTTTGAGATTAAATATTTTTTTAAAGTAACTATTTATGCTCTAAAGCACATTTTTTTGCTCATACTTTCTTCTTCTTCTGGAATAAGATGTAATGCTATAGTGCCATCGCCACCTAGTGGCCAAACTGAAACGCCCTCAATCCATCTAACACTGTAAAAAATCTCATTATAATTCCAAAAATATTTTTTACCGTATGTTAACTGTATCTGATTAATATGAAAATCTTCAAAACATTTATAGATTGTTAATGAATTTATAAAAAAATATAGTCAATGGACCGGACATTTGGGTCAAAGAAGAAGAAGAGATGTTCAGAGAAAAGAGCGCAGAAATTTGAGGAAACAATAGAACCTAATGGCAGAGGTTATGATAGGATACTATAAAGGCTTTTGGACTGTGATGTTAGGTTTCAAGCACAGGAGTATGATATTTGAGAACTTTTTAGAAGTTTTAATTCCAAGTTGATCTGGAATGACTTCAGAAGAACTGAGGGGTTGGGAGGTGGAAAGTCCATAAATGGTGCTAGAGGCCATACTGGATTTGACATGGATTCCAGCTGAATTAAACTCGTTTCCTCTTTCACGGAGGATTGTAGTGCAGAAGATGATCCAATCAAGCTTCACTGAGTCAGTACTTGACTTGAACAGTGAAAAAATCCTGAGTTTGGAGGACAGAGATCTCCACACGTCTCCTGATCCCTCCATGGTGGTAGTCACACGCCAAAGAAAGGATACAATAGGCTCCCCCTGCGTCCAGAGCCCCATTAGTGGAGATGGCACAGACCGACAGCACGGTCATGGAGATGATGAAGTAGGCAACCAGTAACATGGCAATTGTTTGATACAATCCGGCCTGTCCCACCACAAATCCTGAGGAGATAAAACCACACAGTCAGATCAGTAATTGATCGCCTGAGAAGAAAGGTTCTTTGGAAATTCCCCACAGGACACGTCAATCTACGACTACCACTCTCTGAACAAACAACTCCCTTTTGCTGTTTGCAGTAAGTTCACACTATCTAATGTAAAGTTCCACTGTGAAACCTGCGGAAGAAAACGGTTGATTAGAACAGGAAAGGCCTGGGGTTGTTTCATCTGACAGGAACTTGGTTCTCCTCATTCAAGCCCTGATGTTGTTATCACTAATCTGGAGCAGGAATAGACGTTATCCACATTTAAAACCAAAAAAAGCCATGAAGTCCCACAGTTGTATCAAAAATTAACAAAACGGTTGCCATAACCAGCATATGTCCGTCAATAAAGAGCTTTGGGGTAAAGTTTTCCAAAGAGAAATTCTATGAGATTCAAACATCTCCTTTCAATTCCTCTGAGACTTAAAGATCCACTCTAATAAAGAAAGTTTTTTTTATTTTTTTGTTTGTTTTTTTACATTTTCTCGTGGTAGTTTTCTGATGAATGTGGAGATATGTAAAGAAAATTGAGAATAAATTGCATTTCTGAGTATTACTTTATTCAAATCATTGTGAATCAGGAGAAGAGAAAGAAATGTTTGAAAAAGATCGTATTTATGACAGAAAATACAATGGGAGGGGCCAACAGCTCCCAGCCCCATTCTGATTAATCCACTTGCAGACAAAAAGATCCACGAACGTCTTCATTATCCTCATCTGAGCTCGAATCTGGATCAAAACTGTACGGCTAGATTACTCCAATATTGCTCACTATTTTTGTTGCACTGCTAATGTTAGCTTGGTGGTTTGAGGGGCTGTAGTGGAGGAGCTTTTATTTTGACAGAGATGGGTGACAGGAAGTGGGGTCGGGCTGCCCCACACCGCCACAACTCAAATGTGAATTTCTAATGAGCTCTTTCCGCTCTGCAGAAACTATGTCCTAGAAAACCACACAGGTTTATGGATTTTAGCTAAAATAGTATAAGCATAATTAAAAGACCGATGGGAACGGTTTGAAAATGGATCAAAAGACTGCTTAAACTGCTCTAAAACCTCAAAAGCATCACATGTCTTTTATGAATTCTGGAATATTTCATCAGACTCTAGATTAAATGCACATTATTACCCATGATGACTAAACTCTGCTATGGAGACATAAAAGTGCAGAGATCAGCATCATGAAGGTTCCTCTGAACCATCAACCCCTTTGGTTTCAAACAGGAAGGAGGAAGGCTAAAACTTTAAAGCCATTAGACGAGCTTTATGTTAAATATTTATGTATATTAAGGGTGCTGGGCGATATGGAAAAAAATGTATATCACGATATAAATGATTTCATATAACAATAACAATATATATCACGATATACTAAAATAAAGTATATTTTTAGCTATTCTCTTTACAAAATTGACAAAAATGTCCTCACTTAGTTTTTTCTGACTTTATATTTTCAAGTGACATGTAACTGAATCATTCAAAATGAGAAATATTTTTTGAAGTGCTCAACAGTTTCAAGTTTCTTCGTAGGATAACAAATTTTTGCACAAATTGTGAAAATTTTGTGTCTGACAACAAATTAATTGAAAACGTTACTTGTAAATGCAGTTTTGAGCTTTATTTTCTTTATTTATGTCCTCCATCATATACAAAAATGCTACAAAAACATGCTAAAAAACATAATTTTAATCTGAGTGGGTCTTAAAGAAACTGAAAGCAAAACATTTTAAACACAGCAAGTCCTCGTGAGACACTTTAAGGAAATCCTGCAAAATATTTGTAAAGTCAGATGACTGATGTTCATCTGGTAAAACCCACTGAACATGTTCAGTGTCAGCAGGCTGAGACGAACGACACCATGATGGAAGTATTTCACTGCAGGAACAGGAAGACACGTAAACTTTAGATAATAAATAGTATTATCAGGAAGGAGAAACGCAGAGAAAACGTCTCAGCTAAAAAGTTCTAGACTTGACACAAAAGATGCAAAGCAGAATGCCACTATAGTTACAAGAATAAGAATAACTTTATTTGTCATTGTACATTATACAACTAAATTGAGTCCAGACCTCTTCCGGTGCGATTGTAAATAAATAAATAAAATAGAATAAAATAAAATATCTAACCAAATGGATAAATTCAAACGCATACATCAAAACAACCATACAAAGAAATTAAAACAAGGATTTAAAAAAACAAGTAGATGTTTTGGAGAAACCATCATCAATGGTGGAGTTAAAAGATAACCCCTGAGGATGGACGCCAAAACCGTCTGACAAAACCTCAAAAAACATGCAAAAGTGTCTGAATTAAGAACAAAAATAAAAGACTTTTGTAGGAAACAAAATCTAAACCAACCTAAAAGACCTGAAATATGTGCCTAAATGTCAGAATAAACTGTAAATCCATCAGACATATCTGGCAGGAGTTTCACATCCACAATGAAACAGCTTCAAGTTCCTGTGCAGTCTAACGTGGAAACGGCAGAGCGGCAGCTGGGGAGTCCTGAGTGTGTAAGCGTTTCTGTCCCTGTTTAAAACCAGCTGACAGCTCACGAGACTGGGGTGGGGGTGGGGGTGCTAAAAAAGACAGAAGACAACTACCGAGCAAAAAACACAGCAAAACAGCAGCTTTAATGGTAACAGAAGGTCAACATACTCATTCGCATGTATGGTTGCAGCTCCACAGAAAACTTTGACCTGATCCACTATAAAAAGAGGAGCTCTTATTTTGACAGGTCCACCTGTAAAGCAGGTGACAGCTGTCTTAACAGTAGAGGTTTGGGCCTCCAGCTTTTCAAAATAAAACTTGAAGCTGCAATACAACAGAAACTTTGTGCAAACTAAGCACAAATCTGCAGCTGCAATAGAATCAGAACTGAGTGATCATGAGTTCATGAGTGTGTGTCTTTTAACAAGACAGAAAATAGGAAAATGTTTCCATTAATTTGAAAAGAGCAAATGTTTTTGACCGTCAAGGTGGCGAGGGTTAGGGTTAGGGTTAGGGTTAAAAATATGTTGTGCAATTTATTTAACATAAATCATATCCACAGTGCAATTGCTTCTTTTTTTTCATCTCTTCTTTTTTGTATTTTTTATCTTATTTTGCTCTGTTGTAAATATGTAAATTGTTCCAATTTTTACGTATCTGCAATGCTGCTGTAACACTGAAATTTCCCCACCGTGGGACGAATAAAGGACTATCTTATCTTATCTTATCTTATCTTCATAAAAAGTATTTTATTCTATGAAGGAAAAGGTTCAGAAGTAGCAACTTTTTAAATTCAGCCAAAAACAAACTCCTGAAGACAGAAAAGCCAAACAGTAAAGGCTTGAGTCACGATGTCTAAACGTAAAAATTCAATCAAACCAGACAAACACTGAATGAGGATGGGTTGGTGAGACAGACACAGCCAAAGTTCTCAAGGTGTAGAACATCAACCAAAACTTGACTGTTTTACCCCATTTTCCATAATTAATCAGCTAATGTGGGCAAAAAAAGCACAATTATTAAAAAAAAATTGTAAAAAAAAAATCCTTGAAACACCTGAAAAACCCTTAAAGACCGCCTTTGATCATATTTTAATCTGTAATAAAATCATTCCCAGTGGACATTTCATTATGATTGTGAAGTTAGAGCAGCAGGAGTTCATCACAAATTCATCACTGAGTTGTGGACGGGACTGTTTACAGGTGGTAAGCCTCCACTAATATCCCATTATCCCTTTGTTTACATTCTCTCCTGCTAGCTTACAGCCCTTCACAATCCCAATTTAACATTACTGGTGCAACAAAAATGGCGAGCAATATCGGAGCTATCTAGCCGTAAAGTTTTGAGCCAGATTCCAGCTCAGACGAGGAAAACGAAGACGTACACGAATCTATTTTTCTGCAGTTTCTACATCACCACTGATAGCTTTTTCAAACAGCATTTTTTTTCATCTGCTCCTGATTAACAATTAGAATAAAGAAATACTGTAAAACACAGTTTTAGTCTTAAATTATTTCATATATATCATGAGAAAAATGCTACGAGAACATGTTAAAAACACCCAAAAACACAATTTTTATTGGAGTGGATCTTTAACCCTTTAACACGGATACTTATACAAAAAAATCTTTAACATACTGTAACTTTGTTAATCGTTAACACGATCAGCGTAATTCCAGCAGAAAGCTTTCTGTTCGGTCACACCCAGGTTATGCATCATGACAGTTCTTATATGACTAATATTCATAAAACAAAGTAAGAAGAAATGCACAGTTGTGTGTGTTTTTCCCCCTAATATCAGGGGTTATATTTGTCATTAGCTGATGCTACATGGAGTACTTGTTATACTCTTTATGATAGGAGTAAACCAAATGTATACACATTTAGGAAGGAAAATTTGTCACATAATTTTCATTAGAAGTTGAGTTTGTGTCTATTTGTAGTTATTTAACTCTTAATTATTTTTTTTATGCTACATACATTATATTAATAACGGATTTATGTCCTAAAAAGATTGTTTTCTGAGTTTGGAAGTGTCAGTTGTGTACTAATCACAAGGTTGGGGGTTCGATTCCCAAGGTTTCCATCTATCAGTTGAGCATGTTCATAATAAAGAGATTATAGGTTCATTTCTGCAAAGTAACTCATGAAACTGATGTGTGCTGTTGGAAAACTTCTTAACTTACTAAAGTTGTGTTCCAACCTAGTTTTTTATTATTATTATTTTAATCCAAGTATTGTCTCCTTCCTGCTACCAACCCAAAGTGGCCAGAACTCACCGATCCGGAGGAACAGCACCACGCTGAACATGGACAGCAGAGTGGGGATGACCACCCCGAAGAACGTCGACAGCTTCCGCTGCTGCCGCTGCGGCCCGCCGGGCCTCGTTCGGGGGCTGCCGGGCCGCCGCTCCGGGGCCTGGCCGGCCGAGGGGGACCGCGGCTCGGACTCATTCACGCTGGTGCAAAGCCGGTAGTGGAGGAGGGGGGTCCGCTCCGTCATGTTGGTCTGGTCTATTTCCTGCAGAACCTGCGCGAGTCCCGCGGGATTACTTCATTTATACCACCCCTTAATATTAATAATTCTTCTAATCTAAAACATAGAAAAACTGAACTAGTTTCACTTTTTTCTCACAGCTTAAGTTTACTTTTCGCAGTGAAAAAATGGTTATTTTGGATTTATTTTTAAAAGTATCTGAAAACACAATCAGCGCCGTATAATAACATAATGAAAACAGCGATTTATCGATTACATATCAGGTCCAGCAAACGCCGGCGGCTTCCTTCTATCCAGCCATAGAGGTGAAGTTTTTGTAGTGATTAGCTGTGGGACAGAAAGTCATGTGACACACTAACCACTTCCGACTATGACTTTCAGTATAAAAGCACAAAAGGGCCTTTCTTCTGGATTTAAAGAGGCGTAAAAGTTTTAATGTGAAACAAAGTTAACAGTTTCCGCTTTTGCTCGAGTCCGAAGTCTCTGCCTTTAAATACGTGCCAGTCACTGTTTTGATTTTTTGGGCCATCTTTTTTATGATTATTATAAGTCTCTTACATTTATTTTAAACATCAATCAAAAAGCAAAATGCATTTATTGAAATGTTGCGAAATTGTTGCAATTTTAAGCTATTTCTTGCCTTAACTGTGCCAATTTTATTTATTTATTTATTTAATAATTATTCCCTCCGGAATTTTAGTTATTATAAGCTCATTTTCGATTAATGTTTTACCCAGACTTTGTGTGTACACGAATAAACAAATAAAGAAGGAAAGTCTTTTGTTTTTCCGGGACCTGTTGCTCTGGTCACGTGATCAGGAGGAGCATTCCTGATCAGATATGACCACATTTCCTGTATGATCTGTTTGCTAGAAACAAAGTTTTATTGATTCAAAACATATTATTGTGGTGAAAATAGTTTTTTTAAGCACTTGAAGCAAAAATATGGCTTTCTTCGTTTGTTATAAATATTTTAATTTCACACATTTTATCCATTAGTGAGAAAAAACATCCACATAAAAAGACAACAAATACAGATAGTATTTATAGTCAATAAATAACAAATGGCACTCTTAATGAAAACAAAAATTGAAAAGTCTCATACTTCTAAATTTCTCTATACATGCAGCTTTTATAAGTTAGGACACAAAACATCAATGCAAATTTAAGCTAAATTGAATTGTTGATATGAAACAAAACAGTATTACATTTTTCAAACTTTGAGTGATCACTAATTGAGAACCATAGTTATTTTTTTAAAGAGTAAATAAAAACAGAAATAAAATTCTTTGTACAAACTTTGTTTTCAGGTGTCACAAACGCAGGGTGAACTCTTTAGGCTTCAGAATAAATAATATGTTTGGTTCCATGCCCACAGAGGGAGCTGTGTTTACAGTTTTCACTGCAATGCAGGAAGAGACAAAAGGAATTAGCTGCACCAGCGCTCCTGAAACACTGTCTGCCGCTGTCTGTTGTAACCATTGTTACATTTTATAAAAGAGAAATGAAAAAAAAATGACAAAGAAGAGAACATTCATCCATTTTCCAAACCCGCTGAATCCCTTTAGGATCACGGGGTTGCTGGAGCCTGTCTCAACCACTGCTGAGTGATGGTGGAGTTCACCATGGACAGGTCGCCTGTCTCTGTACAACTAGGGGGCAATTTAGAATTATCAATAAACCTCTGAAGCACGTTTTTGCCCACACAAATGGGGGAAAACACTCAAACTCCACACAGAAAGAACACATCTTGGAATCATATCAGGGCCTTTTCGCTGTGAGGCAAGAGAGCTAACCGCTACAGCTCTGAAGAGAACAGAATTTCCATTAATGTATCTTTCCTATTGTAAACTTTAAAACCTCTTTTGATCTTGCTGGAGACACAAAAGGACTTGATTGCTGAACATGTAAGTTTAATAGAGAACCATATAGTAGCAGAGCAGATGAACTTGATCGGCCACATTCTACAAAGCCGCAGAGCAGTCAGCCTGTCTGTTTGCTGAAGGCAAAGTTCCTCCACCTCCTCAAATGTTTGACTCTGACTCATTTGGTTTCTGCAGCATCGTTGCTGCAATTCAATCATTTGATTCTCCTGCTCCTTTTCAATTTTTTTTTGACACATAAAAACTCAATCTAAAAAAGCAATTTTGGTATCAAAACACTCGGATCGTTCAGGTCATCACTGTTTATACTTTTGGTATTCATAAACTCTATAGTTTTTTAAACATTGAGCAAAATAGGACATGAATTTGAAATTGCTTAAATCCTTCAAAAACTTTGTGCACTTTAAAACTTGTGAACTTCTGCATATACTTTCAGCTGGAGACACCATTCAAATTTTAAAATGTTCAGCAACTACTGGATTTTTAGGCTAATTTGGAGTTTAGCAAATATTTTAGCATTATGCTAACTGTTTTGGGAAAATTAGATATATTTCCATTTTTTTTTTGTTAATTTAGCATTTAGCTAACAAATCTGACAAGCTTTCAGCTCCAGCATTTTCAGCTATCAGCTTCAGAATGTCCAGCTATCATCTCCAGCATCATCAGCGAGCACATTCAGCTTACATCATTCACACTTGTATTATCGTAAGTAATATATACATATATATAGTGTTTAACTGCATTTTCTTGTGCTGCTTAGAAAAAAAACTTCATATATCTAAGAAAGCGTATCGGTGTCTTAAATAAAGTGTGTCGTAATGACATCCATTTTGAGAACTCAGAGGAGAAAAGCAGAATTTCTTTGAGAAGTTTGCAGAAGTTAATGATCCCTGTAACCACTGAGACACTAAATTTAAGCTGGGACCTCCTGATCTGGAAAACAAAACCAAGACAGAAACAAAACATTGCAAGCTCTTCACAGCCCTTTTGAACCTATTCATGTTTGTGCAAAGTCAAATACACAAATGAACAGTTTTGGGTTCTACACCGTTTTACCTGTTTTTCATTTTTAAATTGCTGTTTGAGCCACAAAAGAATAGCTGTTGTGAGAATTATTTTTCCTTCCTTTAGATCCTTCTGATTCTCTTCAACGACGAGTTCAATCATCATCTTTTCCACAAAAATGTCCTTCCCCAGTTTATCTTCAGTCTGTGTCAGCCTATGAAGAACCAGGGGTCTTCGGCGGCCGTCGTGTCGACGTTTTGCAGTCGGCCATTTGAGGGTCCAGAGCAAAAAGGTTCAGCTTCCCCTTGATCAGTGTTTCGTACTGCTTTATAACATCCCCAACTGTTTTCCCCATCTTGGTTTGTTGTGGGTGGTGAGTGGATGTCACGTTATCCTTCTGCAAAAAGATTCAACGGGAAAACACAGTGATCAGATGGAGATGATCCCAACAATAGAAATATAGATGGAGTAAGGTTGTGTGCTCTCAAAAACATAATAAAACTGTTTTTTTAATGTTTTCAGCTCTGAGGATGACTAAAAAATGCATTAAAAAAGCTTTTTCTAGTTGTTTTTGTATCTCAGAAGAAAAATGTTTCTTTCATTTGGATGTCTCCAGCTTACATCAAAAATAAAACTAAAGTTTCTCTTTCTCTATGTTTAGTCTTATAGAAAAAGTGAATTAAGGTACTATGATTTCTGTGTCTCCTCCTGAAATGACAGGACCCTGAGAGTCTACTGTTCCATGGATGTGGGTGGCTCTCATTTCCTTCAGCGTAAGTGTAGTTTTGAGCATGTGTGCTTTAGAGCGTACCTGGACAGGAGCTTTTTTGACAATGGTCACGTAGTTTTTAAGTCCCCTTAAACACTGCAGGCTGGTCTCATTTTTAATTAGGACGTCAAACTGCTGGAACGCCTCCAAGACCTCAGCATACTTCTGCTGGAGCTTTAAGACAAACAGAAAAAAACATAATTATGACATCCCACTCAGACAAAACTTTTGAAATTTTTTTACAGATTTCAGAAAAGATATTTCAAGTATTTCAAGGTAATGTCATCCACGGCTATCTTCTGTGGGGTTGACATTTACCATCAGTGTATTTAAGCATTTGGTTTTCACCTACTCTGTCCCTCTTTTGTTACTCTCTTGGTCTTGGCATGTCCAAACTTATGTTTTAATGGCTTAAAGTTTAAGTTTCTGCCACCAGGCCCGGTCTAGTGCATTTTGGGTCCAACGTGGTTCCAGACAGTTTTAGGGAGAACATTTTAAGAAGTCTCAACATTTGGGGATTTTTCTCAAAACTTATCTGTAAAATAAATCAAGAAGTAAGATGGAAAAATATTCATTGAATAGTTTTTGTCCTTGAAAGAGCTTTTTTGAGGAAATTTGTATGATGCTTATACGTTAATGCTCTAAAAGACAAACTTTTTTTGACATTTAACTCATTATATTTCAGCGACTTTTTAGAAATTTCAAACACATGCTATAATTCAATTTCCTCATCCCAATTTTTATCATCACTACAATTGGGTTTTAAAGAATAAAATATTGTTTTGATCACCTTTACTTTGATAAAAAATTAAATGATGCATTATTAGTAGTAGCAGAGTACAATTGAGATGAACTTTTAAATATTTAATTATATTTAAAGATAACAATATCATCAGCATAAATGTTTATAGTGCAGTTGGAGATGACGTTTGGAAGATCATTAATAAAAATAGCAAACAAGAGGGGCACAAGAGTGGACCCTTGTGGAACACCTTTTAGCAGTACACATTTACTTGACTAAACACCATTAATGATGACACTTTGGGATCTGCAATGAAGATATGAACTGAACCATAGAATTGCATTAATGTCAAAAACTGATACACAACGTTTATCTAAAAGCAGATTATAAATAACAAAATCAAGGCCTTTAGATAAATCCAAAAATATGGATCCAACATTTTGATTTTGATCAAACGAGGCGAACAAGTCATTTGTAAATTTAAGAAGGGCAGAAAAGCCAGAACAAAAACAAGACTGCACCGGGGATAAAATATTCGATGCATTTAGGTGATTATATATCTGATGGAAGAAGATCTTTTCAAAAATCTTAGCTACAACACAAATGTTAGAGATTAGACGAAAGTTATGTAAGTCAGTAGAATCACCTACTTTCAACAAAGGAGTAACTCTATCTGATAAATGGAAATGTGGCTGTTTTTAGTGACAAGTTAAATAAATCAGGTAAAGGGGTCTAAGCCATCAGGACCAGAGCTACACTATGTTTTCAAATCCATTAAAGTGTTGTGTACATCAGTGGGTACGACTTAGGAGAAAGAGAAAGAGGGACCAGGGAGTTGTTTGTTTAGTTGAGCAAAGTAAAAGTAAAAGATATAAATGACTTTCACCTCATTGACTTTTCCCTTCCACGTCTCTGTTTGCCAACTTTAGTTCCACCTTTGTTCTGCACAATGACACCTCTACTAATCCAATAACAGATCACATTCTAATTCTGCAGAAATGTCCTCACAGATGGAATCAAAGATAAAATAAGGTTTGACAGAACCCCCCCTTTCCTCCCACGCAATCATCAGCGTCAGTCAATCATCAAAATAACTTGTTGCATGCCAGCAGCAGATCTCACATTTCAAAAGAATCAGTGGCCAAGTGGGAGAGGGTTTGCACTGATACTGAGCGGTTGTGTGTTTACCTGGGAAATGAGAACAACTTTCACACACCAAGGTGAGTGACAACTGATGAGACTTTGGCAGAGACGACTGACTAAGGATTAAACTTCTTTACAAATCAAATGTGTTTCCAAATAATTAGGAGCTTGTAAAACAGCTAGTTTTCACTCATTTAGTTCTCATGTTTCTTTTTAAGTGCTACTCCTTTAGTGTGAAGAAAGTAGCAGTTCAGCTTCTGGTATTTACCAGATTTTTAAATGAAAATGTATTTATTGCATTGATCAAGTAATATTTAAAATCCATATCAAGTGGTGTTAATTCAGTATTCAATAAAAGCAATTTCTCTAAACTCCAAGTCGTACAAGACCAAGAAGGAAGTAAAACAAAAGCACCCATGAATACATGACCTTGTTCTTCAAAGGAAGTCTTTTCTATGTACTTACAGTTTTATTTTCCCATTCTGCGTAGTTCATCCCAACGTACGGCATCAGTACTGGAGACGGAAGTACGGCAGACTTATTGCATTCATCCTGAATAAATGGAGATCACACATTGTTTACATTTAGTTCTCTCTTTTTTAGAATTTTTCTTTATATCATCCTCTTGAATTAAAATTATTCTTTTCATTTTTTAACATGTTCTTGTGGCACTTTTCTGGTGATGCATAAAGAAAATTAAGCTTAAAATTTTTTGCAAACAAACTTGCCCATAACTTGCGAAATTTCTGATGAACTCTTGCTGCTCTGCAGAAACTATGTCCTATAAAACCTCTTAGGTTGTTTTGATTTGGCGCAATCACAATTAAAACACTTCAAACACTTTAAAAGTAAATCAAAAGAGTGAGACTTTAACCTTTAACACCTGAGTAACTTAATGTAACTTTTCAGATCAACGGTTGCAGCAGATTCTGAAGGAGAAAAGAGAAAAGCAGCTTTTCAGAATCTACTGCAATCAACGTAATTCCATGGAATTACAGTACAGGGTTATTAACCCCCCCCAAAAAATAATAATAATAAAATAAAAAATGCTTTTTTTGAAACCATACTGGCTAAGAAGAGCAGGTTTATGTGAGGGGTTGTGAGCACACTCATTCACCAACACATGCCTTTCATGCCTTTCAACTGAAATGAAACAAACCTGCTAAGTGTCTACTGGAATATGGTGGTTTCAGTCTAAAAATGCAACCAATCCCTCCAAACTACTAAAGACGCAACATTAAGTAGTTGAAATGGGGAGAGGTCAAACCACCAAATGGGTCTTGGCTCCCCCCGGGGGGATGGGGCAAATTTTGGGAAAACAAAATTTGCGCCCATGCAGGTGTGTGGCAGAGGGTGAGATGGCTCACCGAAAAACGCCACATTCATGCACAGGCTGCAAAGGAAGTTCAACAGCAGCCTGGAGCTAAGTATGCCTCTCCATTCAAAACCAGCACCATGAATTTTTAAAAGCAACTTAAAAGATCTGCGTTTCAAAATAACATATTTAAAGTAAACTGTTAATGAAATGACAGAAAATTACTTACCGTGTGCAAATGCATTATGCTTTCTCGAGCCTGAGAGCTGCACCAAAAGTCGATGGGCAGGCTGGTGGAAATGCCTCCTATCAGCAGCAGCAGGAGGATACAGCCTGGAGGAGCACATGGATGAGCTGCCATCGAGCTCCTCCAAACAGGACCAAACAGTATTTATCTGTTTCTTTCTGCTTGTGTTTCCTCCCCCTTTTATCTCTCAATCTTATGCTTCATTAGTATAATCATCCGCATAACCTGCATCTTAACCCTCGATCAGATATCAGAGTGCGGCTTCTGTGCTCATCCTCCTTTGCATGCAAATACTTCATGGGGAAAGTGATACCTGACATATTTTTTGGGTTGAAACTGAATTCCAAATATTTCAGTGGGTGGGTGAGAAAGGGCAAACTCCTGCCTCTCGCATCACTATCTTTTCTTGATAAAGCCCCGCCCACAAACCATGCCCAAACAAGTTGTAAGCTGCATTTTTCCCATGTAAGTCAAAATAAGCGTGATTCCTTTTATTTCCGTGATATTTTTAGTTGGAATGAATGAAGGAATGGCAGCCAAGATATATATATACACTTCCAGCTAAAATGCTGGTACACATGTTACTAATTCCAGTGAGGGGTCACTGCAAAAACACAACATTACCAGGAATTTCTGTCTTCCTTGTAGTTTAATTATTACTTTTGAAATAAGACATAACAAACTTATCAGTCACTGTCAATTAGGGGTAACGATTTGTTTTAAGGCAATAAATCCTCATTTGAACTTAAAACTTAAGACGTATTTCTTTCTCTGACAGACTAAATTGTTTCATCTTTCTGACTCTTCTTACTGCAGCTTTAAGAGAAAATGTTCCCATATAATCAAAAACTCATCAGAATTTGCATGCACCGATACCCTATACCCATATATCTATTATTCACTGAAATTATTATGGGATAGCCTACAGCTTAGAGTCTGCTTTGTGGCAAAATGTTAAAGTTTTCCCATTTTTCTCACAACAAAAAAAGAAAACCTTCGTTTGAGTAATGTTGTTATTATGAGATCACGATGTTGCGAATATGAGATCATGATGTTGTGAATATGAGATTGCGATATTATGAATATAGAAATAGCGATATTAATATGTGAATCCATGAATTGTTGGTTTAAGTTGAACAAATCAATCTTTTTTGAGAGCACTTTTTCATCAAGTGAAGCTCAAGTGCTTTACATTAAAAACATTTCTGAATTTCAAAGCCAAAAAGCAAGACAAAAATAATAATATTTAAATATGTTTTTAAGTTAATAAAATAACAAAAACAACACAATATGAACATATTATGCATGTAGGCCAGGCCCAAGTTGTAGCCCATGTTATACAAAAACCTCAGACTATGTAAAATCCTTGGTTGCCAAGGAAGTTCAAAAGTTTACTTTTGCTGATTCTTCTAAAAGTTACATAAACCTGTTTGTCATCCCAAAAAAACAAAAAAATAAATGGTTGCTATGGAGATTAGAACAACAGAGAAAAATTAAATGGATGCTATGGAGATTATAACAACAGAGAAAAAATGTTTTGAAAAAAGTTTTTTTTTTTTTTTTAAGAACTTGTCCCATGTATCTCTGACTTGGGTGGCAGGGGCAGAAGAGGTGAGAGAGAGGGGCATGACTGGTCAAATGGGGGTAAAACATGACAAAATAGATTTGAAAGTAAATCCATTATTTTTAAGATAATTTTATCTTAAAGTATATAACTCTTGTATTAGAAGGTCCGGAAAAAAAGATTGACTTTGTTATTTAATTACTGTACTGGTGAAAAGAAAAAAAAGAAATACTTAAAAATTCTTTAATTTTAGATGTTATTCTCACTTTTTGTGTGTGTGTGTGTGTTTGTTTACTACGTTAGTTTCAGCAACAGTGTACATAGTTGTAGATGTACCTTTTGCTTTTTGGACGTAACAGGGGCAAAAAAATGTGCTTTCCTTCATTCTGCTCCCTTTCATTTCCCCTGCATAAGATGTCTTGTATTGTTTTAATGTATATGTTGTCTTGTAGAAATGAAATAAAGTAGAGAAGAAAAGACTGTTATACCAGTTAAAATATTCAGAGGAAAACACATACATTTACCTACTTTTAAGATATAAAACTTTTTCCAGAATTACATGCTCATTTTTAGAAGTACAATTTCCAATCATAAGACAAATACAGCAACGGATAAGTGTTTATGACCAATTTTAATATTTAATGGTCAAGATTTTTTTCAAGAAATGTTTTTATTTTCCGAAAACCAAATTTGCAGATTTTTTTCACATTTTTTTTTTTAGTTTCCAGCTCATTTTTTACAGTGTATTTGATCCTCCCCCTGGTGAATAAACAAAGGCTCTGGTAGATTATTGAAGCTGCTCTTGAATTATTGGAACATATTTAGCTTTAGAGTTTCACACCAACATGATTGTGTGCAGAAGACTGCATCCAAATCTCTTCAAGTTCACACCAAACTTACTGCCATAAGCCATAACCTGCTCATCCTGGATGCATGGTGATCCCTGGCTGTGGTTTTGCCTCCATTTGACGTCGTCCAAATGCACTTTCTGCAGATAAAACTCCACAAAAATCCAAGTGTCTGTCCGCTGGGCGCTAATGGGATCCTTTACAACAGTTTTTCTGTTTCTGTCATGTCACTCAAAAACATATAAGTGAGTGGTGTGTCTGTGTGTGTCTGCAGTGTGGAGAACGCTGTGTCTTTGATGGAAGCAGAAGTTAATGTTTCACCCCACATCCCTGTGCAAATACGACCCAGAATGTACAAACTCGTTCATGACACAAATATATTCTCATTATGCAACAGATATTTTCCTTTTTTGGTTTGACAACATGAAGTTCTTCCTTTACGCACCTCTCGGCTTGGCCAAACCTCGAAGATGACACTGAATTGTGCAATAATTTCAACGAAATTGAAGAGTTTCCAGCCACCGTTCCAGATTGAGATCCCTTTGTCTTTGTCTGTACTTGTCTAAACTGTCACTGACTACGCGTCTTCTTCTCATATAAACTTTTTTAGCTCACGCTGGTACCAGCCGTCAAAGATCAACAAATGCAAAGTTTTTTTTTTTTTTATCACTTAATCCAACAGAAGGTGAAGACCATTTTTATCTGTGCTTTACACAGACACTGCCGTACTCCACACACACTCACAAAACATGAATGAAAGCTGCTATTTGACATTTGTCCAACAAACATCCTGCATCAAGATGTGATAAACATCAAAAGTGAAAGTAACTAAGCAACAAACAAGTTTATTTGTAAAGCACAATTCACAGCCAAAACAAGTCAAAGTGCTGTACAAAAGTATACAAAATTACAAAAGGAAATAAGGATAAATTCTAAGTAAATTAATCATAAGTAAAATCATCAAATCAATAAGATTAAAAGTTAGACGTTTAAAAATCATTAAAAACATACACATACAATGGTTTCCATTTTAAAATGCATTGCTAAATAAAAAAGTTTTCAGCCTAAATTTGATCATTTTCCAACTCGTCTCATACTAATTTTCAGAGATTGTTCTAAACCTTTGTCAAAAAACACAGAAAAGCTGCCTCACCATGTGTACTTTTGGCTCTTGGAACCTGATGAAGACTCAATCTGAGGTTCACAGACTTTGAGATGAGATATAAGGAACTAGTATATCAGAGGTGTACTTGGGTACTAGACCATGAAGAGACTTATGAACAAGAAGAGGTGTTTTAAACTCTATTCTCTGAACAACAAGAAGCCCGAGCAAAGACCTTAGAACTGGACTAATGGTCATATTTCCTGTTTTTTTGTCAAGACTCGAGCTGCCGCATTTTGAACAAGTTGCTGTTGTTTGATGCCTCGTCTAGAGAGCCCATGCAGAGAGAAGGCCATCACAAAAGTCCAACCAACTGGACACAAAAGCAAGGATTAGTTTTTCCAAGTCAGGTTTGGACACAATCTATTTAAGTTTGGTTTATTTAGATGCCTTATAAACGATGACTCTGACCGACTCGGAACCAATCCCTGCTTACTGTTGCCGCCTGGCTCCAACATGTCAGCGTGTGTATCCTGAAAAATTGATTTGGTTAGAGCTGGAAATAAACAATTTTCTATAGATGATTTCACACTCACTTGCTCCAGTTCTCAAATACATTCTGCTTTAGGATTAGAGAAAATAAAAAAAAAACCTTGTCCACAACAACCACAAGTATGGAAGTGTTGGTGACTTATAATTCCAAATAAAAGTCAATACTGGAAATGCTTTTTCATTTTTTTTTTCTTTTTACAATATAACTGCATTACTTTTCTCTTAAGTGAAAAAGGAAAAAGCAATTCTCCAAATGGCTTTTTCATTTTCATCTTGAACACGGCTCATTCTGTGACAAAATTAAAATTATGAAGAAAAAGGCATTTTACATTTCATTTTCAAAAGGTTCTCTGGTAAATCTGTCCCAAAATTCAATTAGAAATATAAAATTTGAAAATTAAAATGGATTAAAACAAATGCTTTTCATTTTCACAGTCTATCTGCATTACTTGTCCCTTAAATGAAAAAGCATTTCTCCAAACTGCTTTTTCTTTTTCTTTATCAACACGGCTCATTCTTTAACTTAATTAAAATTATGAAGATTATAGCGTCTGACAATTCATTTTCAAAAAAAATTCTTTAGTAAATTTGAACCAAAATTCAATAAGAAATCTGAAATTTGAAAATTAAAATGCATGAACAGAAATGCTTTTTCATTTTCACAATGTAACTGCATTGGGATGGACCGCTGTAGCTCTGACCACTATGCTACCATATAACTCGTGATGAGAAGTAAGATACATGGATTAGTATTGTACCCCAGTCTTAAAGGTGTAAAAAAAAAATCACCAGTTGAAAGATGAAAAGATAAATCTCAGCTTTGAGCGTGTTTTTCCTCTTCTTCCTTTTTTTTTGCTTTTCTCCATATAAGTCAATGAGAACGACATGTTGTTTGCCAATAGCACAAACCAAAGCAGAGTGTTCATTGGATTTGTCACTTTAATTATACCAAATGAGGAGTGATGATGAAGAAAATGGAAAAGCAGTTCTGAGAATTGCTTTTTCATTTTATTTAAGAGACAAGTAATGCAGGTCCATTGTGAAAATGAAAAAGCATTTCCGATAATCCATTTTAATTTTCAAATTTTATATTTCTAACTGAATTTTGGTAAAAAATTACAAAAGAACCTTTCAAAATGAAATATTAAATGCCATTTTCTTTATCATTCTAATAACGTTACAGAATCAACGGCGTTAAAGAAAGTGAAAAAGCTGTTCAGAGAATTTCTTTTTACAAGTAATGCTGGTCCTTTGTAAAAATGAAAACGCAATTCTCCTAATCTATCTTAATTTTGAAATTTGACATTTCTAATTGAATTTTGGTACAAATTTACCAAAGAACCTTTTGAAAATGAAATATTAAATGCAATTTTCTTTATCATTTTAATAATGTCACAGAATGAGTGGTCTTGAAGAAAATCAAAAGCTGTTTGGAGAATTGCTTTTTCCATTTTATTTAAGAGACAAGTAATGCAGGTATATTGTGAAAATGAAAAAGCATTTCCAATATTGACTTATTTTGAATTATGAGTCACAAACACTTCCATATAAATGTGTTATCATTCATATTCTATGAAAAAATGACCAAGAAATCATAATTCCTTCCAGGGTATGTAAACGTAGGAGCACATCTGCGATATCCAGGTGCTCGAGCTTCCTCCCACAGTCCAAAAACTGTTTTTTCAAGTGAACTGTGAGTTGTCATCATGTTACCCCTTCAGCTGGTTTAGGCTCCAGCAGTCCTTGTGACCCCTCACAGGATCCTGCAGATGGTGAATGAGTGAATGTCTCTGTTATTAAGATTATGGTAAGAACCAAGGGAAGAGAGAAGTGAAGAAGAAACCATCTTTACTGACTCCTTGGGAGAAACCATTGTCTGAATAGAAAGAGGTGAGAGAACATCGATTAAAAATGTGTTGTTTTTCAGTGTTTTGTCTCATTTTGGCCTGCAAGGATCACGTTGGAGGTGAAACTTATTCGTCAGCAGAAGGATGAATCCTGAGAAACCTGCAGTTAAACTCCACGTGATGCTCAGAGCTCTGGAAACAGTTTCCTCCAGATATTCTTTTCACTCCAGCTCTGGGCTTTCCTTATAACTACCGAATTTGTCAAAGGATGCTAAGAATTTTGTCTGGGAGACATAAAGACGAGTCTGAGTGCTGTGTCATCCCTCCACTGCTGTTAGAGGGGGTTTGTCCTTCTGCATGGCTTCAATGAGCCCATTGTTAACATGTAGATGTGTGTGTGTGTGTGAGAGAGAGAGAGCTTTTCACAGCACTTTATCTTGTAGATGCTCATCAACACACTCATCACCATGGCAACCCCCAAGCAAAAGCATGCCTCTCCTCTCTCTCTGTTTTATCTTGTAAGTAATTTTACCTTTTTCCATCTATATCCGTGATGCAGGCGAGGTGGCACACTAAGATTTTTCCACAACAGAATTTTTAATTTTTTTTATTTTTATTTTTTTCTGGGGGTTGGAGCAGAAGCCTTTGGAACCGCGTGAGGGGTCCTCTTTGTCTCTTTTCAGGAGGTTTGCTCTCTATTTAGTCCGGTTAATTTAAAAATGTAAAGAAGGATTTTTACACACAAACAAAACATTTTGGCAATTTTATTCCAATTTAAAAGCTACCATCTTTAAGGAAAAAGCATCCCAAGACAAAACATGCAGCATCCAGCCATCTGTCCAGCCTGCGGTCAAGAATGTGAAACCCCCCTGATTCTGCCGTGCTCTCACAGCATGTGCAGCCGGTGTGTGGCAGCCGGAGGACCGATGGCACCGCCGCTCTCTGTCTGTTCCCTCCTGTGTCCCTGCTGTGGACGCCACGTGGAGCTGCCGTGCTGGAGCTGGGGAGCTGCCACTTCCTGTCTTCCTAAACATCCTTCCATGGAATCTGAACGTGTCAGCAGACAGACGAGTTTCTGGGATGACTCACCTGAGGATCGCCCTCACCATGCAAGGGTAAGCTGCCACGGCTCACTGGAGGGAATACGGAAACATTTGATATTTATAGCAAAGCAGCTACAACAAGCTGAAATAAACATTTGTGGTTTAATCAACACATTAGAATGAGTCTAACCTGTGATTTCAAGATGTTTATGATTTATGTGCATATAAGAAAAATGTGATACCAGAAAGTAAGTTTTGGAATAAATCTGTATACAAAAATTAATTCAATCATATTTTCTTGAATTCACTAAAAACTACAATTCCCTGAGCCACACCCCTTCACATTTGGTATCAATGAAAAGCCCTAAATGTCCTGCAGGGTTTGGGAGATATTCAGGTTTAGATATGTTCTCTATGCATTCACATTTTAGTCAGAAGGTTAAGCTGAATGTTGAACTGAATTCTTTCAAGACTTTTTACCAAATTCTTACCACTAGATCATGTATTTATCCAAGTGTGGACAGTCATAATGACTAAAAGCGATTGTAAAATATATCGGAATGATCTCTTTTCTGCATTTTCTTGCCCCATTAATGCTGCTTTCAGGAGGGTGCAGCCCACGCCTGCTCAGATTGTGAGTATGTTGTACTGATTTAAAATCATTGTGGATTTACTGGGATGAAACAGAAATATTAATGTTTAGGATTTGAAATAATGATAAAGGTCAAGAGGAAATGAACAGCAGCTCTTTTAAACTTCCTATTCCTTCTTTTGTCCTTTAATTTTTTCCTGTTGTTCTACTTTCTAGGTTGGTGTTGACTTTGCTTTTGACTTTTTTATTTTTTGGCTGTGGTTTTTTAGAATAATTTTAAGGAAACCTTTTAAATCTAAATTTTAAAGCAGACAAAAACTTCCTATCTTCACAATTCTTCAAGAAAAGTATTATTAGTATTTTGACATGATGCATGTACAATCAAAATGTTTCTGAAACTCCATATTTTATCTCATTTTTTTTTTGGACAATTAAGCTGAAAATATCCAGCTCTTCTCTAAAATAAAGCTGCTTTAACGTTAACATGTTGCTATGGTGAATTGCTGATTACTACTATGTAAAAACATTTTTTTAATTCAAATGTTTCCGTTTAAATCCACATCTTTGGTGGATTCTGACAAACTGTCCTCATTTGAACCAGGTGCTGCCACTTCCGCAGAGACGCCACTAGATGGTGCTGCAGAGCTGCAGGAGGAGGAGATGGAGCGGTCCGTCTTTGGTATGATGGTTATGGAGAGAAAATAGTATCATTCCCTTTTGTGATTGCGTTACTGTTGATTTGTTTGTAACTTTGGATTTGTATGTGCGTAATTCTTAATTTGTATCTCATGCAATACATTTGTGCATAAATGCAAAAATTTTGAAATTCCAAAAAATGCTAAATACAATTTACACATGCACAACTTAAAATGACAACAGCTTGAAACTAACTACACATACAAATCTCTAAAAACTACATAAAAAAAACACAGAAAACCACATTTACACATGGATGTGATTCAAGACTCTTACGCACAAATTCAAAGTTAGGCACAAATCAACAATTACACACCCACAAATGGGAATGATACTATTTTCTCTCCATACTTTCCCCTCTCTTTTCCAAATTGTTTCTTTTTTTTATTATTATTTCTTCCCTTGTATGGTTAATCCTCATGTTGTTGCATCCCTTTTTAGGCCTGTTTTTCTCTCTGGACCCTTCCTCTGTGCCTCCATCCCTCCACCTGTCCAGCTCCCGCCTCTCTGTGAGTCGCCGTGGAGACAGTCCTCCGCCGCAGGGCTGCACTCGCTTCGCCCAGGTGTGCTCTGATGTTGTGATCGCACGCGGACAGTACTACTGGGAGGTGGACGTGTGCAACAGCTCCATCTACAGGCTTGGTAAATCTGGGATTTGGTTTGGGTCAGCGCCATAACATAACACGGGCACCCATATTCCCCATAAAACCCACTCACTGGATCATCTATTCAAACAGCAGCTTTTGTCATTAGGAAAAGTCTTCCAGTCTGTATTTTACCATATTTTTCTCTGACTTTTAACTGGATTTTTCTTTTTGTTTTGTGTCCTTTAAGAGTAGCAGTTATCTCTGTTTTTATGCAGAATTCTTTTTTTTTTTATTGCAGAATCTCAGGTGTGACTCTGGTGCTCAGTAGAGTGTGTTTCGGAGCTGATATGTGGACACTTTAGCAACTTTTAGTATGAATCAATTGCAACAAATCCTCCATCAATGTTAAATATTTCCTTCTAATGTTGACCTCAAGTTATTGAGAAATGTAAAAAACAAAAGTTATAGATAAATTACTATAACTATATAGATATAGAAACAGGCAACAGTAAAAAAAAAAAAAGACATGTTTTTATTTACATATTTATTTACATTTTATTTACATTCTCAAAGCACCTTTGTGAGAGAAATTTGACGCATCTAATGAAAATAAATTTTGGGCATGGTGGACACCCTGCCCCCCAATAAATCAATAAATAAGCAAATCAAACCAAAATTTAAATCAAATTTAAATCAAATCAAATTAAAACAAATTAATAATAAGATGACATTGCAGCGGGACAAATAAAAAAAAAATGAATGGGGCCAAAATCTCTTATGGAGCTCAAAAAAACCTTTCAAAATCTGCAAATGAAATTCTGAAGTAAGTTTTGAGATTATAGTTTGGTGGACATTCTGTTGCAGAAGGTGAAATTTGCTGATTTTCCACATTTTTTAACAATATGGGAAAAGAATACTTTTGTTCAGGCGATTTTCACAAAATTTTGCACAGACATGCCACCAGGTCCACAACCACAACTAAAGTTTTGTTGACCTTTGACCTTGGAAAGTGCATGCCATCTTGAATTTTTTTTAAAATCTCCTTCAGTTCCTTCTACAATTCTATACTACTTCTTAATTTTTAACTCCTTGAACATCATTGGGAAGATACTTGGGAAAAAAGTTTAGTTCTTGAAGTTTTCATTTTGAATGGTGTTACCTTGGCAAGCTCGCAAAAGTTTCTCTGTTGGGTGTACTTTTTTTACCAAGATATTGTGAAAATTTAAGACATGATTCCCTGACTCAAGCTGAAACTAAACAACATACAAAAGGACTATATTAGGAATGTGAGCATGGTTAACAAAAGACCTCCGTTGCCAAGGAAATCCAAAAATGTACTTTTTCTGATTCTTCTAAAAATTACGTAGATCTGTTCGTCACTGTCATAAGACCAAATGATAAAATGGTAGCTGTGGAGATTACCCACCAGAAAAGCTGCCATATTGAAAAAAGTGTTTTGTTTTTTTTTAATGAAATTCTTACATGCAGCTCCAACAAGGGCAGCAGCAGCAGAGGAGGAGAGTGAGGGATGTGCAGCAGTCGCTCAGCCAGTGAGGGTGGGTCAAAAGGGTGCACGAGAGCAACTGCAGGACATCCAACTCCACTCAAGGCTTTGATTAAATGTGCTTTTTAACATTAAAAGTGCTTTTCTTTGTGGGTCTTTTTGAGTGACTTGAAAGGAGTTTGTGAAAAAAAAAAATCTCCATCCATTCAGAAAGGATGTCTGTGTCTCCTCAGGGGTCTCCTCATTGGACGGTTGCAGCGGCTGGTGGCTGCAGAGGAACGGCGTGTCTTTCTCTGCGGTGTATGATGGATACAATGAGCCCGTTTACTCTGTGCCACCAGGGATCAAAACCATAGGAGTCTTCCTCAACCTGGGAGGGGGAGCCCTCAGCTTCCACAACCCCCTGACCCAGGAGCATCTCGCCACGCTGCCCACTCGTTTCCAGCCTGCTGGAGTCCGGCCAGCGCTGGGCCTCGGGGAGGGCAGGCTAAAGGTGCGCTGCGGACTTTCGCCTCCCCCTCACGTGTTTCTATGTAAGGACTCGGCCTACAGGGCATCCTCTGGGCCCAGCAGAGGTTGGTGGTGCAAAGATGTCCCCTTCTTGCTGGTGAAGAGAGCAGTTCAAAAGTTTGAGACTCTTGCCCTGCTCGACTCCAGCTCGATTCCCCGTTTGGAAGTGGGGCGACGGACAAAAAGGAAAGTAAAAGTGAATGAGAAGAGCTCGTAAAAGTTCCTTTCTAATGGAACACGCCCACAGCTCCAAGCAGTTTGATCTTCCACTGTCATTTAAAGGCTAATTTTTCATCTTGAAAGACTATTTCCACTCTCAGCTTGAACCCGGACCTGCAATTGACCCTCTCCCCAAGAGGCAGCTCCTCCTCAGAGCAGAAGGACCCCCACTGCTCTGGGCTTAAGCCTGATCGGTGTGGGCTTTTGGCAGTGGGTCTTCACTGTGTGACAGTTGTTGGACAGTAGGGGGTCTGCACTGTAGAAAAACAGATTTCTGCATGCGGATGTGACCACAGGCTCCTCCCCCCTGTATGGGTAAACGCCCCGGCCCGGGTGCAGCAACGCCGGCGCTGTTGACACAGGAGGAACAGGTGGCAGCGCACAACTATCCCGCGGCCTTTCTTCGATACTACAGTTGCGCCGGCCTTTCTGACCCCTGGGAAACCGCGGGGCTCTCGGGGACTTCAAACGGGTGGGAGAACAGAGGGAGAAAGGGAAAACAGCATGCCCGACAGCGGGTGATGAATGGGAAAAAAATGAATAGAGGGATTCCTCCCAGCTTTCATGCCAAGAAGCTGCTCTGGCTCAAAACTGAGTTCACTTTAAGTCTCATTGAAAAGCCTGAAAAGAAGGAAAACACAGTAAATCAGATGATTAGAAGATCATTTTGATGGCGCTTAGAAGAAATGCAAGGTTAATACCAATAACTGGGACGGAGGCACCAGGGAAAAATGTGTAACCGGAATGAAAGCCTCGGCGACTGATCAGGGGAGCCAAAAGAGCGGCGGGGACATGACCAGACTTGATCTTAAGCACTTTATGAGAGTGAAAGCTGTTGACTCGAGGACTTCTGACGCCTTTGTTTCCCCGCAGAGATGTTTGAACATGGCAACAGAACGGGACGTTGGAGTTTATTTAACCTCCTTTGAGCACACGTGACCCCGAGATCTATCAGTCTGGAGACAACAGAAAACTTTAGAAGAAAAAGGCCACAAACTGAGGAAAAATAACAAGTGTGAGAAAAATAAAACAAAATCGGTCTGTTTTGTATTACAAGCTGTTCTGTGTTGTCTCTATTGGGGCTGCCACAAATGATTACTGCGCATGTGTGTTAAAGACAATGGCAGACAAAGGTATTCGAAACCGTGCACTTTTGAGATTGAAAAAATCAGAGAATAAACAACTAAAATAGTTGTAGACGACATAGTCGTGACTAATCAACTAATCGTGACAGCCCTAGTTTCTACTAAGATGTGTAAACTGGTGTAGAATGAAGTTATAATTGTTCAAGGATCAACGTTGTGGTTCATCCTATAATACATTTGAATAAAAAAATTCTATAAATGTCTTGAATTTGGTGTAAATTCATTTTCACCTTTTTGTACTCGCTAAAGGAAAATGACTCAAATCTGGATAAGCAGAAATCCTTTAGGAATTCCATCTGGATCCTCTGAACCAATTTGTTCTAAAGGTGTAGGAAAGAATCTGTTCTGTGAAATATTGCAATATTTTATTGGGCAATACTGTTTTAGATTACAATTACCGCTGATTTTGTTTTTAAAATAAATTATTTGGAAGCAAACATTAAGTTCAACCTCTTACTTTTGTTGTTCCTTGACCACAGCTGGGAGCACATGGGCAGCTGTCTCTCTGTAGATGTTCACCCATAAGTCCTGCGGTTGGTGTTCCACAGCTCCACAACACCTACAACTCAGTTTGAACTGAAACAGCCAGATTTGTGGATATTGATAAGATTTGATCTATTTTTAAAGTCTTCCTATTGATCTTCTAATTATGATTGTGTTGTTTTTAAATTTAAAAATCTGTCATTTTCTAGGACATAGTCTCTGCAAAGCAGAAGGAGTTCATTAGAAATTCACCTCTGAGTTGTGGGACCATTGGGATGGAGTAAGCCCACCCCCATTCAGCTCCCCATTGCTGAGAGCTCTCTGTTTATAGGCTCCCCTGATAGCTTACAGTCCCAAACTTACATGAGCAGTGCAACAAAAATTAGGAGCAATATTAGAGCAATTAAGCTGTACAGTACTCAAATATTTGATTGACTGATTCTCCCCAAGCCCACTTTCAGTGGAAGGGGTGTGGCCGTCCAACAAACTCGCTCTTGATTGGTGAGAGTGGTTGCCATAGAAATGATGACTCAGACCAACTTGGACAAATCACTGTTTATTAAGGTTGTCTTGCCCCAAAATGGGAAGTCTTTACCCTGGGAAAATGGTGACTGAATTGACTTTGTTTCGTTGGAACTGGAGGTAAAGCATTTTCTATTTTCTTGCTTTGTCCATCTCTATTAATGTCAATGATCAGAATGGAGTGGAGCAGGAAGCTTGTGACCCCGTCCAGTGTATTTTCGATGTCCTTTTGTGAACTGCAATTTGTTGATGTTAAAGGTGTTTCAGTATTCAGACAAAATGTTAAAGTCATACTCTTAAAACAATGATGATACATCATCACTGTTACTGTCTTGGAATATGTATCATTTGGTGAAGTGTGTATCGTGCTACGCATATCAACAGACTCTTGCCAGTTCACAGTCGGTGCCGTCTCTTCTGGTTCTGTGGGTCATGTGGTGCAGACGAAACAGCAACCATCTGAGCAGCTTTGCCTCCAGCAGTCTGGAGACATTTCACACTCGCCCTCTTCCATTTCTTCAGCTTCTTTCAAACAGATGACTGCATATAAAACTGCACTCCACACCACAGACTTGTAAAAGAGCTGTGACATCCTGCTGCAAACGCCGGAGACCTCACATCTCCGTGAATTCCTGTTGTTCCTCTGATCACGTATGGTTCTCCATCGTGTAGGTTCTCCTTGGAGTTTGGATGGAATCCCACACATCCTAAAATCTAATATTAGTCTTCCTCAACATAAGGTTATCATTACTCCACCTTGTGACATATGCCCCCCTCCTATCTGTGCAGTAATAAACTCAACACCAATAAACCCCAAAATGAGTCTTTAGAATCTTTCCAAAGATCATAAAGTCTGATAGTGCTTAAAGTTTGAGGATTGTCAGGTCATGGTACCAGGACCACCTCATTCAGCAAGCTGCAGAAGGTTTGTTGGCCCTACGAGGTCTCAGGCCTGCTGGTGTCTTTGAAGACACACCTGTAACGATTTTGGTCCTGGAACAGACGACCCGATCCATGCGGGTCTTCAAGACGTCCTGGTTTATGTCTGGCCAGTTCTGGAAAATGACAGGGCAGGAGGGTGTGAAGGGACATTGTCTGCTCCCATGGGGTGGTGGAGGGGGGGGTTTGGGGCACCATCAGGCCTGTAGGTGTTCTAGACTCCATTGATATTCAGAAAGGATGTCCAAACCCATTATCTGTTTACAGATTGAGTGTTTGGGTAATGTGCTGCCCTGTGATAATAGTAACCTATCCAGGGTGAACCCCGCCTTCGCCCAGAAGTGACTGGGATGGCTCCAGCAACCCTGTGACGATGGATGGATGGACGGATGGACGGACGGATGGACGGACGGAAGGATAGATGGACAAACGGATGAATGGATGGATGGACAAACGGACGGATGGATGGATGGACAGACAGAAGGATGGATGGATGAGCCGACGAACGGATGGATGGATGGATGGATGGATGGATGGATGGATGGATGGATGGATGGATGGATGGATGGATGGATGGATGGATGAACAGACGGATGGATAGATGGATGAACAGATGGATGGGTAGATGGATGGATGGACAGATGGATGGATGAACACATGGATGGGTGGATGGATGGATGGATGGATGAACAGATGGACAGATAGATGGATGAACAGACGGATGGGTGGATGGATGAACAGATAGATGGATGAACTGACGGATGGATGGACAGATGGATGGATGAACGGATGGATGGATGAACTGACGGATGGATGGATAACAGCTTTGATTATGAATCAATAGATGAATCTGAAGCTGCAGAGATGTTTTTCTCTCAGAATCATTCGCTGCATCTTCAGGTTTGGTGGACGTTCTGGGAAGAACATGATCATAACTTTCATTCCTCAGAGCCGCCTCTGACAAACACCGTTTTGGCAGTCCCGTTTGTTTTACCTTATGACTAAATAAAGGCAAATAACTCTAAATCTCCTTTCTCCTCTTGATCATTATGAGCTTAGACGTCTCCCATCCCACCTCCCACACTGCAGCTCCCGCCAAACAAAGGAGCCGGCAGCAGAAAGCAGTCAGAGGTCTGGGAGTGAGAGTGGCCTCTCATCAGTCTTGGGTGAGCGTCAGTCGTTTCTTGGATGAAATCAGTTAAGCAGCAGGTCGGACTCAGTAATAAGCGATGAGTCAAGGAGAAGCTTGTTAGCCCGTCGCCTGTGCAGCCACTCATCAGGATGAGTGTGTTGATGTTTACCCGTGCAGCAGGCGGCTGCAGGAGCCGAGGCCTCTTTCTGCTGCAGCTCACCCCTGCAATTCAGCGCATTTATTGGCTTTTTTTCAAATAAAGTGTGTGGAAGCAATTTGACTCTTGTAAACAGAAATGAGAGCGGAGTGATGCAGATTTCAAAGCGCCGACAGAGCAGAGCGGGGGCTGTCTGCCAGGAAGGATGGATAACCCGTCGTGGCATGTGTGTTTGGCAGCTCCTGCTGGATGGTTCCAGCTTTCTGAACTTTTACTGTGATGGTGGTGGATCAACTTGGGCTCCAGCCAATGGAAGTAAAGCTTTAAGCATTCTGATCTGGCATCCATTTTTCTGATCCTTAAAGTGTCTATTTTTAATTTAGCTGTTGGTGGGATAACTGACTTTTTCACGTGATATCAGAGTATTATTTCTACAAAGTCCTGCCTTAATAAATCAAGTTTTTGAAAAGCTGCTGCTGTAAACTGATCAGTTTTTCATCTTTATTTTTCAATTATCTCTAAAGTGAAGACATTGTGCTGCATGTGCCAAATGATTTTGGTTCTTAATGTGCTTTTTGTGGCATTTTAATCCTAACATAAATGCCTGAAACATATATTTTCACACTTTTAAAACAAACTGAATTACGAAATCAACAGGTTTTCTTTTTTTACATTTAAATCCCCAAAAACTGAGATTCCCACAAACTGAGATGAGAATAATTTGATGTTTTGTTAAAATTCTTTGTCTCTGCGCGTTTTGGAGCATCTGTCCACAGTTTGGCCTCAGCGGTCAGTAAACGCTGCGTCTCCCTGGAGGTGTCAGAGTCTCTGCCCTCCCCAGCACATGCTGTGTATTTAGAAATGGCTTTTGCTTGCTAATTGCTCTCCATGATGACTGAAGGGCTCTCCTCCATCTCCTCTCTGTACTCGGACACACGGAGAAGGTGAAAGGAGGAGGAGGCGCGTTTTCAATGCAGTCAGAATCAACATCGACTCTGCGAGACTTCCCCTGTTTGCAAATTGTGTGAGTAAAAGGACCCCCCCCCCTCCTCCTCCTCCTCCTTGCTGACTGTAAATGCACGGCAGC
>NC_050524.1:20354758-20356255 GCF_002922805.2 Oryzias melastigma | reverse complement strand
GGGGGGGGGGGGGGGGCTACCGCCAGCATCAACATAACAAAGTCTGCAGATGGTTCGGTTCGACTGCTGTTGAGCTTCCGTTTCATATCAGATTCCCTTTTTTACATTGAAACCACAGATTAACTCCGAGGTCCGCGTGCGTAAAGGCGCACCAGTGCGCAACGGCTCACTGTTTCCCGTTCTTTTTCTTCTCCCCTAGAAGTCTGACTTTGATCTGCGCAGGAATCCGGAGGGAAATGTTCACTTCGTTCATCTAAACATGAGTCACATTCATTTCCAGTCAGGCTGCCGAAAACACGAAGAGCAAACATGGTCATTGTGATTTAAAGGTCGGTGCGGGTGACGAGGAGCAGGTGGGGGCTGTCTGCCAGATTCATCCCAGCGACCAAACAGCGATCAGAAATAAAAAAAAATAGTAATTTAAATATTGATTTACCTTAGAACAAACTAAGTGATTTAAAAATAACTATTAGTTAAAAAATCTGAAAGTGGGCTGATTTTTGGAGTCAGTACATTTTTTCCAGATATTTTAAATAAGTTAATGAGACAAATAAAACATGTTTCACTTTTTGGAATGTTTATTCACCTGTTTGAATTCTGACCCCCATAATCTACAATCAACATTTGCAACTTTTTTTTTTTTTGTAGTTGAAAATAAAAAGACCAATATTTTTTTATTCCTTTGGGACGTTTCGTGCATGTTTCCATCCTTTGGGCTTTTACAGGAAGTTTGCTGTTGTTGTTGCAGAGCAACGAGTTTATCAAACCTAGTTTGACACGACCAGACAGACAAACCTAGAATTTTAGATTTAGTTGAACTAAAAATATACATTTTCACCCTCAGTCTGTCAGAAGGATGCGTCCCACTTTGTGTGCGCGCGCTCTGAAGGACAGATTCAGGAGAAAAGGAGAAAAGAAAAGGAGACTAAAATCATTTATGGCTCAAGAGTCCGTGCGTAAACACATATCATTGAGGCAGGCGCACACATTTTGTCTGAATTTCACTTTTTTTTTTGGAAATCATTCTAATGATTTCGTCTGCGCATTTCTTCCATTTCAGCTCTAATTCCCATCAGGTTGAAGGAGGAAGCGCGCGCCATGCTTCTAATTAAGCTCAGACCCGGATCATAAAATCCGCCTGCAGACCAGAACCCAAATCCTCCTCTAATCGATTTTATTGGGCGGCAAAGCTCCGCGGCTTTTCACAGAAATAATGCACATCAGATCCACATTTTTTTCTGCACTCTTTTCAAAAAAGAGAAAAAAAACTCTTTCCAAAAAGAAAAAAAGGAAAACGTTCTCACAACGCTGGATCAGTCCAATGAAAAAAATAAAAATAAAACTTTTTCATTTGGATGAAAGTTTATACACACATGGTTTATACATTTTATTTTTCTTTATTTTTCCACAGCTGAGTTTAAATTCAGTTTTATGTAAAGGAGGCTCTGGTTGCAGTGAGACGTCTGTAATCCACATCTGGCCTTCGCGCCTGCTTAA
>NC_050524.1:20326326-20354638 GCF_002922805.2 Oryzias melastigma | reverse complement strand
GAGCCGCGCAAGGTGGCACACATGCTTTAAAACCTCATCGTCCATGCGCACTTTTACGCACGCCTATAACGATTTCAATCCATGTTATTATGATTGTAAGGCCTTATGAGTTTGGCTTATACTGAATTCTGTCATAAATCACTAAAGACTGATTCCTCCTCCCCCCACCTCCACCCACCGCCCACCAGGAGGCTTCTGGGAGCTGACCCGCTACTCCACACTCTGCTGGATAGAAAGGTTTTCCAGACATGTTGCATTTTCCTCATACTGTGAAGCTAACTCCACTTCTGGCACCTGCGCATGCCCAGGGATGCCTGATGAGTTGCGTAAATCTTAAGGCCACCGAGCTTCTCTCAAACCTTAAGGGGGAAAAGCGCAGGAGTCGGATCCGTCTCCAAGAATCCCAAATATTTTCATTTGTTACTGTTAAGTCACTTAGGTCTGCAGCTCCAGTTGAAAAAATACGACGCGCATTCCTTACTGTACATGATCTGGAGATTCACTCTTTCTCTCGGCGGGAGCGCTCGTAGCTCCACTTTCTGCGGGTGTCGGATGACTTTGGTGAGCTCTTCCACACACTCAGTAAGTGTTCCTTCAGGGTTTTATGGCTGCGGAGTGTGAAATCAAAGCAGAGCAGCCATAAATCCATGAGGAGAGCGAACGACAATCAGCCCGATGCGCGAACATTTGGTCCTCATCATCATCACTCACACAAGGACTGAGGGAAAAGTCCAGATTTACGCAGTTTGCGCAGGTTTACGCAAATGGAGTTTAGTCAAAGTTGTAAGATGAGACGCAAATTGAATCTGCACCAGAAGTGTTTTTGCATATCCCAAAGTCTGATGGAGCTGTCCATTTCCTCTCCATCGCCCACCCCCACCCATCACCCCTCCCTCCCCTCCTCCCTGACGGTGGCTGCTTCAGGCTGTCAGCGAGGCAGGCTATAAAACTGAGAGGGACGGCTCAGAGGAGCCTGCAGCTTTGGAGCAACAGCCTCCCTCCGCGCGCGGAAAACATCTGCCCGACTCCAACTTTCGGATGCTTTAAAACCACAAGAGAAGCGGCCTGAGGAGTCAACAGTTTCAGTTTGTTTGTTCAAATACAAGAAGCAGGAGTCTTTTGGAGAGTCTCTCCCGCAGATTTGGGATGCTGGGTCCCTGCGCGCTCCGCTCCTTGCTGTGCGTCCTGAGCTGCGCGTGGTGGCTTCACGCGGGACAAGCCTCGCGGGCCAAGTCTCCATCTCTGCCCATCCAGTCGGAGAGAGAGCCGCTGCCTTCCAAGGGCCTGGCAGGTAACAGCTACGCGTTTCTACTGGTTGAAATGACCGCAGCAGGTTGACGAGTTCCGTTGTGTTCTCTGGACCGGGAATGGATCCGTTATTATAACGACAGTTCGGTTCTGTTCTGGCTCTCCAGCAGGATAGCTTTCCAGCCGTTACACTTCACTGCTGAACAGCTGAGTCAGCTACTTTAAGGTTCTGATTGACTGAACTCACCTGATGCAGGTAATTAGCAGCAGATGGGACCCGGATGTTCGGAAAACAAGCAGGATGATAGAATTCCAGGACCAGAGGATAAAGTATTAAAACAAATTTACATGGAATGACCTCAAGAGGGCAGCCGCGAGTATCAATTAGGTTGTTTTGTTTTGGACAGAGGGATCCCAAATAATTTACTTGGACAATTCAAAGTTTATGTAAAGTAGTACTAAACTAAATGAACTCTGAAAAGGTAAAAATGTAAAATGTAGATGGTAAACGCATCACTTTGTTTTATGAAAACACATCAGAACCATAACTTTTAATTCCTGCATTTCGTGTCATGTTAGTGACAGATTTTGCATCCAGATGTTCAAATCATCAGAGCTAATATTTGTATCGGGATTCTCATAATGGTTAAAAATAACATGTTTGGAGACATCATCCTCAAACACAGATTTATTTAAAGTCTCCAGAAGAACTTTTGTGTTCCTGATCTTTAGAAGAAAACCTGACAGACTTGTAACTCATTTGTCTATAATTTATGTTCGGATGGGAAGTTAGTTTAATGTCTGACTGCATTGAAAAACAATGTATAGGAGAACTGGACTAAGTGACCCCTCCCCTGGCATTCCAAACAGGAAATGTAAACAGCTATTATTAACTCTCTTCTATTTGTCAGAAGAACCCTTCTTGCTCTACTATCTTTATTTAACATGTTCTTGATAATCCTATTTATTTTCAATATATTTTTTTCCTGAAGTTTAACTTATTTAAGTGATAAACTGACCAATCAGGTGCCTCAATAAAAGTAGGTGGAGCCTGTTGGTCCCCATGTCCAAAGTTCCAAACGTTTGATTAAAGGATAACCAAACACTAAATCACCTTTTTATTTTTTTGGTTGTTGACCTCTATAAATGTGGCTTTAAAAGTGCTGGCTGTTGGTCCATACTACATTTTTGACAATTTAAAAGAAACTAAAATTATAGTCTTATACTGTCTGTGTGATGCCCCCTACAGGTTGAAATGAGGAATTACAGTTGATTTTTGTGAAAGGTCAACTGGTGTAAGTCACACGTCATTTCAGAAGTTCTGAAGCTCCAGAATAAAAGCCCCGCCCATCTTTGATTCTGTAACGATCGACGTTATCATGTTAGCTTTAGCATGGCTCGTAAGTGTATTTGTCAAAAATCTACTGGCTTGCAAAACTTTACAGTGGACTTGGAAGTCAGGCAGCGAAGGTTTGGTGCAACTGGCATTGAGTCCAGCAAACTCTGTCCTGGTAATGGATTTGTGATGTACATTTCACTCAGGATTGTTAGCTTAATATGTTAGCCTTTATTAGCCTATATTAGCCTACTACTCAGACACGGGTCTGGACCATGAGTGTCTGCCTTGGGAGAAGGTGGAGGAGAAAAATCCTCCACCATGTGGCATCACTTTGCTCTGTACCACTCTCCATATTGAAGATGCAGAGTGACTACGCTACCTCAAGCTAACCTCACTGTTCCTGTCAATCACAGATCTAAACCACACCTCCCAAGCTCAGCCCGCCGCGTAATGTCACCCTCCAACTGTCCTGTTGTGTTACCTTTTAACAGATTTTGTGTAGCCCACTTTCAAGTGCTTGGGGTGTATCCTTCCAACAATCTGATTGAGGTGAGCGGTTGCCATAGAAACTCAATCACAGCTAGCTTACATTGTCTGGCTCCAACATAGTGATGTCCGTATTGTGAAAAAATGGCAACTAAATTGATTTGTTTGGAACCGGAAGTGAACCAGTCTCTATGGATAACGTCTCTCTAACTTTCTTACTCCAGTTCTCAGATACAGTCAGTGGGGGGGACTGTAAAAAGTGAATCAATTAACAAAAGCTCTGTAATTTGTTCTATTTGTTCGACTTAAAAATTTAGTTTGATAAAAACAAATATTTTTAAATGTAGCAAATTACATATTTTTGTTGATTCAATGTTTCACTTTTTACAGTGCAATGACCCCCCGCCCCCCATACCCCAACCCCTCTAGACACGCCCCTGTACACTGAGCAGACTCCTCCTTGCTTTTGTAGAAGCGCAGCATGTTCTTTGCTTTTTTTACTTGACGATTGGAGCATTTGCTTTTTTTAACTAAAGTCTGTGAGACTAAAATCCAAATATTTCAAAGTCTGCAAAAAATGATCCACAGATCAGAATGTCTTGTCTATCAAAGCCCTTGGGCATGCATGTTTTGGCTCTAGAAAGCGGCAAGCGTCTGCATGGGTGAAGGCCTTCAGGTGGGGTTCATGTGTGAAAGTCCTTTCCCTTGTTGTGGTTTAAGGTAACGGCTCCAGAGCCTCAGAACAGCGGGAACCCCCTGTTTAACACGGCCTCACGCTGTGCCGCTCAATACTGGAAACTTTAATCAATTGAATTTCCATTACACGCACTGGCTCCTTCGAGATGATGCATTCCAGCAGGGAGACATGCGAGTGGCAGGCGGCGCTCAGCTTGGCTCCCTGTGACGGTGCTGGACTGCTGAAGGCATGCAGCCGCTCTAATGAAGGCCTAATGTGAACCAGGCTGACAGCAGCGAGCGGGGCCGGCCTTCAAACCCCGTTTCTGTCCCACGCACGGCTTACAGGCAGAAATAACTGTTATATTCCTCACCGCTGCACACTCTCATTATGCCTGCAGTATAGTAATAATAGCACTAAGTGCTGTTTTGATCTGCTGTAGCAGAACTCCTTACCTTTCAGATCAGTTTTATGTCTACGGCTGCATTAAACATAATGACAATTGCTGTTTTTAACACTAAAAGAGCATTTTTTAATACATTTTTTGGTTACTTAAAAAGCACACATTATCGGCCATTCGTTGATCTAACATGTTAGTGCTGCAAATCTAATCCTCTCATGATCCTTGAAAACATTCACACAGCTCTCCTAGCTAAACCTGAAACATCTCCTTTCCTGGGAATCTCTCATTCCATTGTGGGAACGTTCCCCCCGTCCCGCTCGTCTTCCCTCTCGGATCATTTGGGCTCGACAGGATGCAGGGCTGAGCGCCACGGCTCATGAGGCGTCCAGGACGTTTCGGTGAACCCCAGTGTGTCCGGCCGGTGAACCGTGCAGCTTTTTTGTGTGTTTTCATTTGGTCCAGCCGGTGTAGTTTGTCATCAAGTGGAGCAATTTAATGCTTAATTAAAGTCCCAGAGTTGTCCTGCAAACTAGGAACCAAAGTTCAGCTCAAACCACATGTTCCAAAGGAATCTTATCTTTCCCCTTCCCAATAAATCCTCCACTCAGGAGGCTTTATGTGTTAATATAACGTTAAAATTTCTTAAAACTTAATGATTGAACTGTCATCTTTATGTTCCAGGATGCTCCTTTGGAGGTCGGTTTTATTCTCTGGAAGACACGTGGCACCCGGATCTTGGGGAACCTTTCGGCGTCATGCACTGTGTCCAGTGCTACTGTGAACCCGTAAGTCTTTCATAGACTCACATACACTCGCTCAGCGCCCGGGCCCAGGTTTACTGCACTCTGTTGTTTCCTGTGCAGCAAAAGACTCGCCGGGGAAAGATGTTCGGGAAGGTCAACTGCAAGAATATAAAACAGGACTGTCCGGAACTGGACTGTGACGACCCCGTCCTGCTGCCAGGGCACTGCTGTAAGAGCTGCCCTAAAGGTAAAGCTCAGATTCAAACCTTCACCTTCTCTCTGTCCACACCTCAGAATGCATTAAGGAAAAACTACAACATGTTTTGGTTCCGTTTGAGAAACAGTCAGTGGATTTTCAGCTAAGCTGCTGGAAATGGTTCTTTTTTAAATTAAAAAAATAAAACACAACTGGCACACACACACACAAACATCTACACAAACTATTACAGAGTGTGTCAGTCAGAGCTCCCCTGCACATGATCACACTCAGGGTGTGTCTTCAGGCTGCGTTCCGTTACTCCACAGGTTGGAGGTTTTTCTGTCTGATGGAATGGAAAGAAAAAGTAAAGAACAGCAGAGACTGTGTGTGTGAGAGTGTGTGTAAATATGCATGAGTGTGTGTGTAAATGGGTCTTTGTGTGTGTTAGTTTTTGCATGTGTGCACTTCTGTGTGAGTGACAGAGTGTGTGCATTTGATTAAGTGTTTGTTAGTGTGTCTGTGTGTCTGCTTGTGCTCGTGTCGGTGTGTCATGTGGTTTTGTATGTGTGTCCTTCCATGTTTGTTGGCTTGTGTGTGTGTTTTTGTGTATATGCGTTGGTAATCCTACATTAGAAGGACAAATGGCCAGAGAACGCAACACTGGAAGGACATTTTGGATTGTGTGGATGTCTCTGTGTGTGTGCATATTTAAGTGCTTGTATGCAAGTGTGTTCATATTTATGCATGTGTTTGTGAATGTCAGATTGAGTGTGTGCATATTTGTGTACTTGTATGCTTGCACATGTTGTGTATGTCTCCACACCTCTGTGAATGCATGTGTGTGTTTTTAATGCATGTTTCTGTGTGTTTATCTGGATGGGTGTGAGTTTGTGTCTGTGTGTAACTACGCGTCTGTGTGTGTATCTTTGTCTATGTGTGTGTGTCTGTATGTGCATTGTATGTGTCTGTGTATATCTGTCTATAGGTGTGTGTGAGTGCGTGTTTGTGTGAAAAACAGCTTGTCTGTGTTAGTATGTCAGTGTGTGTGTGTGTTTGTGTTTATGAAAAGCTTGAGTATGTGTGTTTCTCTTAGTTTTGGCAGCGCTGCACCTTGTGTGTTTTTGTTAGTGCAGTGAAAAGAACGGTGTGTAATGGTTTTTCTTGCGTTGGTACAGCTGATGGTCCAGAACAAAGAGGTTAGAGTGACACAAACCAGAACAACCCAGGATTGAATGTTTTAGTTTAAAACTGGGTTGACCAGAGACCATCATTCTAGAAGAATGGAGGTGTGTGTTTGTTTGTGTGTTTAGGAGGCAAATTGAGGAAGCAGATCTTCCAAATGATCTTCTCAGAAAATGATTCTGGAGAAATGATGTCCTTGCTCCAGAAGAAGTCAGAGGAGCTCCAATTAGCTGAATGGTTCCTTTTCAAATATGTCTGAGGTTTTTGTAAGCGTAAGTCCACAAATGACATCAGAACACAGCAACTCAGAAGGAACAGCAGGTCTTTGTAAAGATCACAGACAGCTGAGCTCACAGACCTCCCCAGGTTCTTCAGCAGCGTCAGCAGTAAGAGCAAAAACTGTGTTTGCCGGACTTCCAGTCTCACCATCTGTCTGGAAGTGCAGCTCCTTGTTCTCCTACTCCATTTCTCCAGAGTTTAATAGGACAAACTCCACATCCAGATCTGTCTTTGCAGTTTGTGTCTCAGTGGAACTTTGTATCTGCTGGCCCATCGACAGACTTCTCACCACATTAGATGGAGTGTGGTTGACGGACGGAGCCTGACTGTTGGACATTTAACCTCCATGTTTGTCTATTGCTGGTTTCTCACAGCTCAAGACTCAAAAATATTTGATAAACATTCAAGAACACAATGATTTTTCCACAATGTTTGTGATGTGTCACACACAACCATGCGGTGGGAATGTAAGCAGGAATTCATGATCTGTAATGCTGTTCTGTTGTGAAACTCTTGCAACTTCCCATGTGATGGTTTCTTTTATCATGTTGATTGCACAGAACTGCATATAATAATATTATAATGTCTATATCTGGATCCAGATACTAAGAAACAGAGCGACCCTCTCCTGGATGGCTTTGAGTTCTTGAACGAGAAGAGCAAAGACGACGATCTCCACAAATCCTACAACGACAGATCTTACCTGAGCTCTGAAGACACCAACCCAGGAGAGAGCCGCACCGGTATGTGACACACACGGATGAACCCCGGAAAGGGTCTATCCTCCTATCTTTATAGCAGTTCAGAACTCTTCTCGTTCTTCCTCTGCAGATTTTGTAGCGTTGTTGACAGGAGTGACCAACTCGTGGCTGCCCAGCTCAAGCGGAGTCGCCAGAGTTCGATTGACTCTGACCAGGAACAGCTTGACTTTCTCCATCACATATGAGAGGCAAGTTTCTGCGTCATGTTTTGGAAAAATGTTGCACTAAAAAATAAAAGTCCCATTAGTTGTCAACTTGTTCACATTTGACTCATCCCCTGGGGAGCGTTGATCTGCAGACAATACTCGAGAACATTTAAAGCTGAGTGTCAAGCAGAGAGGCGCTGGGTCCCATTTTTAGTCTTTGGTATGACTTGGCCTGGATTCAAACTCACAACCTTCCAGTCTCTGTGTGGACACTCTACCACAAGGCCGCTGAGCTTGTGGACAATTTAATTGTGCGGTAACAAAGAGCTCCATACAAGACATTTTCAACAAACCTAGACCCAATCATCAAAGGATGGGGTAGTTAACTGTAGATACATGATATCTTCCTGACTACCAGAGAAAAAACATGTTGTCTAATCAGTTTTTTCTTAAATCCATTAATTCCCGGAGCCCCGCCCCTTCACTTTTGGCATCACTGACAAGTCCCAAATGTCCTTTGTAGATACCAAGGAGGGCGTTCATTAGTATGCAGTGGTTGAAAAATATTCAGGGTTAGAAACATCCTCTATTGAGGACATTGCTGGTAGTCAGGAGGCTATGCCAGCTCCAGCTACAACAAATGGATGTATAATGCTATCTGGGTTTTTGTTGGTTTTAATTCCTGTTTTTTTTTTAAGAGCTGCTGGCAAACAAGCAGAGCAACAAATCTTTAAACTAACCATTCAAAGCAACTTTTACAGAGGGACGCTAACGACACAGAATCGGATTATTGAACAAAAAAGGAAAAAAAAAGCAACACTTGAACAGGGATGATAAACCTCCAACAAAGAAAATAAAACACTTTAGATATATGTGTTTAAAACTTTTAGATGTATAAACTTTGTTCTCTGCATTTGATCCATCGCTTCGGGAGCGGTGAGCTGACAACACAGCCGCACTCGGGAACGATTTGGTGGTTTAACCCCCCAAGCCAATCCCTTGATACTGGGATTGGATTGTACTGGGTCCCATTTTTGAGATTCTTTGGTTAGGGTTAACCCTAACCCTCCACTGTAGATTTGAACCCTCAACCTACTAGTCTCAGGGCGGACACTCTACCACAAGCCACCACAGCGTTAGCATTAAACATAGAGATGATGAGTTCTGCTGCCAAGAAGCCCTCCATGTTTTTTTTTCCAGAAAACTCCTTTAAAAGCAAACACCACTTTTTTGCACTAATCAACTGCACATTATTTAATAGTTTTCTGTGTAATAAAAATTAGTATATGTAGTTTTTTTTATTTTTTGTGCCATATTAATGTATTTATTGGTGCCACTGACTGTCATTTGAAAGATGTTTGAATCTCTGTCCTTTGCAGAATGAGCCGCCCCGGTAAGGTGGTCTTCATGGACTCTGATGGGACCACTGCCTTTGAATACAAAATCCCCAAAGAGCCGTCAGACATGGTAAGAATCTTCTGTCCGTGTGTCTGGGTGAAAGTTCAAGATGACTGAAACTAGAATCTCTGGACTCATTACTCACTGTGCAGCAATAAACAATAACACACACATTTATACACACAGTGACACTTCTCTTCCTCTTTGTTGCCCGGATCTAAACATCATACAGTTTGATTGCAGTTATTATGAACAGGCAGTCAAACGCCTGCTGGTTAAGATAGTGTCTGAACTCAGTCTTCAGCTTTAGGACGAGGAAATCAGTGAGCTGGTGGTTCCACAGAAGCTTTATGGACTGACATCTGCCGGCTCCCGATGTCCGGTTGTGTCTCTGCACCTACACATTTGGTTTTCTGAGCGGAGTTCAAGGCAGCTGCAACCCTTGAACACGTGAAAACTGGCCTGGGGTTGTTTTTTTGATAAATGTCAGCGTCGAGTAGAGCAGGACCTCAGAGAAAACAGTCCGAAAAGAAGACTGGGGGGGTTTGCTGAGCAGAACTTTGGAAGGAGGGAGAATTTTTCTCATGTGACATCATGGCCTCGCAGGGAGACAGAGAGCATTGCTAATTAGAATAGAGATTACCCATGAAGCCAAAGTTATGAGGTGCCGGCAAACAGCCACATTTCCTCCCCCGAGTCTGATGGTTTTGTGTTCAAGCCTTGCAGCCAAGACTTAAGAGCAGATTTGAGGCTTTCATGTGGTTTGATTCAAGGTGTGTCTAAATCAGAAATGGTTTTATTGTGGTTAAATGTTCTCAGGAGGACCACAAAAGCACCAAACGGTACCTGCTTGTGTGTCTGTCCGTAGATCTGTGGAGTTTGGAAAAACGTGGCCAAGCCTCTCCTGAGACAGCTGCAGTCCGAGCAAATGCACATCAACATGGCCACGTCTGCCAGCAGAAGGGAAGAGCTGGAGGGGAAGATCATCAAACACCGGGCGCTGTTCGCTGGTGGGTTTGCTGCGTGGATTCATGCAGCTTAAACATCCAGGTTTCTTTGAAAAACAGACCTTTTTGCTGATCTGCTTCTTGATTGTGCAGAGACGTTCAGTTCAATCCTGACGTCAGAGGAGGAGAACTCGGGCATGGGAGGCATCGCCATGTTGACCTTAAGTGACAGCGAGAACAACCTCCACTTCATCCTCATCATGCAGGGTCTCATCAAGCACAAAGGTGAGTGGAGGAGGACACACTGAGAAGACTTCACTGACTTCTGTTTTCTCTCTCACGTAAAGAAAGTTTGTGTGAACTCCTGACATGGAAACACTTTTGACATTTATTGCAAATATTACAATAAATGATGCAGCGCTGCATCTGGGACAGATGGATTCTCACCACATCAAAACTAAAGCAGGGGAGCAACAACAAAACATCCAAACTAAGACGTTTTTAATGTTTACTAAATATTACCACATTGGTCCGCCTGCATCTTAACAGCTAAGTTTTGACCCCCTCTCTCCATGATTCAAGTTAAGCAGAAACCTCAGATTTATGGTATTATTTTCCACACAAACGTCTTAAACAAAACTCTACAAAGTCATGATTTCCTCTCTGTTTGTCATCAGAGCCTGTGCTGGTGCCCATCCGGGTCCAGCTGGTGTACCGCCAGCACGTCCTGAGAGAGGTCCGGGCTAACATCACCTCCCATGTGAGTGACACGCATGTGACAGTTTCTAGAACCCCATTGTTTGGCATATTTGAAGCTGCATTTGACAAATTAATTAAAAAAAATAATAATTTGGTGGTTTTATCTCCGTAGCAACCATTTTATTTTTGGGTTGAACATGTCTATGTAATTTTTTAGAAGTACTGGGAAAAGTAAAATTTTGAATTTACTCGGCAACAAACATTTTTTGTTAATTGGTTGTTACCAATTAACTCCACCCTGAGGCCGGATTAGAAAAAGGCATAATTGACAGTGACAGTGAGGTTAGCTTGAGGTAACATAGTCACTGTGTCTTAAAAATAGAGAGTGATGCCAGTATCGGCGATCATGATCCAGAAGCAAGGGGATGCGTGTCTCGTTGGTAAAATTATGCTAGCATCATAAGCTGATGTAGGCTAACGTATTAAACAAACAATCCTGAGTGAGATGTTCATTGCAAATTCATCACAGGACAGAGTTTGCTGGATTCAATGCCAGTTGCACTAAACTACCGCTGCCTAACTTCCAAGTTCACTGGAAAGTTGTGCAAGCCAGTAGATTTTTGACAACTGAAGGCAATACAGCTACAAGCCATGTTAACACGATAACCACAGACCGTTACAGAATCAAAGATTGGCGAGGCTTTTATACTGAAACAGGAGATTTACACCTTTGACCAGTCACAAAATTCAACTGTAATACCTGTTTTAACATGTAGGGGACAGCATATAGTCGGTTTTAGACCACTGTCAAATTTCAGGAATTAAGAAAGTTTATTTTAAATTTTGGCAAGGACAAACAGACAGCACTTTTAAAGTCTATTTGATGTCAACAGACAAAAAAGTTGATTTAGTGTTTGGTTACACTTTTATAGTTTGGTTACCCTTTAATACCCTTTCATATTGCTTTGTTCAGCTTTTAGATTTTGTGTATGAAGTTTTCACAATATTCCAGTGAAAAAATGTACAGGCAACAGGAGAATCCCACTTTGGTGAGCTTGTTATGTAAACGCTGTTCAAAATCTACAAAGCTTATTTCCATCATTTTCTGAGTAGCTTCGCAAAGATGCTCAAGGAATTAGGAGGCAATAGATCAAAATCTCTAGGAGGAGTTTAAATTTGTAGGAGGTACTAAAGTGGATTTTAAGTTGGCGGACTCTTCCGAGGTCAAAGATCAACCAAACTTTGTTCCTACATTGTGCAAAAATGTAAAGACTGCCAAATTTCACGATTTGCACAAAAAAGACAAAAAAAATGCCACCGAGCTGTAGGTCCTGTGGCCTTTCAGCCCCATTTTTTTGTGATTTTGACTATTTCTCCTGCTTTGATGTCAGTGTTTTTTGTTTGTTGGTTTTTTGGGGGGGGGTTATGTCAAAAATTAATTTTACACCAGATAGTAGCGTGCAAATTTTGGTGAGTTTTTGAGTATGTGGCGGGTGTCAAATTCTCTCTCAAAGTTGTAGTAAGACAGAGAATAGTGAGAAGAATCTGTTCTTTCAGTCCAGGACTGCTTGCTTTGAGAAGCAAATAATCAGAAACTTATTGATGAATCATTTTTTAAAAGAGTGTTTGTCAGAGTTTACTTGTTGGAGTTTCTGACTAAGCAGCACGGTCACACTCCTGCACACAAACACCCCCTCCACACACACAGCTCATGGAAACCGATGTGGGTTTGTTGCCACATCCTGGCGTTCCGTCATTCCTCTGACCCTGGCTAACCGTCCGGAGACTCCACGAGAAACGCTGAAAGAAACAAAGAAAAGTGAGGGGCGGAGCTATGGCAGGAGGGAGGGGGGGGATAACACGAGGCGGGGGATACACTGCTTACACACCCCTCACACATGTCAGTGGTTAGTGGTCTGTATTCTCAGATTTTTTTGGGGGGTGATGAAAAGTGGATCTGTTTCTTATTCTGACGCGACCTGAAGGCCTGATGCTCCACGTTGAGCTCGAGCTCTACGGCGTCCCCGAGCGAGACGCTCCCACTTCCTCCTTATTTATCTGAGTGGGGGTGAAGACAGCAGAACTGCTGTGGCTTTCACTGTGATCCGCGGTTCTCCACCGCCCCCCCCTCGTTATTGAGCGTCATTTTCCTCCCCGTTTGCTGTTTTGGCTGCTGTGAGTTTCTGCTTCATGTATATTTATATCGAACTCAGGCCTGCAGTCATAAAAGCTACATTTCTTTAACACCCTCATCCGTCTGCCCCAATAACTCAGTCGTTCTCAGCGTCCGCTCCGATCCGTCTGCTTCAAATCAAAGTTCATGAGTTACATCTGTGAACGCAGCTCAAGTCCCGCCTGCAGGTTCAATCTGGCCATCTCAGTGTCCTTATGTAATATAAATGTTTGTCTTGAACGCTTTCGTCTTGCCGTCGTCTTTGTTTAGTGCTGATTCTCTGTTTCGAACAAACCGAAAACAGAAAACTCTCATCTGTCTTCCATTTAAAGAGGTTGTTTTTTCAGGAATCGGTCGGTGTTGCACCAACACAAGCTCCGGCTTTCTGAAAGTTTTCATCTTTGACATTAGGAAGGTATGTTTTTATGAGGATGTTTTCTAATGTCAAATTCTTCTGCAGGATCCAGACTTTGCAGAAGTCCTGACCAACTTGAACAGCCGAGAGCTGTTCTGGTTATCTCGAGGTCAGCTGGAGATAACCATTGAAACCCAGGGTCAGGACCCGCGGCGGATCTCCGGATTCATCACAGGCAGAAAGTCCTGTGACAGTAAGTGTTTCTGGAGATCTTCTTCATAAAGTTTAAAAGCATGAAACTTCTGAGGCTTCTGAGGATGTGGTTTGTGTCTCTGTTGGTTTATGTTTCTGTGTGGGGGGGTTGTCTTTCTGCTCTGTAAATACCCTGACTTTCTGTCTCCATTCTGTTCTGTCATGTTTATGGACACCGTGTTTGACTCAGTGAAACACCAACAACAGATTGAGCTTTCAGGAATGCTGTGGTCAGAAAGCACGGAGACACACGATCTTCTTACAGGAGATCAGCTAGTTCTCCATTTTGACAGATTTTCCTGCTGTCAGTCCAAATCTGCACAGAGATGCAGGTGTGCAAAACGTTTGCAGAGTTTCTCACGCGGGTCTGGTCAGGGTCACGCCGTGCTGGTCGCGACTCCTCGCCGCTTTTTCAGAGCAGTGATTAACAGCTTGACGTCATGTTTAAAGAATTTAAGCCCAGCACACGTCTCGATCCCATCATGTGTTCCTCTCTTAGTGTAGCTTTGGCATTCTTCCTTTTTACAATTTTAAAGTTATTTTTCTTCATCCTGCATTTTTCTTTGCCCCCCTCTGTTCCCCCAACCCCCCCAGTCCTCCTTAAGCCTTCCCTGTTCAGAAAGGGTTAGCTTTAGGGTTAGCTCACCCATCTCTTCCTCTTGCTAAAGCTGACCCATCATGTTTTTGACCTTAACTTGCTTTTGTCTCAGCTATTCAGAGTGTGATGTCCAGTGGAGACACGCTGACCCCGGGGAAGACGGGGGGTGTGGGATCCGCCATCTTTAACCTCCACAGTAATGGAACGCTGGACTATAAGGTAAGAAGCTCTACCAGATTATTGATTGAATTTGAGAACTGGACTGAATAAGTGTGATGTCATCTATAGAAAATGGCTTATCGTATTTCTCGTACTATAAGACACACTTAAAAACCTTAATTTATTTAAAAAAATTGCCCTTTATAATCCGGAGCGCCTTAGATATGGATTCACTTTGGTTGTACTTAATATCAAGGTGATTTGGAGATGTGGGGTGCTCTGTCTTTGGTTGTTTATTTTTGTGAATATGCTAGCGTGGCTAACGTGTAGCAATGTCAGATTGTTTTGATCTTTTGCTTGTTACTAACAAAGCTGAGAATCAGCATAGTTACATTAACATTTGTTTTAACGATATTAGTTTTTCTTTTTTTACGTATTGGAAACATGGATGAGAGTTACAGTTATCATGAATATGCTCACGCAGCTAACGTGTAGCGGTGTTTTTTTTTGTTCTTTTGTGTGATACTAACAAGGCTGAGAATTAGCATAGTCCCAATAACATTTGTTTTAGCGATATCAATTTGTTTTCTTACGTGTTGCAAGCAATGATGAGAGTTGCAGGCATTGTGAATATGCTAACGCGGCTAACACTTATAAAGTGGCTAATATGTAGCATGTTTCAAACAAGTTGTAGAGATACTTTACTTTGAAAGTAGTTGATAAAATCTGACTGACTGATGGACAGATCTCTGTCTCCTTTGTTATGCTTAATGTGCTTTATAAGTTAATAATTAATAGTTTATTGAGCCTTATAATTTGGTTTACTCCACAGTACACAAAAATACAATACTGTTGGCTCCAACCAAATGTAGTCAATTCATCATTATTTTTTTAGCAATACAGACACCCCTGTGTTAGTACCAGATATTATCTGTTGGCATTGATTGGTCCAAGTTGGTCTGAGTCTGCGTATCTATGGCAACCACTCTCACCAATCAGGAGGAATCATGCTGGAAGTCCACCCCCCTTATCGCTTGAACATGGAAAATGTGAAATCAATCAAATGTTTCTAACATTGTACGTGGGGACCAGCAGGCTCCACCTACTTATATTGAGGCATCTGGTCAGTGTTTAACTTGAATACCTTGAACTACAAAAAGTATAAAAGAAAAGATGACTATCAAGAACATGTTAAAAAAAAGGCATCAGAGCAATGTTAGCTAATGTGCTAAAGTTGATTTCCATGACAACCGTGGTGTTGTTCTGTGTTAAATCCTTTCATGTTTGATATTAAGATTGCTCAAAGGTCCATTGACTCTCAGCTGATGTGTCCTCAGCTTTAGAAATGTCTGATGGGGGGCGTTCCAAAAGTGTCAGGGTTGTTTCTTCCTCCAATGTGGACATTTTTTGAAAAAGCTGTGGTAGGGAACAGCTTTAAAGTAGTTCCAATAAAACCATCAGTCCATGTGATTGTCACCCAGTGACTGGAAACAGGCCTGCAGACCCTTTGATGTGTTGTTTGGTCAATGCAGCCTCCACGGGGTTTGTCAGTATGATGTCCTAAAAATATAAATATAATATTACATTCTATTTAAATGTGAAAAGTGTTGAAAACCCATTATTTCTCATTCCTAAATTTGGTGGCTGTTTTCAGCTCAGCTGGTGCATGATAATGTTTACAGAACAGCAAAAAGATTATTTTCTTTATTTGTAAATAAAAACTATTATGATTAACTTGATGACTTATTTTGGACGGTTGTTTCACAGAATCCACATTCACTGTAGATTTTTGTATTAAATTAGGTTCAGTTTGTTTTTACAGGATGGTGCATTCTTCCATTGACGTTTAAGGTTCTCCCTTAATAAGAGAGGAAACATCTTCTGAGATGAATTATGAAGCTGCAAATAACCTGAGCAAGACACAAACAGGCCAATTTCCTTTAAACGAACAACTTTTTCTACGACTTTTTCCACCACACTGCTGTTCCTGGATCTGTGCAGGAGTTTAAGTATCTTGGGGTCTTGTTCACTAGTGAGGGAAGATTGGACAGGTGGATTGGAGCAACGACCACTATTATGTGGTTGCTGCACTCGTCCCTTGTGGTGAAGAGAGCTGAGAAGCAAAGCTTTCAATTTATTTATATGTTAGAGCTAAATTGGATTACAATGAAATGATGAAACACTTCTATGGATCTACTCACCCTTACCCTCAGCTCAAACACTCTTCAGCATGTCGTTCTGCTCCTCAGGTCCAGGTGGCGGGTCTCAGCAGCGAGGTCCTCGGCCTCACCATCGAGCTGAAGCCTCGGCGCAGGAACAAGCGCTCCGTCCTCTACGATTTGACCCCAGAGTACAGTAAACCCTCTGGTCAGGCAGAGGGCAGCTGGAGTCGGATGGAAGCTCGACACATCCACATGCTGCTGCAGAACGAGCTCTTCATCAATGTGGCCACGGCGCATTACCAGGAGGGGGAGCTCCGTGGGCAGATCAAGGCGCTGCCGTACAGCGGTCTGGAGGTTCCCAGAAACGGTTTGTAGTGTCGCCGCTCTGCTTCTTCTCAGCTTTCTAGTGCCGGCGTTCATGCATGAATATACTGACCTATAAACATGTCTTGTTATCTTCATCAGAGCTTCCCACTCCTCTGGCTGGATACTTTGTGTCCCCACCTGTGAGAACCGGGGCCTCTGGCCACGCCTGGGTGTCGGTGGACAAACAGTGTCATTTGCATTACGAAATAGTAGTCGCAGGTCTCAGTAAGGGCGACGACAGCACGGTGAACGCCCACCTCCACGGACTGGCCGAGATCAGAGAGTTGGAGGACAGCGGCAGCGCACACAAGAGGCTGCTGACCGGTTTCTACAGCTCCCAGGTACGTCACCTGTTCAATGACCACGATCACTTCAGACGCAACACAGAAACACAACGAGGTTCCACATTTACTCCTCAGGCTCAGGGAGTTTTAAAGGACATCAGCGCTGAACTGTTGCAACATCTGGACCAGGGAACGGCCTTCATCCAAGTCATCACCAAGATGAACCCTCAAGGAGAAATACGAGGAAGAGTATGTAAAGCAAAGCAACTCTTTACAACAAATCTGCACTGAATCGATTAAAGAACACAAAATGAAACAGCAGAACCCTGCTGTAGTTTCAACACACTTTGTCAATTTTACTGTTGTTCCACTCTTCAGGTTCACGTCCCAAACAGCTGCAAGTTTGGTGTGGGAGGAGACGGGGAGGAGGCCGAGTTCGGTGATTTCTTTGTGAAGGACCCTGAGGAGCTGAAGAAAGACCCCCACACCTGCTTTTTTGAGAACCAGTACCATGCCCACGGCTCCAACTGGACCCCCAACTACGACCCGTGTTTTTCCTGCAGCTGCCAGGTGAAGAGAGGGCGGCAACAACCATGCAACGATGCATGCTTGTTCGCAATGGAAAACTAAATAACTCCAAACTCACAGAAATTGAAAATGTCATCTGTTAAAATAACATTCATGATTTGTCTTTTTGTTGTGTCTTCTTGTAGAAGCGGACAGTGATCTGTGACCCGGTCATCTGTCCAGTCCAGACCTGTTCCAGAACCATTCAGCCTGAGGACAAGTGCTGCCCAGTCTGTGATGGTAGGAAAATGACCAGAAAGTTATCACTTTTGCTTTGATTTATATTTAAAAAAACAAGTAAAAAAGGAAATAAAAAGCATTAAAAACCCAAAAGGCAATTGAGTTTAAACATTTTTAATCTGATTTTGTTTGTTTCAAAACAAACATCAACAGTAAGAAAATGATTAAGAAATCATCAATTAAAGCTTTTTTAAAGTCCCATTGCAACCATGTTTTTTTGTATTGTAAAATTGTTCCCAGTGATCTTTTAATTATCCATAATAACTAACAACACACACATAAATCCAAAGTTACACACAAATAGGCACACACAAGTTACAAATGCACTAAGAAATGCAGACACTGATCAAATGAAACTATGTTCTTTGAATATTTTTGTGCACTCACGCATGAGCTTGTAGCCTCAAGCTAACATTAGTGGCGGAAAAATAATAGTCAGTAATATTGGATCAAACCAGTTGTGCAGTTTTGAGCTAGAATTGCGATTTGCTGCAGCACGAGTGGAACACTCATCATGTTTGATAGCGGGCCAGGGTATGTGCAGGGGGAGGGGAGGCGCCAATTTTAGTGGCTGCGTCCTTCGTCTGAGCTTTTTCTAGCATCCGCTTTTCATCTCATCCTGATTTGAATTAAGAAATACTTAAAAATGCAGTTTTAACCGTACATTTATTTTATATAGGTCCTCTATTATGAGAAAAATGCTACAAGAAAATGTTAAAAACACAACTGTCCAGGCCATCGTTTGACTCACAGACCTGTAAGATGCTTGTTTGTCTTTCTACCAAACTATGAACTGCATCTTTGCATCACTTCTGCATTCCTCCTCAAAAATGTCACACTTCTAAGGCTCCTTTAGCTGCTTCTTTGTTAACTACACACCTGTAAGACTCCTATTAGCTACACACCTGTTCGCTGAGCGCCTGTCTTCTGATCCTTGCTTTAGTAAAATAGGTACATGTAAATCTGTCACGTTCATCAGTCAAGTCTTTCTGTGTTTCTCTGTTACAGACAGGAAAGAGCCTAAAGACATGAAGGCCTCAGAGAAGGTGGATGAACATCCTGAAGGTAGTTTCTCATGTTTATTTATGACTGTTTTTTTCTGTAATTTTTTTATAAATCTGTATTTTGTTTCTGAATATTTGCACAGCGAGTGACCTGCAGAATCTCTTCTTTCTTGTTTCTTAGGTTGCTACTTTGAAGGAGACCAGAAGATGCATGCTCCAGGAACCACCTGGCATCCCTTTGTTCCTCCTTTTGGCTACATTAAATGTGCTGTCTGCACCTGCAAGGTGAACTAAGCTTTTTTTCTATAGTTATAGTTCAACCATTCACCAAGAAGCACTGCTTATTTCACTAATGATTCCCTCTTGTTGGGTTTTAATCCTCAGGGGTCCACGGGGGAGGTCCACTGTGAGAAGGTGACGTGTCCCGTGTTGACGTGCAGTCACCCTGTGAGACGCAGCCCCTCCGACTGCTGCAAGGAGTGTCCGGAGGAGGAGAGGACGCCTGCAGGCCTGCAGCACGGCGACATGATGCAGGCCGATGGCACGCGCAACTGCAAATTCGGGAAGAATTATTACCAGAACAGCGACAGCTGGCACCCCTGGGTGCCGCTAGTGGGAGAGATGAGGTGCATCAACTGCTGGTGTGACGTAAGTTTTGTAAAGATATTGAAAATGTGCTGAGTCATATGGTAAATTTAGCTTAAATGGTTTTTGACGTTAAGATAACATGTCTCCATCTGGCATTTTCTAGCTTGAACTCCATTTAGGATTCTGACTAAACCCAGTTTTCCAACATGATTTTTGTTGATTTCATAAATATACCCTCTGTTATAAGCATGATCTTTAGTTGGTTCCATGTTTTGGCATCATCTTTTGTTCGTTCCTGCAGCACGGTGTCACCAAGTGTCAGAGGAAACAGTGTCCCGTACTGAGCTGCTCCAACATCACGCGCACCGATGGTTCCTGCTGTCCTGAATGTGCAGGTGAGCAACACAGACAGTCACTTCCAGCATGGGACACTTTAAAAACTAATAGAGATGCAGAAAACATACACCAGAAAAAACACAGTCTGGTATTAAAGTCACGCTGTAGAGAAACTGAATCCATACTAACAATCCACACTCCTCACAGATGACAAAGAGGCTGGACTGATGATGATGAAAGCACCAGAGAAAGGAAGAAGCCGAAGACACTGATCCGTTGGAAGCCCAAAGAAGAATCCCAAACTCTTCCCACCCTCCTCCTCCTCATCCCCATGTGGACCTAATTCCAGAGCTGCACACTGGGGGCCCCCGTCCACCCCACACCAGACACCCACCCTCTTATCAGCTTCAAGATTGTATCAAAGATGGAAGAACATAGAAGAAACGGTGAGGATCAGCCAAACGTTCCTCTTTCCTGCCTCGGCTGGAACGGTGAAGTTCCGCCAGGAGAAGCGATGGATTCCTGTCAGTCTTGGACTGAAATCCAGCTGGATTTGGAAAACGTTGGGAAGACTGCGCGTCGTCTTCCCCTGACAGAGCGCGTCTTTGGCGCGCAGACTGGACACGGCGACAGAAGTATGATTGAGTGCAGATGAAGAGTCCCGAGCCAAAACTTTAGATCGTTTTCTTCAACTGTTGCAGCAAACATGACATCAGCCACTCTCAGAGCCTCTCTGAAGTAGAATTTCTCTCTGGCTGATTGATTTTTTTTGTCTGGACCTCCAGTTGAACAGATGTATCTACTGTAGTGGTCAGTGAATGTAAATTTGCAGGCTGTTTTTGTACCTGTTTTTCTTTGAAACTCCTGTAAATAGACACTTTTCCAACTTTCTTTGTTCCTTTTTTTATATTTTGAAACGACTGTTTGTTTTTTTTTCTTTGTTTTCTCCACGCAGAATATTAAGCTGGTCTGTTTTTTTGTATTTATTGAGCTGCGTGGAAACCAAATAAAAGAAAACAAGACATGAGCTCATCTTGATGCGATCATATTACCTCAAAGGATGCTTTTCTTCTCCATTTTCTTTAACTTTACTCTTCAGTTTTAAAGTTTCCCAAATGGGAACTTGTTCAACCTTTTCTTCTTATAAGTTTTTTATATATTTTACTTCTTTTGTCGCTCAATCCCCTGAATTGTCACCTTTATTTTTCCTTTTATCCTGGATCTCCTCCCCTTTTTTGGTCTGTTTTTTTGTTTCCTGTTTCTACTTTTATATTAAATACAGATTTAGTTCCTTCCCTTTCCTCTGTTTCTATTAGCATGTGTGTCCTTCACATGCCTCTGCATTTACATGCATGCACACGCACATTCACAGATGTGTGTGTGTGCGTGCAAACCAAACCGTCAAAGGAGGGTCTGTAAATGTGTTGTCGCCCTCTGCTGGAGAGAACTCGTTACTGCCCAGCTGTCAGAGGGCATCACCCGCTGACCTCCAGTGACTCCAGGTACATTTGTGTGGGTAGCAGCTGAACTGAAGCTTTCCTGACTGTTTCTGAATGCTTTGATTTAAGATTATAAAAGATTATTGCAGCAACGTGTGCAAATTGTATTTTCAGATTGCGTGATCAATTGAATTGTCAATTTAGAATTGCATATTAGGAGTTATGACTCAAAAACCTTCCATAAATAACATGTATTTATTGTTTCTGACATGTAAAGTGAAAAAATTGAAAGGTAAAACAGTTATTTTGATAATAGTTTTGGCATAAATCTCATGTAATGCAGCAAAGGCTAGAAGTCCACAGTAAATGTAAACACATGTTTATTTGTAGTTGGATCTTTTTTTAACATAAACACTTAAAGTCTGGGGATTAACAGGATATCTCGGTGTTTTCACTCTAACTAAAGAACAAACCCTGATGGCTGACCGCACTAAACACTGAATCTGTTTACTGCTTAAATGCTGAAATGAAAATGTGATCAAACTGTAAACTTTACAAACAACTGGAACACTTTAGAGGATGAAGAAAGCTTGTCTCATTATATGTGAGTCTGTTCAGTAAACTGTGTTTGTGGAAATGTCTGAGTTTGATGAGAAACAGATGAGAAATGGTTCCAAAAGCAGAATCAGTCAGTACGTCTGACTGACTGGGTTTTATTTTCTGATTTCTGCTCAGATCGGATGTCTCATCCTAAATTAACAGTAATTATTGACTGTTTTGGGTCTGATCGGATCTGCAGGTTCCTCAAAGGGTTCTGGAAGGACTCATCAATATTTCATCAGTGCTGCCCTCTGCTGGGAGCAGCCACTCTTTTTAAATCCATCATAAAATAGTTCAAATTCCTTTATAATGATTTAAAATAAATAATTTGCTGCTCCACTGATGTAGCTGATGTGTTTTACTGCACCTGAACTCCAACATCACTCATGGAGCTGCAGTTTCTAACAAGCATTTGACTGAAATTTCTTTTAAAACTCATATTTAAGTAAAAAAAAAACCCAAAAACTCCGGGGTCAAAGATGAAAGTAAAAAAACAAGTTTTTCAAACTTTGATCCTTCTTCCATTTCAGTTTTTTTTCTTCTGCTTTCTTTTGTTGTGAGCATCTGTACTTCTGACAGGCAGCTTTAAGGTGACCTCTGCTGTGTGAACGCATTATGAAATGTTCTATGAGATAATGTTGGCACTTCATGGATCTTCTACAGAATGAAAAAAAAGATGCATTCATCTCCTCACCTTTATGAAAAAAAGCTTTGCATTTAAATCTGCATAAATGAAACAATTACTAATAATTAAATGATAAATAAATAGGTTAGAAAAGTAAAAAACCTCTTCAGTGGCAGAATAGATCTGGTGACTGTATACGTCTGAAATTTGATGTTAAATTATACATACTGTAAAACTCTTGAATGATTGTTTTCTATTTAACAGAAACAACATATATAAAAAAAAATATTTTGGACTTGCGGTTTGTGGGACTACTAGAGTAGTAATGTCCAGACCTGAAGAGAGAAATGTCACTTTTTTACAGCAATTCAGAAAAAACATCATTTATTATTTCACAGGAAAAGCAGAAACACATATTTGTTCATGAGATGAGTATTTTTTTTTTTTTTTTTTTACCTTCCATGACAGAAACTTTCAAACTTAAACGACATAAATGATGATCAGATCTGACCAAACTTCTACAGCTGTGGATTCACCGGTTCTGAAAGGTAAAATGTCTTTATTTATTTGACATTTAAATCAAAAATGGGAGATAAAGCCTCTTAAGATGAAACATCTCATTTTTTGAGCGAGTCCTACTTTGAACTGGTTTGAATTATTTACATAAATGCTGAAATGTTTCTTAAAGTGGTAAAATAGGTTTGAAATTTTAATGCTGTTGTTACAAATCACAATGATTTTAGAGTTTCCTATTTCAGAATGTGTTTATTTCTGATTCTATTCAGTTTTATTTATTGTTTCTTGTAACCTCTTTCTTTTTTTCTTCCCCAGAAGGTCTCGCCTTTTGCCAGGCCACAGTTGAAATAAAGAATGCTGTTCTTAATCTGTCCTGCCTGGATAAATAAAAATGAAAATAAAGAATATACTGTACACAAACAATTTATAGCAAAGTTATTTTTATTTCTCCTGTGAGTCTTGCCAAACAAGTTCACAAACTGCTGACTCAGCTAAAGGAGGAATCTGAAGGAACTTCTGTTTCGTGAAAAAGTCTCTTTTTTGGAAACCAGAAAAGAGGAATTAGAAAAAATAAATGGAGTAAAGTTGTAAGTACGGTGCTCTAAAGTTCCTGTAGATTGTCCTCCAAGAGTTACTGTCACCGACATGTTTAGAGAAATCATGGCGCAGTCTTGTATCTTTCTCTTGTCAAAGCAAAGAAAAATGTTTGACACTTTTTACACGCTAATTTACACCCAATCTGAAATTGTGTGTGTTTTTTTTTTTTTTTTTTTTTTTTTTAAATGTGTGTATATTGTTTTGTGTATAGGCATGTGTGTTTTTGTCTCTCTCCCTTCTTTTCTTGGCAGCATTTCTCTTCATCCTATTAAAGAGAAATATCAGTTGATTTTCCGTCCAGCCGCCTTCTCCTCTGTTTACCCTTGAGACTCACACCCCCACCACCCCCACCAGCCAACATTATACAAATAGACAGGAGCAGAAAGTGATGAGATGGCAGATGGGGGGGGGGGCTGCTGAAGCTGCAGCACATCCTTTGTTTTTACTTTATGCCCACAAAAACTTCAGTTTCACTCTTTTGTTCTGCCGTAAATTAAATCAAGTTTGAATCTTTTTTGAACGCGTTTTGTTCTTAGTTATAAATTTTACATTTCTCACATTGTTGTGTACTTTTTAGACTGCACACACATACATATACACATGCAGAGATACAATTATGCACACGCATATACACCATCCACACTTTGACAAGAATCCTTATTTGTTTCTCAAATATCTCTTCTTATGTGTTTTATTCAAATCAAAACCCAGTTTTCATATAAACTTTAATTTAAATTGAACAAAGTCAGAACTTTCACTGATAAACGTTTGCAGAAAAACTTGTTTGAGTTCATATCAGGAGGCCCGGGTTCTAGCAGTTCTCATAAACTCAGTGGAGCAGCTGAATATGAAGGCAGGAGAACAGGTGAGTTAAATGAACTTGATTACCTGCTGAGGAGTTGGGAGGAGTTGCCAGCTGCTTGCAATCACACAAAAAAATCTAATAACAACAAAAATCTATAAGTTAATTAAGTAAAAATAATTAATTAAAATTATAATAAATGCATAAAATTTTCAAAAAATTAAATCTAATAAAATAAGAACAATAAAACAATTTAAAAATGACATTCTTGAGGTCTCAGGTGAGAAAATCAACGTTCAAAACCCTAAATTGAGTGATGTCAAACGTGTGAGCCTCATCAAGGATCACAAACCTGAGACACTCTGGTCAAGTAGGACGCTGGACCTTCACGGAACACAGATAGTTCTGGTTTAGGAGGGTCTCAGCCTCAACGATTGGGGACTTAATTGAGTGGAACTGGTGGAAGGTTCTTTTCTGGGAGCAGCAAATTACTTTATTGACTTTTACGGCTCTCTGTTCTCTGCAGGGTGGACGTCAGACTCAAGCAGCCAAATGAAGGAGAACGTCTGTGATGTTCACCTGCAGTGTGTCTACACAACTCACACATGTATTACTAAGTTCTCCCTTTTAAAACACATGACGTCTCTGTAATTCAGAATCCTTTTTTGGTGTTTATGGATTTTAGCGCTCTAACGGCATCAGATTGATCCGTCCTGTTCTGTCCCATGGGTCTGGAGCATTAACGTCAGGACGATGACTGACCATGATCTGACCCCTCCAACACTGATGACCAACCACCTCTTTGTTGAAAAAGAACTCCACTAAGATCTAAGAATGGGGGCAATGTTGAAACAAATATTCACGTGTGGATTGTTTATAAAAGAAATTCTTCTTCTGTTGACTTTTCCAGTAAAATCCCACATTTTCTACCAAACCAGAATGAAAGGTGGAGTTTGGACGAAATCTTAAACCTAAAAAAATCATTTTCTTTGAATTTTCTTTTGTGGAGAATAATCAGCTTCTTTATTCAAACTCTGGGCTACAATACTACAGCATACTTTATCTTTTTATATATTTAGTTCAGGTAAAGTCAGTGCAGAGGCTCAAACACAGAAGACTGTGGAAACGGCATTATTATGTGTTTAATCGACAGACTGTTGCAGCGCAGGAAGATGCTGCTGCTGTTTCCATCATCATGTTTGTCATTTTTATTAGACTCTGGATTCTGCACTTAAACACCAATGAGAGTCATTAGCTTCGCCCTCCTTGGTGTGATTGATGGTTACGGCGGTGCTAAGCTGTTTATAGCAGCCCTCCCTCAACCCAAACACAGATCTTTAACAAGTAGCTCCCAGGGGAGTGAAGCCCAGCATCCATCAGGAGGTCTGTTTGTTGTGAAGTGGATTCTAGCATCACATGATCACATCAACCATCTTTTGATCTAAGTGTTCCCAGTGGTATTTTAATTATGATTAGAGACAATCTGAAAATCGGTGTTGTTTTTTAAGACAGGGGTCCCTAACCTTTATCAGGCCACAGACCTGTTTAAAGTAGACAGTATTTTCAAAATAAAATGCTACTACAAGAAATTCTGTTTAAAAAAAGTCAAAAAATTTTGTTGTTTTTTTTTTACACGGATGATTAAGAATTAATAAAACAACGTTGTTGATTTGTAGAAGTCATATCTGATTTGAAAAAAAATCCATAAGAAATCAATGTGATTTTAACACTCAATCTTTCAGGGCAAAAAGACAGATCATATTTTGTCTTCACATAAATATTCATTCATTTGGTATTTTTTTTTTTTTCAACACAAAGGAGCATTTTCTGTGCTAAAGTTTCTGAATGGATGTCTGCCTAATTCAGCCTTGCTGTAGGAAAATTCTCAAGTTTTCTTATTACAAGTTTCCACAAATCAGCATCTTCATTCTGTTTTAGATGTTTGTGGCCTGTTTAAACTTTGTGATGAAGATTTTCCCTTTAACGTCAAAGTGGAGGCTAACAACCAGATGCTAGCTGCAGTTACGTCTGATTTTTAAGGTGTGATGGACAAATAGAGCAAAATTAAATGATGTAACTGTCATAAAACTGGTATTTTCTAAAAATATATACATATATATATATATGCATATATATATATATATATATATATATATATATATATATATATATATATAAACGTGACTCCACCATGTCTCCAACTTTATTATCTGCATGTTTGAAACAGTCCAGTCTGTCGCTGCATGTTAGAGTTACATGCTACATGAGAACAACCAATAATTCTGTTTCAAGGAAAACTTTCATTTTTGGATGTAAACAGCAACTCTTTTTGTTCTTTGAAGTCGTAGGCTCTTATTTGGTTTCCTCATTGGCTCTTTTCTCCCTGAAGAACTTTTCAAAATACATTTAATTTTTTTCAGTTTTTGTTAGCTTTTTAGCTTTGGACTACTAGCTTAGCAATCCAGTTAGCCATGTAGCTAGCTGCTTTAGGTCACACGACCAAGACAGATCTTGTGAACGGAATCCAACAGTGTTTCAAAATAAAACTTCCTTCAAGATCAGAAAATAAATTAAACAGAAATAATCTAAGTTTGCACGTTTTTTTGTTTTTTTTTTTGTCTAGGGCCCCGGTACTGTCATCCATAGAGTGGTACCGGTCCACAGATCGGGGGTTGGGGACCTAATAAGAACTGGACATAAGTGTTGAGGTCCCCCATAGGAAATGCATTACATCAGGCCAGAGCCTTCGCCGTCACTTACTGATACGTCTACCGCCATATTGCAACCGATTGCCACCCCTCAACAGCGATTAGTCCGAGTTAGTCTGAGTCATGTCTTTAGAGGAAGTATTGTCATCAATCATAAGTGAGTTTGTTCAAAGTCCACACCCTTTCCACTGAAACCAGCTCGGGAGAATCTGGTAATCAAATGTTGGAGGCGGGGCCAGCGGGCAGCACATGCTTTTACTGAGGTTTCTGATTGGTCAATTCATAACTTGAATAACTTGAGATAAAGAAAAATATCTTTAAAAAAAATAGGATTAGAGAGAATGTGTTAAGAAGAATATGTCACAGCATAGATGACTGAGTAATAACTGTCGATTTCTCAATGGAAGTATAGGATTTTGGCTTTTTTGCAACCAACAAGTGGTTCCTATTTTAGGGGTTACTCAGTCCATTGATATGTCAATGGTTGGGGACCATTGTTCTAGGACATAGTTTCTGCAGAGCAGCAAGAGTTCATTAGAAAGTCACCTCAGAGTTGTGGGTGAAACCATTGTGGGTGCCCCTCCCCCTTTACATGTTCTCCTGCTAGCTTACAGTCCCTCACACCTCCAAGCTAACACAACTGGTGCAACAAAAAATGATGAGGAATATTGAAGCTATCCAGCTGTACAGCTTTGAGCAAGATGTCAGCTCAGACGAGGAAAATTTAGATCTTTTTGTTTCTAATTGAATGCATTAGAAAAAAGCAGAGTAGAGAGCTTGTGGTCCTGCTAGCACAACAAATATGATACATTTCAAATGATTTTTTTTTTTTTTATCTGTTCCTGATTCGCCATACCATGCTCTAGTCTGATGTGTGTGAGTATGGGGGGGGGGGATATTGGTTTTGTGATCTTTGTTTACTCTTTGTGTTTCATTGGTCAGACCTCTTGCTTGTGTCTCTGTCTATTCACTCAGTAATAGTTTCACGACGTTGGTTTTTTGGTGGGTGTATATGGTCATGTTGACTTCTTTCCTGATCAGTCTTCATGTTGAGTTCTGATCCTCTTTGCTTTTTGTGGGTAAAATGAAACTTATTTACTGCCTTCATGCTTTCCCAGAAATCAATTTTACAAGTTTTAAACTTCAAACACTAAAAATAGCTTTTAAAGAATAAACTCCAGTGACGACCAGTTGAATCTTGGTGTGAAAGTGAACTACATGGACTCATTTCATCACAAACACATATTATAGATTTTACTCCGAGTGCAGCAAAAGACACATTTGGTCTGAAGTTTGAACCAAATCCATTTAGATGCAGAACTCCACAGATGATCCTCCACACACCTCCAACTTCAGAGTCTGATCTGCAGCACATATCAGCTAAAGTTGCACCTCCAGCAGGTTATCTGCATCATCTGCCCCTGATCTGGAGGAG
>NC_050524.1:20306851-20326236 GCF_002922805.2 Oryzias melastigma | reverse complement strand
TTGCGTGGTCGGTTGGTGCGTGCGTGAGTGTGGCAGGATCACGCGCTGCTCCAGCGGCAGCACCCGCATTGCAACACAGGAGCGATGCAACAGCTGCTGCTGCTGCTGGATGTCTGAGGAGCATCTCCACGCGGGTCCCCGCGCGCTGCTGGACTCCTCGTGACGGAAGCATCTCAGAGAGGGGGGGTGTTTGGGGGTTTCTGCTGTATCTTTGAACTTCGAGGGGGTTGTTGCTGCTGCCTGAAGGGTTTCCATCCATCCAGGCTGGAGGAGGATCCCTGGGGGATCAGGATCTGGACCACAGAATCTCTGCAGGAGCAACAGTCCACTTCGCTTGAGATAAACTGATCCCGAAAATCAACTTTCTACTTGTGGGATTTTGACTTGCCTCCTCTTCCTCCTCCTCCTCCATCCGCAGCGCAGAGGAGGTGCGGGATGGAGAGCAGCAGGTGACTCACCGCCGCTTCAGGACTCCTGCCGCTGGACCGACCGGTACCCAGAACTCCGGCAGGATGGTGAGTCAACTGCGCACCGAGCACCATGTGTGCGTGCATGTGTAATATACAGTAATTTAGATCTGGACATGCTCACGCACTTAAAAGTTATAACATCAAATTTAGTTTATTAATGATGTTTTTTTCTGTGTTTGTTGGAAAACATTTAAAGTCAGTTCTGACTGAAATCATCCATCCACCTGACCCACGTGCACAATATGTCTGACCCGCGTGCACATTATGTCTGACCCGCGTGCACAATATGTCTGACCCGCGTCACTATACTGAAAAAAAGAGAGACATTAGAGCAATTAACAAAAGATCTGTAATTTGTTACATTTAAAAATATGAGTTATTATCAAAGTAAACTATTGAGTTAACTGAAGTCAACAGAAATTTGTATTTTGATGAAACCTAATAGTTTCACTTTTCTCAGTCATCCTCTCTGATTAGTTGGGAATTGAGGCATTTTTGTATCTCATTTGAGTTGTGAGATGACTTTTCAACAATTAAAATGATCATGTTTTATTGGTTTTTGATTGGTATGTCACTCCATATTTAAACTGTTTATTATCTCAAATAAAAAAGATTGTGTATTTCATTTCAGAGACTTAAAAATATTAACATTTGAAGCCCAGATTTGCATCCTGGAAATCTGCTAATCTTAAATTTCAGGTAAATTGATTTATTTTTCTTACTGAAAATATCCAAAAAAAAAAAGGGGGAAAAAAGGACTGAGGAGGATTTCAGGCACTAACTCACTATTGGAAAATTCTGAAAGGATTTAAGTTCTGACATTAATAACAAAAATAATTTTAGCTCTTTTTTATTCATGGATGTTTAAGTAGGATTATAATAACAGAATGTTTTATCCTCTATTATTTCTGTTTTATATTTCTTTGATCACTAAAGAAGTTTAGAAAAGTTCCAGAGTTCAGAACTGTAGCTGAACACTTCTGGAATTTATCTTAAACCTCCTTATGAAATAGGAATACTTTAGGTTTATCAAAATTCATTTTTACAATCACAAAATCCCTATGTATCATTTCACTGAACAAATGTTGGCTCTGAATTGTCTGATCACAGAAAGTATTAACATTTCAGCGGATGAAACAAAAGTAATCCAACCGTTTTCCATTTGAACAAATATTTCTTCGTTTTAGAAGCAGACGTTCCTCCAGCTTGACTTCCCTCAAAGAAAATCCACATTTCAGACTTCCTTCACTTTGGGGTGAAGGAGTTTTGTGAAAATGCGTTTTTTAATGCAGTGTGATTTAATTCTGCAGCATGCTGTTCTGTACGACACTCAGATCTGTCTCTGTGCGCATGTGTGTGCGTGTCTGCTGCTGCTCTTGTTGAAATCGGACAGAACCATCATTCCTCCTGATTGCTGCCCTCACTGGGGGGCCACTTTGGATCATAATGCTGGGATGGGCCCCTGATGCTTCAGTAATGACCTGCAGTGCACTGATAACAGTGTGAGGGCAATGAAGAGGCAAACATGAGCACACAGAGCGGGAATGACTATAACACGAGCGTTTTCTGTAATTACTTCAGTCGGATTCAACAGAAACGTTCAATCTATTTAAAAAATAAATTTGAAAATGTTTTTATGATAGAGAACCCCATTCAGTCAGATGAATGACAGACTAAAACTTTGTCCATAAAGTTCATATTTATGTTAAAACTAATAAAATCAATGAACTTCAACTACAAAAGCAGCTTTTTTGCCGTTTTTCACCAACTATAAATTTTTTTTTAAGTCACTGCACCAGGTGGAACTAACGTTTTGACATCAGATGACTTTTATTTTTTCCTTCTAAGACCCGGAAAAAAACAAACCCCGTTTCCATGGCGACCAGAGTCCCAGCAGGCTTCAAACAGAGCTTTCTTTTTTCTCCTCATTTCTGTGAAATCAGGTTTTCTGCATCTTCATTCTGCAGAAAACAAAATGACCAAAATATTATGAAACACAAAACAATCTGCACAAATGTGCAGAGAAACCAAACACCAGGACTGAAGATCTGCTGGGTTAAGTACTTTCTGAGCAGAGGAACAAATGCAGTTCAACCAGAAATAGTTCTGGATCCTGCAGACAAAAGTTAGCCACTTCTCCCAGATCCATGTCTGACAGGCACAACAGTTTCAGGCTGAAATAACTGATCGATTGTTATTTTTGCAACTTTAACAAACAATAAGAGCAGCTCATATTTGAGGCATTTCTTCAAAGTCCATCAATATCGCTTTTTTCTGATTCTTCCTGCTTTTATCATGTCCGATTCGTCTAAAGCTATAATTTCTGGAGCTCATCTTCACTCGCTGTTCTTTCTGGCTGTTATTTAGTTCATCATGTTAAAATGCAGCAGCTGCTCTGGGAGTCTCAAAGTTCTCAGTCCAGAAGGACGATGAGTTTGCCCTGCATAGCGAACTCTCCCTCCTCAAAAATATTTGTGGTTTTCATCAGATGTTGCATGTGATTCAGGACATCGTCACTGTGCTGAACCAGCATTCTGATGGAACTCTTCCTCTAATAAAGACATTATATTGGAGATATATTGCAGTATGATGGCCTTCAGCATCAGAAACGACTCAAGAGTATGTAAATCATCTGCTTGTCAGGAATTGCTGGAGTTGGACCCAAAAAGCAGGAGACCAGGCTTAAGTGAATAAAACATTCAACTTAAACGTGACAGAAACTAGAGAGCAACAAAGGGGTGACAAAACGGATCATCTGACCAAAGAGAACTAAATAAATTGAGGATCATTAAAACCAATGAGAACCGCTGTGGAGAAATATCAACCTTAACGCGGTGTGACGGACTCGGGGAAAACCAGAGAACAGACCATAACAAGAACCGAGGAGATAAATCAACAAAGAGCCCAGTCCTCCTCACACGTGAAATCAGATCCTATTGTGATTTCTGCACAGTCACACTTCAAATCAGTGAAAAACATCAGGATTAACCTGCCTCTGAGGAAACCACAAACACGTTTGTTACCTCAAGACTAGACTCCAGAAATTATTTTCCAACACACTCTTAGCATTCACATCGGACGCAGCAATTCACATCTGCTGCCCCACTTTTGACACGCGTCAAATTTACTGCCCACAGGTCTGTCGCGGAGCAACCGCTGAAGTTGTTCTGAAATTGTGTCTGTTTTCACCAGATCTTTGATAGTCTCTCCTGGTGCTGAGTACTCCTGCCGCTGAGGGCCGTTTTAAACAATACTTTCGTCTGTCTGCAGCCCAGTTTGATCAATTCACCCAAGAGGGGAGAAATAAAAATAAAACTGGAGGATCTTTTTATCATTGTCTTGATGAATAAGCCCATGAAGCTAGAACAGTACGCGGAGGCTCTCTCTGCCGGGCAGCTAGCCGCCGGTGGATAACCATAGTGAGCTCCGCTGCCCAGGGAGTGGAGGGCTGGGCCGTAGACCTCACCAGCTCTGCCGAAGCCTGGAGAGTAGAGCTAACAAGCTAGCTGTCCATCGGCTGATCCAGCTCCATGGGCTCTGTGACGGGCTGGCGACCTGTCCAGGGTGTAGACCCTGCAGACCCAGTGGGTTAAGACAATGGATGGAAGTTCAGGACAAAAATCCTTCGATCTGCCATATCGAATTTATTTTTCTACCCTTTGATCTTGTCACTGAAAACGTCACATGTCCATAGATGAGTCTCTGATCGTGGCTGACGTCCAAATCACTTCTGTACATTGGCAGAAGATTAAGAACAATTCCTTATTTATAATGTTGGCCTGAAAATGCTAAAAATACTTAAAGGAGAAGAAAGAAAGCAAACATGTTTTAGACATGTTAAATTAGTGATTAAGAAAACGTGTGCACTGCTCTTTAAAAATGTCCTTTACTCTGCATTTAAAAGCGGAGAGTGGAATCAGAATTTCCACATGCAGTTTATTTTGGTAAAAGTTCCAATCATTTGGAGCAGCAAAACGAAAAGACATAAGGCCAAAGGAAGACCGTGCTTTTGGAACTTTCAATTCGAGGAGTTGTGAAGAACGAGTATTGTATCTTGACGGATACTCTAACTGTAGAAACTGGTTCAGATATGGAGGTGAGAGACCAAGCAAGCTTTTGTAAATGAATATAAGCCAGTGACTGTTGCAATAAAGATAAAGCTTTATTCAGTCTGGTACAATCGGCTGCAGGATTTGAACATTCAGCTCTCTGGCTCCACTTTCCGAATCTGACTCAAAACACAAAGTTGGACATTCTGAGGTTTTTTAAAAATTATTATAATTCATTCATTTGTTTATTCAAACTTCAGGCTCTAAATTTGACTTTAGGTTATATCATCAGAAAAGTTTCCATAGCAACAGCTTTTCTATAGAAAAGGCTGTGCTGCAGTGGTCGACTCCTGATCGAAAGGTGGTGGGTTCGGTTTCCGCCTTGCCCGCCCATGAGCCAAAGTGTCCTTGGGCAAGACACTGAACCCCACATTGGCTCTGGTGGAAGGCTGGTGCCAGTGTTCTGCAGCGGAGCCACCATCAGTGTATGAATGGGTCTGTGACTGTAACGCTATTTTCTACCTTCAAGGAAGGTAGAAAAGCGCTAAACAAGTATCTTACTTGTATAGCACCCGGCTGCTGAAAGCCTTTTATCCATTCAGACGTTTGGCTCACCTGGTAGGTGTGGCCAATATCCCTTGATTGCCACCAGACAAAGGAGGTCACACTAAGCCAGGCAGGGAGGAACAGGTTAGACTTTAGTTTGTGCGATGCTGGTTTTGTTTTGGTCTCTTTTACCCTTTTTGCCCTCAGCAATTTTAGACTGCTGGGGTTTGTTATGTTAGTTTGGGGTTGGACCTCGGTAGTTCTGATTTGCAGGCTTAGTTTATTTATTTTCTCCTGGGTCAGCAGTCTCCCTGACATATTTTCTTTTTGGTCAAGGTTCCAACTCCGTTTTGGTTTGTCTTTTTTAACCAGCACACTGGTTAATTCTAATTTGATCTCATTTCAGGACACAGGTTTTCCCAAAATTTAATAAACTGTGTTACTTTTACTTTTTTGGTGTCCAGTTTCTGTTAATGCCCCCCCATTTACCATTTATAATTAAATAAGAAAAGTGAAACATTGAAAAAAAAATCAAACAAAACTTTTTTTTTCTTTTTTAATATTAATCATGTTTTTGGAAATGTTCATACTGCAGAAACAAACTCTTGGATCAGACAGGAGTCCTGCTTTAGTCATTCTGAATCTTATCCATCTGTCTGTCCATCCATCCATTCATCCATCCATCCATCAATCCATTCATCCATTTTACCCTAAACAGGTTGCCAGTCTGTTGTAGAGCCATACAATTACACACTCACCTCTCGGGGCGATTTAGAGACTTGTACTTAGAGCCAAAACTTCCAAAGTGACGCCTGAATGCGATGGTTTTAAATGTGGAAGCCTGATACGTGCTCATATGTGTGTTTACTTTTTCTTGGAAGTGATTGCTTGAACATGTGTTGCCCAGGGAACTTAGTTTAAAAAGATTTCAACACACAAACTTAGACTCCAAAATGAGCTGATTTTTATTTTTTGACAGCTTGACTTATGACCTGTCCACATAGACCAGAGGAAACACTTCATTTTGACCTGCAGCTGGACAGACATTGATGAGTACGTTGTCACAGAGCATGCTTCACACCTTCAGTGTGAACTCCCTCTAGTCAAGTCTCATTGATCCAGGTTGATTTCATTGAAGAAGAACACAACAAAGCCTTCAGCTGGACTTCATCTGTCACTGAAGATGTCTGACCTTTTAGGAAGTCTCCGGAAGGAGAACCAAGTCCAGTTTACAGTTTTTTTTAAATCATTTTTGTTAAGTCATTCTGCCCCCCCACTGACCTCCATTCTTCAGCTGCTATTTCAGGAATGCGCCAGCTCTATTGCGTAACACGTTTCATACTTTTGTTTGTTTGAATAAACTCATAGCTTTTTAACTGTGGAATGTTGATCTTTGCAACGAACAGGAAAGTTCTACCCTAACACTTACACTAGTGGATGGAGAATGACTCAGGTTATTATGTGTTGTTTTCTTCTCACTTTAAAGGATCATAAATGATCGGCTTTCTGTCCAAATGTTTACCCACAATCATTTACCTCCAACAAAAAGGTTGAGTCAGAAGCAAATACAAGCTTTGAATGATAGCTGCTAATTATTGACCTTTCAAACAAACACTCAGGAATTAAGGTAAATGAGAGAAAGTGAACACAAAGAGGCCAAGAGCGGAGTCTGTATCTGCTGTACTTTTCCGTCTCTCACTTTGGTCTCAGTACGTTTGACCTCTAATGACATGCTAATGCAAGTTACAATTTAAAATTTATTGCATGATTTTATCCACTACAGTGAAACTCCTTCCACTATAGTAAATAAATCAAATCAATCAATCAATCAATCAATAAAAAAGTCCTATAATTCCAATTATTTAAGAATTAAAAGTATTTACAAAGTTAGTTAGTTACCATATTTTTGGTATTTAAGTAGGATTTTTTTGCCTAGTTTGGCTGGGGGTGCAACCATAGACAGTATGTAGAGACAACTGGACTGATCATCCCCTCCCCCCAAATGGGAAGTACCCGGTGGTACCATAAATCCAAAATCCCAAAGACTTCTGTTGAAAAATAACAGCTATTACTCAGTCATTTTGTATATTAGAATCACCTTTCTTGCTCTGGTGTCAATTTTAACGTGCTCTTGCTTAATTTGTTTTTTTTTTATGATATATTTTCTCTATCACTAGTTCTTATTTGAGTTATAAACTGGCCAATCAGATGCCTCAATAAGATCATGTGGTGCCTGCTAGCCCCACCTTTGAAGCATTTGAATGACCGATTCTTGGACCAATTATTTCTTGCTAATGTTGACTGGTCCCAAAATGGCGAAATAGGGCGATATCCGTTCCGTGGAAAAATGACGACTAAATTCACTTCATTTCATTGGAACCTGAGGTAACAGCCCTGTTTTGTCCATCTCTATTCATTTCAATGGGTGGAACTCAAAAGCAACTTAAATGTGATAAGAAAAATGGGGTCATGTGCTTGTTATTTTCCCCACAAACAACCACAAGAGGGCACTGTAAGTGTATCAGTATTTGCTACTGACAGCAGTGCAGAAGAAGCGGCACCGGCCTCAACCGAGGCGACACAGATGATGAAAAATTCATTGGATCAAGTGATTTAAAGTTGTTTAAAGGACAACAACATCTGCAAAGAGTAGAAGAACTCCCGTGGTCTCCAAACCTGACCCTGCTTTTCCATATCGAGAGAAGCAAATTGAGGTGGGTTGGAATGGCCTCCGTACGCCTCTCTTGGGAGGTATTGGGCATGTCCGACTGGGTCCGGGGAAGACCCAGGAAACTACGTCTCTTGGCTGGAGGAAGTAGTCGAGAGAGGGAAGTCTGGGCATCTTTTGCTTAGACTGCTGCCCATGCGACCAAGTACCGGATAAGTGAAAAAGGGATGGATGTATGGAAGGAAAGAAGGGACGTAAAACGTTTAGTTGTTAGTGTGTTCCTTATCTGAATAGTTGTTTACATGTTGCGTTTTATACCAGACGTTTATTTGATTTCCCCTACCTTTCAGGAAGCTAAGTACAGTTACGGTAGTGAAGCATGCATATATTCAGTCTATTATTGTTATCTATTCCGTTATTATGACAGCGGCTAGATGGCTCAGTGGGCTAAGTATAGGGTATGCACTTAGGAGCCCTGGGTTCAATGGCTGGGGAGTCCACTGATCTAGATCCAGATTGGGTCCTTAGGCAAGACCCTTGACACTGCTGCCTACCTGGGTCCCTGTGCCCTTTAAGTACAGGGTTGTGGCGTAAAAACTCTGCCAAATCCCTGATGCGAAATAGTGGGTGCTGTTACGCTGTGGCGACCCCAAAATGGGATAAGCCGAAAGGTGAAGAAGATTCCGTTATTATGATATTCCTTTCAAAATGCCACGTTCGTTCTTGTTCCTGTATTTTGTTTAATAAATTTCTCCCAAAAGTGTGACTTACACTCCAGAGCAACTTATGATTTTTCTTCTTTACTGTATACTCAAGAGCTTTTATAGTCAGAAAAATGCAGTTAGTTAGTATGAACCTTCTGTGGAGTTACCAGTTTATGGTTCTTGTGTCTCTATGGGAAATTAAATAGCTTACTTTGTTTTGAATCTTTTTCTCCATATCTGAGGAACAGGAGCTGCAAGGATGGGCATATTTCTGAACTAAATAAGTTAAATTCTTTGTGATTTTATTAGATGATGCTCACACACTGACACTCAATATTATTATCGTCTCAAACACATTTGATGTATTGCAGGATAACATGAAGCTCTGCAGAGTCTCCACATGAAGGAAAGAAAGTTTCCCCGAAAGGTATAGATCTTTTCCAAATAGCAAAGGGCAGACTGGGGCCTCCACTGAATCAAAACCAAACAAATATCTGTACACTGGAGAAGCTAGGGAGTCGTTTTGATGCATGATTGTTGTAATGAGAGCTCCATGGTCACAGGAAGTGTCCATGATCACACCACTGCTTGTGTTGTGCTAGAGCAGCCAGTGGAGGGCAACAAGTTGCATGAAAGCTAAAAAAAAATACCAGAAAAACAAGTTGCAACAGAGAAAGACTGCAGCAGGGACACATCAAAGTTAAAGAAAATACAAATGAATATCATGAGCAAATGTGCTCATAAGAGACTCACCTCTGTAAACTAAATAAACAACTTCTAATGTGTTTGTTTTGTTTGCTTGCATGTTGTAATGTTTTATGCAATGAAGATAAAAGCCCCAGAACCACTGAGACCAGAACAGGACTCTAATAATGAGGCATTTTCCATTTCATCTGGAAATTAAAGAGTTCTTCCATATTCAGCACTTTCTGTTTTCATGGCCGGATGCAGATCTTTTCTGCACGTAGTTGTTTCTATTGAATTGTACCGTCATGAAACTGAACCATGGATGTCTGTCAGTCATTTAAAGTGGTGGTAATTACAGGCACACATTCTGCCTTTAACAAGTATTTTAAAAGTGTCTTTGCTTACAGGCGTGACTTCAGACAGGTGGAAAATTTAAAAGTGTGGGTTTTCTCCAGGTCGTCTGACTTCATACTTAAGTTCAAAAACAAGAAAGTTTGATTGAATTATTGTTAAACTCAGTGGGGAGAGGTGTGGCGTCTGCTGGGCTTTGGGTTGAGACATTTAGACTTTGCATGAGCTGCAGAGATATGACCATGAAAACATGAGATTGCAGCAGAAATCCATGCATCCTAAGAAGGATTTAAAAACAGGCAGGTCCTACCACAACAGAACAACCAAAATGAAGCATGAACCACTGATAACCACTAATAGCTGTCATTTCCAGTGTTGTGCTGGAATGTGAGCAGATCAGTTTGTAGACGTAGCTGCTCACATCCCTGTTGGTTTGTCTGACCAACCATGTGGTCATGGACCAATGAGGAGGAGTTGTGGTGTAAATACAAATGTCAAATTCTGTTGAGTGAGTAATAATTTGTGTGAAAGGATCATGTCATAAATTAAAGGTCACATCCTGTGAATGTGCATCTCATTACCCATTTTAAAGGATAGAGAAATATAGATGAGTGTTAATCTGACCTGATCAGAGTCTTAGGCTATGTCCAAAATCCCACCCTAATCCCTAACTGCTAAAAAAAAAAAAAAAAACTACACAGTGCAAGACTATTGCCTGGATTTTAAAAGCACTTCAGACACTATGCCCAGTACTTTTTTTTAAACAGCAAATATGTCGTCACCGATTTCATAAAGTGAAAATGTAATTAATACGAGAATTTTACGACAACTATTTGTTACTCCACTGTATTCTGATGATGAAAATGTGGATGGTTTATTAAAAAATACATTTAAACGAGTTTTTTTGGGGGGGGGGCAAAAATTGTTTAAACGGAAACAAATGATTCAAAACTGGTCTATGCTCGCTAATGTAGTGAGCATCGATGTATAATGGGTTTTTGCAAAGACTCCTGGGAAATTTCTTGGGCACTTGATTTTGGAATTGGAGATTTGGACTGCACTACAACATGGCGAATGCACTATATAGGGCAGTATATAGGGCGCTATATAGTGTGTAGTGAAGGAATTCAGACATGGCCACAGTGAACGAAACCCCGTCCATTAAAAAGGAAAAAAAAAAAAAAAGAAGACATCACAGCAAGCGATACTTTCCAAAAAATGAATGGGGCCAAAATGTCTTATGGGGCTTAAAATAACATTTCAAAATCAAGTCAAGGACACAGAAAGGAAATTTGAAATTCTGGCCTCAGGACCTACGGTTGGTGGGCATTTTATGGCGAAGTGTGAACTTTGACAAGTCAAGTGATCTTCACAACATTTCCCCCACAGACCACCAGGTTAAGTCTACCACCACAACCAAAAAGGTCTGTTTGAGGTTATGCAGGCGGACGCAGTGCTGTGCAGATTGCAGTGCATGTTGGGTAGTTTTTGCTCTGATGTCACATGTCATTCATCATAAAAATATTGCGTGAAAGGGGTGGGTGCAAGGAGTCTACCTCGGCGAGTACAGCTAGAAATTAAGTACTGAGCAGGTTGCAAGCTACCTCGACAACTACAAAACAATGCATTGTGGGAAACTATGTCTTAACACTTCTTGTAGTTTGACATGATGCTAATCAGAAATGACTGGCGCTAAATCAAGGTAATCTGCATATTTTATAACTCTTTTTGGAAAATAGTGAATCACTGATGTAAAAATAAATAAGATTTCAAATCATCTGTGGTTATGTGTTCTATTGATGCTTTTAAAAGTTATATTTAATTTCAATCTAATTTATACATTAAATTAACACAGCAGCTTTTTTCATCTGTTGTCCACGGACAGATGTTAAAAATTGATATGAAATACATAATAGCAAAGATTATACAAAGGAGGAGAGGCATAGAGTACATTCAACAAAGTTAAACCCTTCCAAGGGATTGTGATCTATCGCCTCTTAACTCCTCGAGCGTTATTGGGTTCAGAAGTTTTTACTTTTAGAAGTTGTAGATTTTGGCGTTTGTGTGGTAAGCTCGCAAAAGTTGTGTTCCCCTGTTGCTCGCACATTTTCTTACTAGAATATTATGAAAATGTATTATTTAATACAATGGCTCAAGCTGAACAAAACAATATGACATACTATATGACTTGTTTTAGGAATGTGGGCGTGGTTAACAAAAACCCTCTCCTAAAAAAAATCTAAAAAACTCCTTTTGCCTTTTCTTCTAAAATACTGGTAAACCTGTTTGTCACCTTCACGTGACTGAGACATAAAAGGGTTGCTATAGAGATAAAATCAACAGAAAAGCTGCCATGTTTTAAAAAGTTAACTGGTTATATGAATTTGACCAAGCTGGCAGGAGCAGAGGGGGAGAATGAGGGCGTGTAGCAGTGTGAGGGCGGGGCAAAAAGGGGCAGCAAGGGCGGGGGAGAGTAACGCCTCCGGGCCATACAACGGCGCTCGCGGATTTAATTGTTTTCTTTAGCATTTTCAGTCTCCTCATCTGCAAGGACCCTTTAGATAAACACAAACGGACACCATGTGATCATGAGTTACAATTCTGAGTTGAAACTATGGGATGGATAAGACAGGAAGTCCCTCGTATATCCACACACACTTTTTTCCCAAAGCCTTCATCACCCCGATCCGGGTCAGTCGAGGAAAACTGATTTGTTGTTGGTCATCGGTCTCTCTGTTTGTCTCACACCTCCAGTCACTTTCCACAGGAAGTCAGGAGTTTCTCAGAATCCTGGTTGGAAACAGCAGCGCTGCATGCAAGAGGCGGGTTTAGCCACGAAACTGACAACACTGAGATGTTTGGTTCTGAAAATGCAAAGATTTGCTCCAAAAAGATTGAAAAGTTAGAACGTCCTTCATCTGTGCTCTCATTTATTTAGCATCAGCTTTGCCTTAAAAACTCACATCCGCTTTAAGTGAAGTATCTACAAATTGAAACCACAAAAACATTCAAGCAGCTCCACAACAATAATGATTAACCCCCTCCGTACCCCCACCCAAAACACCACCTTTGTTTCAATGTAGACACGAGGGTGTTTTTATAGAGCTGCGCCCCAGGTTGAAGTCTCTCCTGACAGCTATGATTAAGTTCCAGGTATTTGTCTCACATCAGCGCAAAAGAACATCAAACACTCGAATTTCTCCGTACTACGTTCCTGAAGACGAATTATCGAAATCCAGCCTCAGGACGAAATATCCTCCATGTAATTATTACCCAGCGTGTGACATGTGGTTAACTTAGAAAATCAAGTTTGACCTCCAACCAGATTCCCCATCAAGACGGTTCAGACCTGTTTCCTTCACATGTTTTCTGGACTCCTTTAGGGGGTAAATATTGCAACAAATGATTTAAAAAGCATTAATCTTTGCCATCATTAATTGATTAAACCGGATTATTAATCAGATTTGGATAAAACCTTCTCACAAATGCTCCCAGTCCTTCTGCTTAAGGAATGAAGCCTTGTGACTTCTGTGCAAATCCACCCAGCAGATTGTTATAGAGTCAGCGGGTGACTTCTTTGGGACAATGGATGTTTTATGCATAAAGCTATGAAAATAAATCTGGACAAAGTCACATTTGTGAAAAGTGATGATTTCTTAATAAACTCACATTTTCCTGCAGGTGCAGCAATGATCTGCACGTTCTGCAGCAACTGTCAGCTGAATTCACTGCATTTCATCGGATTCCTGAGACACTTTTTCAAGCTTTTTAATAATGAATGTCTGAGAAAGAAAAATATTCTCAGGACGTGGAGGTATCAGAGCTCCAAATGAATGGATACGATTCAGGATGCATGAAAATTGAGAGAAAACTGATTTAATTTGATGCATTTATTGTTGCTGGGTATATTCAAACTCCCAGGAACAAATAAAAGGGAAAGTCTTGGACAGATGGCGAGAACGTAGCCGGTATTTTTGGAATGATGCAGAGTTTCTGACACGACCAAAGAGGAAAGTTTTCGGAAACTCTTCCACTCAAGCGTTAGACTGTATGCACAGACAGAGGCTGCAGGGTGAGGGACTGCAGAGCTTGTTAAAAGATAATCTTCAGCATGTTACTGTCAACAGTTCTCTTTATAATTCAAGTGCTAAACAGGGACGGGTTTTGTCAATGGAGAACCACATGTCATCAACTCAGTACAAATTTATAAAAATACATTTTTAATTTCCTTTTTTTTGCAGAATTCTGAACCCACTTAGCTTTGGGTGAACTTTTTCCATTGAATAAAATAATTTAAAGAAAAAACGTAGTAAACTAAGTTAAATAACTTTTAAATCCCGTCCTTTTCTTTAGGTTCTGATGTATATTTGTACAAACAATGTAAAACTGAAGGTCAAATGGGTTACTGATTACATGGGAGTTTAATTGAAGATTCAAAGAATTGGTGTCGTTATTAAAGCTCCTCTATTGCTTTTGGCACTAAGCATTGAGGTGTAGCCGACAGAATCTGAAGTTCACACTTTTTCCTAGAATAAAATCAACCACATGATACAAAAACCTGTTCATGCTCATATTTTCCATTTTGCTGCTTCTAAAATTGTATTATTTATGGCAGAAAACTTAAATTCTTCTTTAGATGATTAGATTCTAGGACTGAAAGGGAGAAAAGGAAACGAGGAACCAACGTTTGAAGAAATACTAAAGTTTCCCAGAAAGCCCTGAGGACCAATGTTGTAGTTTATGGTCAATGTTATGCTGTAGGTGGGATTTTTATGTTTATTTGAAAAGTTAAGAACTCTCCATCCTTTTTGTAAAGTGGAACTTATTTTCCAATACATGAGGAATAAAGAAATATGACGTTGTTGCCAAACAATAAACGTGTAGTTTGAGAATTTATTGACAACAATCACCTGTGACCTCCTGGTGACCCACGGAGTCATGTGGCACCAGGAGCGCGGTCCCAACACTTCTCATGAGAATGAAAGGAACCTGTGGGACCAGCGGGACCAGAGGGACCGGAAACTCGGACCGTCATCTGGGATTTGAATACGTAACTTTCGCTTTCTAGGACATCGTTTCTGCAGAGCGCCAGTAGTTCGTCAGAAATCAACCTCTGATTTGTGGGCGGGGTTGTTTTACGTCAACAGCCCCGCCCACAAATCCCCTCTTCATTGCTGAGAGCTCTCTGTTTACATCCTCTTCTGTTACCACAGCCCCTCCTGAGCAATAATGAAGCTATATATCCAGCTGTACAGTTTTTAGCCAAATGCCAGCTCTGATGAGGAAAATGAAGACTATTTGTCTGTAAGGGAATGCATCAGAAGGGGGCGGAGCAGAGAGCTAGTGTCCCGCCCATATTTTCTACATCACAAATAAGCTCTTTTCCAAACTGCATTGTTTTCCTGTTCTTCTATAAACACAATTCTCATCAGAGAGGGTTATTAAGAGCAGAAATTCACTGTTTAAGTCTTTTGATCCTTTTCAATCCAGTTCTTTATAATTTAATAAAATAATAAAGTTTTTGTCATCAAACATACGTTTAAGTGTGTCAGATCATCTATAATTAAAATAATGGATCAAATCAGAAGACTGATGATAGTGTGCAGAGTGTCAGGGTGTTAGGAGGACTCGGAAGTCCCAGCAGAACTTGAATGGAAGCTGGAGTTCCTGCAGAGATCGGAGGTTCCTGATGGGAGGGTCCATCCACGCAGGCCGCCGCCAAGTCCCGCCTCGCTCCCGCCGTGTCCTTCTGGGACATGGAGGCTATAAAATGACGGCTGTGCGGATCTGCGCGGCCACAGTTCCCGGTTCCAGCCCGCCGCTGTAGCCGCCTCGCTCGTCGTTTTCCGCCGCAGATTGAGTTCCTTCACCGGGACTCCGGGCACCGGACAGCCATGGCCGGGGAGGGCTCGGAGCAGCCCACGCTGCAGTATGAGCAAACTCTGGTGAGTCCCGCACACTTGTTGCTGAGATCCCGTCCCAACTTTTGTTTTGCGGGACTTTTCGTTGATCTTGCGGGTGGAAAGCGGCGGCTCCGCGGGAGCTTTGATCGCTGTGGACGTCAACCCGCCGCGCGCGTGGAGTTACCGTAACTCCACGAGGAAGTGTTCTTCTGGAGCCACTGCCGGAGCAGAGGGGCACTGGAGCTGCTGCTGGAGGGAGATGTTCACATCATGCATGCATGCATTGGTGCATGCATGCATGATGTGCAGAAATGTTCCACATACATTAAATGACAGTAAGCAGATGGTTTCTGTGTGTGTCATGATGAAGATTCAGTAAACAAACATCAACAAACTACAGGAGGAGGTGCAAACAACCTAACAGACACACAACACAATTCTACTGCAGATGTGGTTCTTACAACAATCATCCATCTGTGGATTTAGTTGATTTTAATCAAACTAAAGTGATATATCTATAAATGAATACGTCAATCTTATGATGATTGATCATTTTTTGATTGGAAAAACAACAATTACATTTAAAATATCCCATTATACTTACTCCTTATCGTCAATAGACTTATTTGAACTTTTACATTCACACTAAATCCATTCAGTGTCAAGTGTATCCGTTGAGTGCGTTGGTCCTGATGGACCTCTAAGGACCACATGTGTCCAAGTACTGATAAAAGAGCGGGTTTGGACCCAAAGGCCTCACCCGCTGAGTGTTTGTGTAGATTCACTGCTGCTGACCAAACTCCTGTCAGAACCTAAACAATCTGCTCTTTAAATGAAAGTATTAAAGGCTGGAGCCATTCAGCAGCTTTAAATTAGGAGGAACCTCAACTGCAGCAGTTCTTTGGGTCTCTGTTTCCCCTTTTTTTTCTTGAAAACAGTTCTTTTTATGTGTGTGTCGTTAATCTGTTTGTGTGTGGATTACACACACTGCGAGCCGCTGATTCAGCGCCGGACACTCCGTCACCCTGACCGGCGGTCTCGTGCTCGGCCCAGCTGCTCCAAGGAAGGAAGGAAGCAGAAATAAATAAATAAATAAATAAAAAACATGCTATGTTTTGTGTGTAAATCGGCTCAACCTGTTTTTCTTGAAATATTTTATATTTTGGGTTGGAAATGAATAACATGAAATAAAAATAGCTAGAATGTGAGGGTTCATATAATGCTGGCTGTCCGTGGGTTGTAGTAACACGGTGTCTTTGTGTGCTGCTGGCAGTGCTGATGGCTGTGTGGGTTCGCTTGTGGGCAGTGGATGCTCAAAGAGACCAGTGTAGTTTGGTCCTGAGGGAGAATCAAAAGCCGGCTGTACAGAAATCCTGGTCTGGTCAGGGGGACTTACAAAGGAAAACCAGCATCTAGATTGTGGATTAAAGCAAAATAGTGTTTTTTTAGCATGTTCTTGTTGCATTTTTCTGACAATGGAGGACACTTATAGACAAAAATAGGCTTACAATTGCTTTTCTGAGTATTTCTTTATTCAAATTGTTGAAGAATCAGGAGCAGATATAAAAGTCAAAACAGTATGAATGAATATATCCAATATTGTTGCACCGGTAATGTTATGTTGAGGGTGTAAATTTGAATGAATGAATGAATTAAGTGGTTTATTTTATTTGAAATAACATATCAGATAACAAATCACAAATTGATCACTTGAAAGAGAGTGGAAGGAAGCGAACTTATATAATCCTAAATTTAATTTGACATCGTCAAATCTTGTCGCTATATCTTCTCCATCGCTCTCTCGTTGATTGTGTTTTTAGACACACAAACCCAAACTACAGTGATCTGTGTGTCTCAGTGTTTTTTGTGGGTTTATTTTCATCTCTACAATCCGTTTAGATACAAAAATATGACCGCATTTGTGCAGTAGCGGCATTTTGTCTTGGCGTGTCTTGGCGTAACTTCCTGCCAAGACTGACGAAAATCACTCACGCAAAAAAGTAGACCTGATGCTGAAATGAGCCGGCCGTGGAAGACCGCGGAGCTTCCCGTCTGGTGTGAACCACAACAAAAGTTGACAAGGGCGCCAAATGGAAGTGGCCTCCGTCCCGTGGGACCTTGTGGGAGATGATAGATGATGGGAAGTGGGGGTAGGGTTGCTCTCCCCGCAACTCAATAAGGTGAATTTCTTATGAACTCCTGCTGCTCTGCAGAAACTATGTCCTACAAAACAATACAATTTTTAACATTTTTTGGCTAAAAACAGCCTAATCCTAAATAAAACATCACTGGGAAAGCTTTGAAAATGGATATAAAAACAAAAAATGATCGGAGTGGGTCTTTTAAATCTCAGCTCAAATTTGTGGGCTTGTTTTGGTGAAGTCCTGCAGCACAAATGTTCAGGACGTCAGCATTTGGTTTATGGCGGTATTAGTTATATGGTGAAGTTTTAATGTGATCAAAGGTAGCATTTTATTAGCTCTACAATCAACAGCAACCTGTTCTAAGAGATAAGCTAATGCAGTTTGGCAACCCCCCCTTCCAAACTAAAGAAGTGCTCAAACATGTTGCTCAATATGAAATCCACAGCTATCAATAGCTTTAATAAGTAAATGAAGAGTCATAAACGTGTGGTAAAATGTGGGATATAAATAGCCCGACATGTGAGGCTTTTCAAAGGAACGTGTCATTGTTGACACATCAACAGACTGATTTCTAAAAGAGGAAAATTACAATGAGTTTCAGTTCCCTTCAACAAAGCCTTAAATATTTATATTTTTTTTCATTCATTGGAATTATTTTTATTATTTTAGAAAATAAAAGGAAGTCCTAAAACGTCTTTCTTTAAAGCTTTTGTTCTGGAAATATTTGACGATAAACTGCAGCTGTAGAAGTATCAAATCATTTTAATGTTGAACGTTTTCTTCTTCTCTGTTCCTTTTTCATTATGTTTTCAAGAAGAGTTATGGGAACTCCTGCAATTTATTTTTTTCCTCCTTTTTCTGATCCATTGAGTTTAAGAGGCAGAGTATCATTAACTCTGTTTCAACAGTTTATTATTAACTTCATCTCAAATTCTATAATGGCATGTAAAACCTGATGAATGGCTACTTCTCGTTTAGTTTCTGCTTGAGGTATCTGGATGTTGAGCTTACTGAATCTGTAATTGTCATCTGTGAACATCTGAAATAGTTCCAATCTGTGGACAAATTGGTGTTTAAATCCCACCTGCCACCAGAATATGAAACTGTTCATCTTAGGGATTTTTTTTTTTTCACCAAGATCACAGCAGGGGAATTCTCTAAAGCTCATTTGTATGAAGAGTTTCATTGTGGCTGCTTAAGTCTTGGTTTGCTTATTGTCACTTAGTTCTTTGGGCTTTTTCCCTTAAAGTCAGTGTTTTTCAGCATATCAAATACAGTCATGTGTTCTTTTGGCTGAGCTTCATTCTTACGTTTGGATGGAGTGTTTGACATGTGGACAGGAGAGCCAACAGCTCCTTGACCCTTGCTCTCGACTCATATTTGAGTCCAGATAAGCATCGAAAGGCCTCATAAGATTTGTTTGGAAGAATCTCTTTTGGTTTGTTAGTTCTTGCTTTGCTGAAGTTTCTTTTCAGTCCCTGTTTACCTTCTGCTCTAAGAGCTTGATGGATTCCTTTCGCTGAGTCTTGTGACGCAGAACTTGAGGTCAAGCATTTTCATTACTGCATAATAAATTTCTCTCAGAGCCTTGTTTATGGTCAAACACTACATAAGAGGGCAAATATTGACGGATGTCATCAAGTAAAAGTAAAGGCGGAGCAGTTTGTTTGTTCTTGGTTCCATTGATCTCACGGGCCGACTTATGTTGATGATTAATTTCAGAAAGATGGAGTGACGGACTGAGCTTGATGTGTGTAGATTACAGGTGAATTGTTGTCAGGTGTTAAGTCTTTTGATTAGAGCTATACAATAAATCCTTCAGCCCCGCCTTGGCTGTTGGATGTTCGTGCAACAATAACCCTC